>NC_048225.1:30463214-30484383 GCF_002007445.2 Ailuropoda melanoleuca | reverse complement strand
TTAAAAAAAAAAAAAAAAAAAAAAAAAAGAATACTTGGAACGAAGGTTGTATTTTTCCTTAGTGAAATTAAGGTTTGTATGCTGTTAAAAGTACTGCTGTCATGGCTAGCCGTCAGCCGGGGTAAGTTAGCTGGTGCAAATTTAAAAATGTATTTGTATTTTGGTATATCAGTTTCACTAATATCTGGATATGATTTTTGTGTATATGTGTGTGATTGATGCCATTCTCACAGGTGGTATTTCACGGGTATATATCAAATTCCTAGGTTTAAAGATTCGTAAATGAATTGATGATAGTAAGCATCCAGTCTTTATATTTTCCTGTTTCCCAAGATCCCTCTATAAGATTAACCTTGAGTGTATGGAAGGATTTAAAGGGAACTTTTCCACTAGATAGTGGTAGTTTAAAAGCAATTAATTTAAAATAGGATGTTTGAATAAAAAACTCTCACATGTTTTTTCAGTCAAGATGTAAAATGGAATTGAAGATTTTATTTTTAGTTTTGCTACTTTGGCAGTATTCTTTGTGTGTGAAGTTTTCTGTTGCTTAGGGCTGTCACTAGTCATACCTTTACTCTGATGTGAGTCATCATTTCTCATGGTACACTTGAGGATGTGCTAGTCTTTACTACATGTATAAACCATGTTCTGATTTTTTTTTGATAGGAAGTACAAAGATACTTTGATATTATAAAAGGTAAAATACACAGAAAGCCATTATGTAACCATTCCACAAAAGTTCTTTAAGACCTCAGTGGGGCATTTGATTTTAAAGGGCAGAGAAAATAAACCTAAGTAGACATAAATTAGACTAGAAAAACATTGGTAAAAGAGATTATTAAGGGTAATTTTAAATAATGTAACAAAGCTATGGATGGTTGGGAAATATCAGCTGACGGACGAACCAGATGCTCAGAAATAAGAGGTTGTGGTGCTCTTCAGTGAGCAGAAAGTTTTTGTCCTTGTTTGTAATTAAACCATAGTCATAGTTTTCAAGTACTACCGAAGAAGTTACAAATTTAATTACCATCAGGATAAAAGAGAATGAAGGCTTTTTTTTAAGTGAGATAATCATAAATTCACATACAATTATAAAGAATAATACAGAAATCTGGTATTCTTTATCCAGTTTCTCCTAATGGTAACAGTTCGTAAAATTAAAGTATAATAGCTTATTATATTATACTTTAAGTTGTAATACTAATTAAAATTAACAATTTATTCAGAAACTTGCCATTTGTCTTAGAATCAGAATTCATAGTTGAAACACAAGTCTGACTGTTAGTGGATTCTTATTAAGATGCCTTGTGTTATTTCACATTCAATTTGTTGTGTGTCACCCAAGACACCCATTTGCAAGGCAAATAGAAAATTGATGGTGAAGACACCGGAGTATCTCAGCTATTTTTGGGAAACACCATGTTGCATGTGAAATTTTGGAGCAGCTAGAATCACGGACTCTGAGGCTTCTAAGAGGCTTTTTATCTCTGCCTTTCAATTGCTTATCAGCTTCATTCTTAGTTAGCTTCTTCCATAAGGTGAGTCATAAACACTGCCACTATAACTTGCAGAAGTCCTTTCTGGAGGGGTTCTGTCTGGGGTCCCCTGGTAAACTAAAAAACAAAGCAAAACCTTAAAATGAACTCTTATTGGCCCAGCCAAGTCATTTAAAGACCCTTGACCAATCACTCGAGGCCAAGGGGACAGATTATGTTACATGTGTTCCTCTGAATATCAGGGCTATTTTCAGACACAAGGGAATTACTGTGATTTGGAAATTACCCAACTCTTGTATATTACAGCATAGTCTTATGAATTTCCAGTTAACATTTTCATGTGAATAGAATAGTATGATAGTGAACTGTGTCCAACATTTTACAGGAGTTAGAAAACCCTATGTTCATTCATCTTTAAAAATCAGAAAACAGACAAGGATGTACACCATTCCTGGTTAAATTCTATATTGTTTTGGAGGGTCCAAGTCTGCAGAGTAAAATAAAACCAATGGCATAAAATATATAAGACTTAATTTAGTTTATTTCATTGTATCATTTCTTGATGTGATTATCCCATATAGAAAATTCTAAATCTACAGAGAATTTATTAGAAATAAGAGTCTAGCCAAGTCGATAGTTATAAATAACATTGTTGTATACAACTTCAGCTTGCAACAAAAGAATAAACTACTTAAGAATAACTTAGCAAGGGATGTGCAGGACTTTTGTATGTGAAATCACAAAACTTTATTTTAAGATATTAAATAAAAACTAAATAGAAAAAAATATAGTGAATCAGTGAAAAAGAATGATTTTAACCAACTATGCTAGATAAGAGACAAGAGAATTTACTGTAACAATCTTACAGAAATGTGATTAACTTCTTACTAGTGTAGTGGTAAACCACAGGCTAGTCCTGAAGATAGTGTATTTCCTTTTTGCATTTGGAAAATGCGGTCATACTATGAAGAACTCACTTTAACCATATTTCCAGACTCCTCCCAAACTCTTGGGTCTTTCAGACAATTTCAACAATAGAAACACTGTTTGAAAAACTGGTCTGCTCTTCATTTGTATGACCATATCTGATGGCAGAAAAGTGCTCTACATAGTAATTACTGTATTTCTATTTAAGTCTCTCATGGCAAAATAAAATATCTCCACTGATCTGGGATTTTTCATTCTGTCCACTGTATATTTCATCCACAGTGTAATTTCTGCTCACCACATACAACAATACTACTTAAGTTATGCAAACAAAATGCATCTTCTATAGTCAGCATGAAACCAGAATGCAAAGTTCAGAAAGTCTCAGTTCCAGTGAATTGTTGACATCAAGTAAAGCCCTAAGATCCTCGGGATTTTTTCCTTTTATAAATAAAGAGTGTTTTGCTTTTCCCAAAGTGTAAAATGGAAACCACCAGCAATATGTTTGATATTAAGTATTGTATGAATGAACATCTTACATTTTAATAGTTCCATATTTATTTTAATGTGGATTTAATACAAATTATTGCTTTGGAGGGAGCTTAGTAAAAGAAGTGGACCAATTTATAAAATGTGGGACATGCCAAAATCATGGAAATGATATGTAAGTGAGTGAAATCTGGGAATCTGTGGAGTAGGTATGATACATATGCGTTAAGTGTCTTTAAGTTTGGTTGTCTTCTGTGACTGTATACTCTGTTGAACATTGTCATCAACTACCTCCAAGTTTACTACCTCATTTATGGAGCTTATATTAAAAAAAAAATCCTCAAAACTGTCTGATTTCTTTTTAGTTTCTTCTGAAAGAATAAGCATTCATATAGTGAATACGTTAATGATAGGTTAAGCCAGATTCTGCTTATATCTTATGCTGAAAGACTGAAGCTGACAATTGTAGAATTTAAGTGTCTTTATAGGAAAGCAGCTATAGACCAGTAGACCAGTATGCATAGCATAGTTTAATTTTTATAATTCTTTGAAGTTCTAAAATTTTATAAAATTTTATATAATTCTAAAAATTCTATATATTCTAGAATTTTGTAACTTTCTACATTGCTGTCTTTCCCAACTATTTCAATAATTTATTCAAATATATATTGATCTCTAGGAGGCAAGAATAGAGCTGTGGGCAAAAGTTTTTGTCTTCTAGTTGGCAGAGACAGATATACCAAATAAGTGAGTCAGTGTGTATTATCAGATAGTAATAGATACTCTGGAAGAAGAAAGATAAGGGAGGATGGTTAGTGGAGGCCTGTTTTATGGTAGGTCTGTAATTGGAGGGATGTAGTGTGTTTTAATGTAGAGTAGTCAGAGAAGGCCTCAGTGATTACTATCGTTGAAGCAGAGACCAGACAAAAGAAAGAACAGTTAGTCTGCAGGTCTCTGATGGAAGTGCTTTTAAAGTAGCTGACACAATTCAATAGCAAGTGCAAAGACCCTGAGGCTGGAGAGTATTCGGGGTATTTAAGGAACAGCATAGAAGCCAATGTGGTTAAAGCACAGGAGTAAATGTGAAAGTGAGATGAGGTGAAGTGGGATGTGGTAGAGAGATGGGGGGATGTGAAGAGTATGGAGGCCCTACAAGGAGTTGGACTTTTGCTCTGTGGAAGGGGCTTTCAGCAGAGGAGTGACAAGAACTGATATAGAATTTCAAAGGATTACCCTGTTATGTTTACTATAGACTGTAGAAGACAAGTCTGAATACTTATCTCCTAACTGGGGATACTAGTCAGAAGGCTGTTTGGGTTATTTCATTAGGTAAAAGACCATGGTGCCTTGCACTGGGATGAAAGTGGTAGAATTGATCAGATTCTGACTTATTTTATAGGTGATACCAATAAGATTTGCTGATTGATCAAATATGGATTGTGGGAGAGATAAGGCAACTATGCTTACTAGGAGTGGTTTCTCTAACTCAGCCCTATTGACATTTTGGGCCAGATAATTTTTTGTTAGGAAGTTCTGTCCTGTGCATTGTAGCATGTTTAGCAACTTCCCTGGCCTCTACACTCTTCACGTATTCCTCACCCCACTCCCCCACCTCTACCCCCACTGCCAAGTTTTACCAACCAAAAATGTCTTCAGACATTTTGTCCCTTCGGGGGCAAAGTCAACCTGCTGAAGACCACTTATCTCAGGTTTTTATCCTGATGGGGAACCTCAAATGGAAGAATCATGGTGGGGGACAGGTATGTATAGTGGGTATTCCCAAGAATTTCATTTCAGACATGTTAAGTATTAGACAGTCAGCTGGAGCTGTTGAGTAGGAGTCAGGAGAAGTTAGGTCTATGGAAAGAAATTTGGCGATCATCAATGTGTAAGTGGTATTTAAATTCACTGGACGTTGGATGAGATTATGCTGAGTGTGAGAGTAAATAAAGTTGATGAAAGTTTAATTGACAAAATTGTAAATATGTAAACAATTTTGAGTTAGTAATTCCATGAAGAGAATACCTAACAATGACATTAACATTAACAACTTTGTGTTTTTCAAAAATTGTGGTAAAATACACATTATTTAATTTACCATCTTACCCATTTTTAAAGTATACAGTTTAGTAGTAAGTATATTCATTATTGTGTGGCCAATCTCCAGAACTTGCAAAACTTAAACTCTGTGCCCATTAAACAACTCCCCAGTTCCCCTCCCCTCAACCCTTGGCTGCCATCATTCTGCTTTTCTATTTCTATGAGTTTGACTACTTTAAATACTTCATGTAAGTGGAATCATACAATATTTGCTGTTTGTGACTGGCTTTTTCACTTCACATGATGTCCTTAAGGTTTGTGCGTGTTGTAGTATGTGTTGGAATTTATTTCCTTTTTGAGACTGAAGAATAATCCTGTGTGTGTATATTTCACATTTTGTTTATCTATCCATCTGTTGATGGATACTTGGATTGTTTACATCTTTTGGCTATGGTGAATATTGCTGCTGTGAATATGGGTGTGTAAATATCTCTTTGAGACCCTGATTTCAATCCCTTGTAATTTTTTGAGGAGCCACCATGCTGTTGCCCATAGCAGCAGACCATTTTACATTCCCACCAACAGTGCACAAGGTTCCAGTTTCTCGATAGCCTACCTAACATCTAACCTAACACTTGCTGTTTCCTGTTTTATTGATAGAAGCCATCCTAATGGGAGTGACAACTTTGGGGTTTTAAGTTTGCTATTTGATGTGGTTGGGGTGGGCGAGGATATATGCTTTATATTCATGAATTTTAAAGGTTAACAGACAATGAACGTTTTAAAGCAACAGGAAACTTTCAGAAGACACTGATGAAAATCATACTTTACGGTAGGGCAGAAGATATCAAAACGGCAACATTTTTTTTTACTATGTGTTTTAAGTTGTTAAATGATCAAGAACGATGATTATTGTGGCAACAGGAGTGTAAACTAAGGTACGTTTATACAGTGGATAATTTAGTCATTTGAAGGTTCATTTTAATTGGCAGCAGTTAGGTAATAGTAATTTTTTTTACCTTTTTTTTTTTCAGGCAAATGTTTAAAAGGTTTTACTGCCAGCTCCAGAAAACGAGAATAGTTTGACAGTTTCATGCAAACTTCTCTTTGTTTTATAACTGGAGCTTGAAAGGAGGTGAGATGATCAGTGGGGGGATGATAAAACTTGGAGTTTAAGCAGCTTAATAGGGTCTGATCACATTGGGGACCTTGTTGAGCATGTGATAACGTGTGGAAGGATAGGCCTAGAACAAAAGAAAGATAAAGTCTTCAAGAGTAATAACTATTACACAACACTGGCAGATTTCCACACTGTCAAAGCCTCAGGAAGCCCATCTCATCAAAAGTGAATTGGGCAGTGGGTAGAGATGTGGGGCCTCACACTCCAGAACAGAGTCATTTACAGTTTGAAGAGAGTAAGGATTTTCAACCCATGACTACTGACACATTGGGCAAGATAACTCCTTACTGTGGAGGACTGTTTTGTGCATTGTAGGATGTTCAACATCTCTGCCCTCTACCCACTAAATAATGGTAGGAGACCTCTGACCCAATAACCCCAGCTGGGATAAGCCAATATGTCTCCAGATATTGCCAGATATCCCTAGTTGAGAACCCCTGGACTAGTGTGTTTACTGGGGGCCCATTTCTAGTGTATCTTGTAGGGTGTCTCTTAACATTATCTGACTTATAGTTAATTGGGGGTGCTTACTGGTCTAGAGTTAATAAGCTCTCAAGATAGGGGTGGTTTCTTGTCTTTATTCTTTTTAATGCCTAATGTTTTTTGATAATAAGTTGAAACTCAGGAAGTGGTTGCTGAATTGAATTAAGATGAAGTATATTTGTATAATAACTAATGTTGCTTAACCTCTTCAGTATGTCAGACACTGTGTTAAGCAGCATTGCATACTTATTTAATCCTCATGTCCACTGTTTGAGCTAAGTTCTATTATCCTACTTTTATAAGTGGAGAAATTGAGGCCTACCTATTGGTGTTTATAAGTAGCAGAACTGAAAAACCAACCTGTGTCCAGAAGTGCAGCTCTAAACCACACGCCTGTCTACTTCTGTAGCTGTCTTCATTCTCAACAATTGACAGTGCCTTGCCTGAGGTCTTTGGTTAGTGAGTACTCACAGTTCACAGAACCAGACCAATATTGTAGCCATCTGTCTATAGGAATGTCATCAGAATTCCACCTTGGCATGTCATTTATTTTTTTCATGAAGTAATTTTATAAGTTACAAACCATTCATATTGGCTTCACTAGACTAAGAACAGATCTAGCATGGGAAGACCACAGGCAAAGGGAATTATATTGCCTAAAAAAGACTAAGAATCTGCTGATTTACCCCCTAATGTGCTTCTGCCTGTTCCTGCCATCCTCATTCCTCTAGAGTTATCTGGTTCCCTTTAATTTTCTTAGCTACTTGGCCAGGCCAGGACCAGTATGTGTAAATGTAGTCACCCATTAACCTATTATTCACCCATTAGCCTTGTCATCTGATGGCCTCTGTGCTATAATATATATCCTAGGGAATGAGTAAGAGAAGTGTCCTCTCCTGAGGTGCTGACTTATTGGTGGAGATGTATATAAATAGCATCAGTGATGCACCAACTGAGGAAAGCTAGAAGAGCTGCACAGGTAGTGTTAGGGAATTCAGAAGAGGAAGAAATTACTTTTAGTTGAAAGGATTTAGAAAGGCTTTGTGGAGGAGACAGAATTTGAACCAGGTCTTTTTTTTTTTTTTTTAATGATTTTATTTATTTGTCAGAGAGGGAGAGAGAGAGAGCACAAGCAGGGGGAGTGGCAGGCAGAGAGGGAAACAGGCTCCCTCCTGAGCAAGGAGCCTGACGAGGGACTCGATCCTGGGATCATGACCTGAGCAGAAGGCAGACACTTAACTGACTGAGCCACCCAGGTGTCCCTGTACAAGGTCTTAAATGACATATGCCAGCAACAGCAGGTAAAGAAGAGAGGAGCGAAGGAAATGTCAAGTGACAGAAGTGAAGTATAGGGAGAAAAGGACTGTTTGGCTGAGTTACCTGTACCTGGGGTGAGTATTGGAGAATGTAGTTCTTCAAAAGGATAAAATTTAATTGTGCTTTTGTAAATTAGAGCTTGTTTGTAAACAGGAAAATACAAGAAAGACCAATAAGTGCTCTGGTTCAAGTTCAAGGTGGTATACGTTTCCCTGGTTCCTGGGAAGTTTTGTCTAGTTGGGAATATCTGAGAAAGCTGAGCCTTGATAGTTGAGTAGGATTTCAGCCAGACCATATAAAGGTGACAGAAAAAGCATCGTGAAAGGAAAGAGAACATGAGCAATATTAAGGATATGTGAATACATGGGTGACTTTAGAGGGAAAATCTTGGTTTGTGTGATAAGGGTAGAGTGAAAAAAAATCCATATTATGGAAAACCTAGAAGTTCGGTAAGGAGTTTGGACATAGTTCAAAAGGCAATGTAAATTCAATGAGTATTTTCAGGTTACATCATCAAAGCTAGAGGCCCTGGTATGTCACTCCCTCAGAAACAGGGCTTTGATTCATTTTTGCATTAACAACATTTAGCAAGGGACATGGATTAATAAATGCATACTGAATAAATCCATTTTATTGGTAGTGGTATGAGGCTATTGTATTAATGTTGAGAGGAAATGAGGTCCTAAATGATAACTACTAGTGGAGATGGAGAGGGAGAAATGAAAGCAAGGGGTGCATGGAAATAGAATGGATGGGGCAACACCTGTTTGTGCGGGAGTAAAGGGCAGCAGAGTTGAAAGAGGTGGACATGGTAGTAAGCTACTATGAGAAGGAGGATGCTAATGTACATGGAGGGAATGCTGAATGGGAGAGGGTGGGGAAATGTGTTGAGTTTAGCTTGGGATATTTTAGGAGAGGCAGCATAGCATAATGGTTAAGAACACAGGATATGAAATCAGTAGATCTGCCTCTTATTAGCTCTGTGGGACCGTAGGCACATCACTGTAACATTTGTATGTTTCAGTTTCCCTGTTAGTAACAGGATAACAACCTTCCCACTGTAGGGTTATTATGCAGATTAACCGAATTAATATTTGTAAAGGTCTTAGAACAGTGCCTGCTACATTAAGGCTATATAATTATTTTTTAAATAAAATCGGATTACTATGGAGCTTTTCAAATCTGTATCCAAATGCATAAAAATGAAGGGGTTTAAGGTTAGTACATGAATAGCTTGATTTTTAACCCTGTAAGCTACATTTTTCCCCCTTGATATTCAGGAATTCTTGATTCCATATTCAGGAATTTCTATATGATTTCTCAAATTTTTATTAACAGTTGTTACAGAATCCTAACCTACTAGTATTGCCATAATTCTTGGTGGCAGTAGATGTGGAAAAGTACTATAAGCCACAATAAAGTCTTGAGTTTCATATTCAGATCGGTAGTTCCTAGACAACACCTCCCAATTGCCAAAGAAGTGTGACTACAACTTCTTTTCCATAATTTTGCAGATCCTCTTCATTTTTACAGACCCCACATTGATTCCTACTTCTAGGTTAGCATTGAGGTTATTAGGTACTTCCAAGGTAGAGTTAGGATAGGGTAAGCCAGAAACAGACAAAGACCAAAGTCACAGTGTGATGTCCTTAATGTGTTTCAAGGCTGCCGTGGTCAATATTTGCCCAGTTGCTGTATGATGTCAATTGGTGTTCTCATCTGCAGAGGGACTCTTGAATGTTCTTTGCTGCCATTGTTACTGAGAGAAAAAGAAAGAATCTATTTATATTTCTTTGGAAAGTTTTAAAGAGACTTTAAGGGGTGCCTGACTCAGTTTGTCAAGTGTCCGACTCGATTTCAGCTCAGGTCATGATCTTAGGGTCATGAGATCAAGCCCAGCATCGGGCTCTGTGCTGGGCTGTGGAGCCTGCTTAAGATTCTCTCTCACCCCCTCCCACTCCCCACCCCCACCTAAGAAATAATAAAAATAAATAAATAAATAATAGACTAAAAAGATGAAAGAAACTTGAACTCAAATCATTCTTTAAGAAGACTATCTCCATTTTAAGAAGGAAAACAAGTTGTTAAATCATTATAGTCAATCAGTTTGTACTAAGTTAAATTTATGATATTACATAGTAATATAAAATAAAACCAAAATATTACTATGTAATATCATAAATTTAACTTAGTACAAACTGATTAACTATAATCTATGTTCCATAATAGTATACTGGAACTATGAGCACAGTTTGACATATTTTTTTAGTAAGTAGAGGCGTGGAGTGGTAACTTTATTACTTTTGTAATGTATTGTTGGTTACATCTTCAGTCTTGAAGTATGAATGTAGCTGTTAATTTCAGTATTGGTCCAGTGCATAAAGGTGTGCTTTATGATTTCCAGGAATAAATGCATCCATGTCTCTGTTTTAGAACAGAACAATTTTTGTTAACCACAAATCATTAGGGTTTATTTATTTATTTTTAAAAATTTTAATTAAATATTTTCCTTTCCAGCTCTCTGGAGAGGTGTGAGAAAAGGATCTGACTTATTAGCCTTGGGGTAGATTTCCTGTCAACTTATGTAGAAAAGCCCAGTGTAAACATGAAGCATTTAGAAAACACTGATTTGTTGAACTGTGATGTTAAATACAAAGGGGATCTTAGAGGTAGAGAGAGATGGGTATGGAATGAAGGTCTGAGTACTTCATTCCTGTGGTGACCAGGATTGGGTAGGATTTGAGTTTGAAAAAACAGGTAGATTCTAGGCTTTTTCAGTCTGGAGGAGCCAAGGCCCTGAGTAAGCAGGGAACCTATTGATACATAATAAAGAGATTTGTCTCATGGAGGAAAGTGTGGGCAATGAAAAGAAATGGGAAATGTGACTAGGGCAAGGTTTTGTTATGTACTTTGGAAATGCTATCTCTCAGTTTCCAGATAATCAAGTTTAAAGTGCTGGTAAGCTGTTGAGGGAAGGGAGGAGGAGCATGACTCTTGGCAGCCTGTTCAAAATGAGGAAGAATCATCCCATTGTTCTATCAGTAGGAGTAAAATGTGACTGTAAAATAGTGCGTGTGTGTCTCGGCAAGTTATATTCCTTCCCCTCCCCCCCCAAAAAAAAAAAAAAAAAGGCAAAAGTAAAAGAAAACCAAAGAAGCAGTAGACATCTTCTCTGTCTTTTATTGCCTTTTTAAAAGTTCAACTTAGGTGTCTTTTTCACTAACTTATTTTTCTACTTAATATTCTCTTCCTACATATTTACATATCCTTTCAATGTACTTTGAAGCAATATTTTCTTATAACTGAAACATGCTGAACAATGTGAATGTGTATTCATTCTTATTTTACCTTAATCAAAACCACATTGGTAAATGATGGGTTTATTTCTAGTGACTCTGGATTTAAATCACTTCCAGAGCAGAAATTGTATCTTTCTCCTCATTTATTAATCTAGGGTAGATACTTCTACCAATGTGAATACTCAGTGACTGTCCTTGAAGTAGAGAAATGTATAAGTAAAACATTCATCAAGTGAAGTTGTTTTACCATTTGCCCAGAGGTAATCCTTCCACAGGACTCAGGTAGGATCAAAAACTCTTGTCTAGAAGGTGGCATTTGATACTCTTGGAACTGAGGACACAATTCACTACTTAACACAGAACACAAATATTTTCAGTAATTTGGCTCTGGAATAAAACTTGGAATTTCCTTAAAGTATAACCTTAACTCAGTTTGAGTTCATTTACAAATTTTAGGGTGTATCTTTAGAATTAGGAATTTCTGATGGTTGGATATTTCTCCATGTTTTTTGACATTTAGTTTTCTAACATCATTACCGAGATGCATTTCTGTTGAATTGTAGGGGTAGGTGGTGGGGTAAGTGCATCAAGTTTTTAGCACCTTTTCTAATGGTAATAAATAAAACTGATTACTATTAATTTAGGTGTCATTTTCCAGAAGTCCATTGCTTTTCCTGTTAGAACAAAACATTAGTTAATTGGATCTTCCAAATTTCCTTCTGAAAACTCTTCATCCTTCAATTTCCTCAGACATGGTGGAAATGATTAAATTATTTCTACACTGTTTGTGAACTGTAGTGATTTAATCTGAAAGACTTCCAGATGTTTTCAGAGGAAAGATCTTCTATCATCATAAAATGCTTTGCTCTGTGCCCATGTGGACTGTGTGGTCTCATTTTACATTGTGTACAATTTTCTTTTTTTCCAACGGACCAGAAAGTTTTGCAGTTAACAAATGTGATTATTTATGACCAAAAGGTGGGACATCTTTGGATAGTTTAGTAGCAACAGAAACTAACCTCCAAAAATGAATTAACACCTCCATCTGTGCATACCAGTCTGTGATACAAAAACTATGATTTTTTTTGGTTAGCCAAAAGTAAGTGAGGGTGAAAGATGATTTTAGAAGTGGAGTGCTTGCTAGTACTCTCATCTGATAGAGGAGGAGTCTGGCATCCAGACAGGTGACAGTCACACAGCTTGTGGGAGTTATAGCCCTGAATAGAGCCACCCATTTTCCACTCTGACTTTTTTTTTTTTTTTTTAAAGATTTTGTTTATTTATTTGACACAGAGAGACAGCCAGAGAGAGCGGGAGCACAAGCAGAGGGAGTGGGAGAGGAAGAAGCAGGCTCATAGCGGAGGAGCCTGATGTGGGGCTCGATCCCACAACGCCGGGATCACGCCCTGAGCCGAAGGCAGTCGCTTAACAACTGAGCCACCCAGGCGCCCCTCCACTCTGACTCTTAATCTGTTATCTTCCCACTGTACTATACTGTTTCAAAGCTCTATTTCCTTCCCAGCAAACTATACTACAGCAAATTAAATTTAAATCCTAAGCTTGGAAGCCCAGACAGTAAGTAGGTTCACACTGAAGTCTTTTTGAATTAGAATTAGAAACCAACATATTTCTTTTATGTCAAGGAGTACAGCTTGCTCATTTCATTATTACTGTAAACCTGAAAGATAATTTTCAGAGTTGTTTCTTTTCTTCTACCTTTTCCTCAGGCTTCTCTGAGTTGATGGTGGACCACCTCTTACTCCGGAGACTTCTCCGGAAAAGAACTTTTTACAGCTCTCTTAGTAACTAGAGTTAGTGTAGACAGTATGACAATAGATTTTCTTCCTTAGCTGGCTTCCTTCCACCGAGTTTATGTGATTGAGAAACAAACACCACATATGGTTCAGCTTTATATCACAGAGGCTGTGTCTGGTTAAGGCCTGCAATTCCCTGCTGTCTTAATTGGCTCAAACCCCCAAATCACCATTTTAATCCAAGTATTACTAGACAGAATATTTTCTTTGGAGTGTTCTGCAAGCCCTTGAACTAACCAATAGCCAGTGAAGTCTGAGGTATTTTTCTAACAGGGAAAAATCTCTATTTTATTAACTCTTAATTTATGAATCTTGCAGACTGTCAATATAAAATATTGAGATTATTACATTATAAAATATACACCATTATGTGTCTTCATAAGTACTGTCTTCCTTTGGGAAGCTCTACATTTAGTGATGATGTCATTGGTCAGAACAAGGAATCACTTTCTAATAATATTTTTCCCAAACCACACCCACATTTAAGGGTTATAAATGTCATTTTTGAGGGTGTTTGAAATGAATGTGATATTCTGATGATGCTCTCAAAAGCAAAATTCTAAAACAAAGATTTTCAGTAAGTAAAGCATTGCTGGAAAAAAAAAACAATTTAAGGTCATAATTTAGCCAAGAATTTAACCACTAGTTCATTCGAGCTGGTTGTAATTAAGACAACATTTGTGCTTTTACACACTAAGTATATCTGAAGACAGGCAGGGAACATTGTAGCCTTTGGAAGTAAAGCCATAGGAATGTTTGTGAGAAATTTCCCATATATATAGTTTTTACTTACTTGATAGGTCACCCCATCTTTTCTGCACATGCTTACATAGATTGTGTGGTCTACCTTTGGCCCTTTTTTTCCAAGTTAAAGTTTAATAATGCTTACTTTAAAGTTGCCCTCGTGTTTTTTCATTCATAGGCTACTAATGACTTAAGTCCTTTCCACTAGAAGGGGATGACAAGAAAGGTTAAAAGACACAGTTTAGAAATGAGAAGGAAAGAGTAGGGTCATTAAAATTTCAGAGTATTAGAGCATAGAGAATATTGCACTGGCTGCTATACTGGCATCCTGAATGCAAATCTAGGAAGCACATGAATTCAGTAACTAGTTGTGTGTGATAGTAACTCTTTGCCAGGTCTTCATGAACTGTAGAGTGCATAGAAAAAGAGTATGGATTTACATTATCTTAGCTGAGATTCTGCCACTAATCAGTTATATCTATCTATCTATCTATCTATCTATCTATCATCTATCATCATCTATCTATCTATCTATCTATCTATCTATCTATCTATCTATCTATCTATCATCTATCAATCGTCTATCTATCTGTCTATATTATCTAGACAGATTTAATTTTGAAGTCCATGCTCTGTTATTGGGGTTTAAAATAATTTTTCTCCCTACTCCGTGAATTATGTATAAACTTAAATGTCTGTGAAAACATTTTGAAATATGAGAAATTTTGAATAATTTGTACCCCTATTCACCTGTGCCTTGTTCTGTAGTCATTGCTTATTTGTTTCCCATTCTAAGCTATAGGCTGCTTGAGGCTGTACTACTTGTTTCAGAATCCTTAGCACAGAGCACAGCTGGGCTTAATCATTATTATGAGAGATGTTTGTATAAAGAACTAATAGAGAAACAAAGGAAAACAGTTAATAGGATTGGGGGTATTGCACATTAATCATGAGAAATGTTACTGTAACTGAAAATATTAGTAATATTAGTAATGGAAGTGCTTTTGGAAAAATTTTGAAGTATCGTTTTCATAAATTAAGAAAGTTGAAATACTTTGTAATTAATCAACTGGTATAGAGTAACTAGTCTCTTAATAGTTGTTAAATAGTGTAGAACTGGTTTCAAATGATAATTTGTGTTCATACTATGTTTTTTTGTTTGTTTCTCATATGACACCTTGTTTCTAACCAGTCGAGTTAATTCTCTTAACCTTTATGATAAAAGGGCATACCCCTTTAATAAATAAAGGCTTAACACAACTGTAATTTAACTTTATATGGCAATTGAAAATTTCTTATTTAGTATTTGGAAAATGTTAGCTAAAACCATTAGATGTAATGGCATTAAAGTGTTTTGTTTAGATCAGCTATTCAAATAAAAACAACAAAATTTTTATTGTATCAGGAAAAGTGCTTTTACTATTCCATTAATACTTAATTTGTATGTAAAGAATGTTTGGATCTTGGCATCTGGCTTGTGTTATCTAAGGACAGAAAAAATATGAATGGACGCTTCCTCTTGTCTAATATTGTGTTGTCTGCATGTGCAGACCTTTCTGCATGGATAAGAGGAGAATGTATATATGTTATTCGGCATGCTCCTTAAAGCTGTTTGGAAGTGCCACTCCCAGATTTTTTTTCTTTCTTTTGTTGCAGTCCTTACAAGTCCAGCTTGTGTGGGCATGTACTCACATTCACTGTGCATGTGTTTTATGGCTTCAATTTAGGCAGCTATTTTTGAAAATCTAATCTTTTTTATTTATTTATTTGTTTTGAAATGCTTAACATTGCTAGAGAGCTCTGCACATAATAGGATGAGGAAAACCATGTGGTGACTGAGCTTTGGTTATTGTCAGATGTTTCACTTTGCTGGAGTCTTTGATACCTACCTTAGAAGCTTATATCCAGATTCATGAGTCTAAGTGATGGATGAGTTATTGTGTATTCTAGCTGGCAAAATAGTGGTGTCCTACTCCATTTTCTCTGTCTCCCCCTCTTTCCTTTCTCTGTCTATCTCTGTCTCTTGCTCTCTTTCTTGTATGTATTCTTGAGAATGTGATATTGAAGGAATTCACCTAACATTTATGCCAGGGTTTTAGTGATTCTGTGCAAATAATTTTAAGAAAATATTTTTATGGCTTGGTGTGAAATACAGCCTATAAGTTCCTGGTAGGGAAACACATGAATCAGATAGTTAGTGAATATGCATGTTACCCATTTTGTGGCCTTTGTGCAATTTGATTTTGAAATCATAAACTGACCATCCCTGTAAACTCAGAGTATTTCTAAATACATTTACTACCTTCCTACTCATCTACCTCCCAACTTAGACATATATACTCTGGATATCTAAATTAACCTTAATGATATCCTAGAGACAATGTCATTAGGAAATAGCTGACAATTACCAGAATCATTTAATTTCAAGACCAAATAGATAAAAATTAAGATAATTTGTGGCCTTCATTGATTTGCATAATTAAGAATTTATTGTCATCCTATTTCAGCAAACTGAATTTGTATAGCTTTTCCCAGCCTTTGAGCATTAATAAAATTGTATTAACAGTAATAGTTCATGCTTTACTGGCTTAGTATCCCAATCCTCAGATTACATGATATCCAGACCTCAAAGTCTTTGTTCTTACCTAATAATTTTCAGGAATCCTTAGGGACTATTTCATACATTCCTAGAGAAACCCTTTCTGCTGATATTACCGCTACCTCTTTGGGGCATGCAATTCTTTCTGCTGCTCAGCTGGGATAATTATTTTGTCATTGCTACCCTCTCCAGAAGGGAGATAAAAGACCAAGCTACAGATTTTTTCTTTTCCTTTCCTTTTTTTTTCAAGCTACAGATTTTCAAAGGAAGTTGCGGGAATGAATTATACAATTCTTATATTCCACATGAATAAAAAAAGGGTGGCTGTGGAGAGAGGATTTTGTGAGAAGGATTTTTTGAGTGAGTTATACTGTGAGTCGGACATCTTTAAATGGAGTGACAGGGTGGGGGGCTGTCAGTGAAATACACTGGGGGAACCAGTGAATCTTGGTATGATTTTATAGCAGTTTTGGGGGGAATAGTGGTCAGATGCTCAGCTCATACTTTAGGAAGTTGATGTAGCCCGCAATACATGGCACGGATGCCTAAGCCTCTAGGGAAGTGACTACATTTCTAACTGATGGCATGTCACAGGGCATGGATACCAAGGACCTGTTGAGGAACTCGGGGCGGGGAGTGGGGGAATGTTAACCTGAGGTCATTTTAAAAGAGGATCATGTGAAGAAGGTAGGGAACCTCCCTCAGTAAGAGGATGTGGGGTACGGAAACTGAGGAGGAGCAAGGAATGGTTAGCCAAAGGAGAAACACTGGCTGCATTAGTGAAACTAATGCCCTCTAGGGGAGTGAGTCTCTAAAGAACCTGGGAAAATACCCACAAGAGAGAGTTGGCTTTAGCCATTTCCATGACCAGAGAAGAATCTTTTGTTGTTAATGTCAAGTAAGAACTTTCCTTCCCAGTACTCCTCAATAATCCTTGAAATGCTCAGTAACAGAAATAAATTGGACACAAGGTGTATGGAAAAGAAAAGAAGTCAGGGAGAATTTGTCCTTTACAGAACTCAGCTTCTTCCTACATCAGCTGGGAGTGGGTGGGTAGGAGATACAGGGACTTCCATTTCCTGAATGTCCAGAAAATCATGGGGACTGTCCACAGTCTCATCTTGTGAGCTTGTGGGGGACTGTTCCTCTTAAGCGCATTCAGAGGAACAATGGTAAGTAAAAGTAAGCTACCTCTAAACATGACATTCCGGGAATCCTTTTTACCAAATACTTGTTGTATTTGATACTACCAATTTCCAGATTTTTCATTTGACCAAAGCTGATTTGTAATCAGTGGCAGAGCATCCAAGAAATACTTTTCTCCCTTTGTGTTGTGTGTGTGTGTGTGTGTGTGTGTGTGTGTGTGTGTGTGTGTTACACCTAAAACGATCCCAGTGAAGTTTATTTTTTCGGTGCTTCGCAAAATTAAATGGCAGAGGTTTCTCAGGTTTTGCTTAGAGCTTTCTTTATTTCAGGACCTCCCAGCTGAGCCAGGGACAGATGTGAGAAATCGCTGTCACACAGGATGTACACAGAAGTCTAATATAAGCTTTTTTTTTTTTGTATTAGAGTACATCTTAATTTTAAATATGTAAGTGTGTTGTCTCTCACCAAGAGGAGTATATAATGTATAACACTTCCCAAGCTTGACCAGCATGATACTGAATGTTCTTTGGAAAACATGGGCCATCAGGTAGCAACAGATTCAGGAAGGCAGTATGTAAAATACCAATTTGATAGCAGCAGTTTAGAAAAGGATACCACGCCATTTAAGATTAATATTGGCAACTGTGACCGTAATTTGAGTGTTTTATTTGCTGCTGTAATTTGAAGAGCACACACTTTTCTTATTCTGCCATGAATGGAATGATTGCTATTTAAAGTGTGAAGCAGTAGCATCTGAGTCAACAGATCACTTGGTAGATATACCCAATCTCAGGCTTAGCCAAACCTGCTGAATGAGAACCAGCGTTTCTACAAGATCCCCAGGTGTTTCTTGATCTGGAGAATAACATCTCAAATCATCTTTGATACTAACATTTTTCTCAAATTGTTATATGGGTAGAACTTCAGCTTTCGATGAACAGCAAATGAACCAGTTATCTACTTGGCTTAGTGCTAACTATAATAATAATGTCATTCAGGGAACGGTTGTCTGGCATTATTAGGAAGGAGAGTCCAGGTGGATAATTTGTTAGCTCTGGCAAGATCAATATCCTGCTTAGAGTAACCTCAGCTTGTACCACAGTTTACTATTTCAGAACCAAAGGAAAAAAGTAGAGGGAAACATTTTTCTTAGAAAAGAATTTTTTTTCCCTTCTCAAAATTCCTCGAGTAATATATGAGACAAGGGAAATGTGGGAGATTTTAAATGTTTTAAAAAGATAATTTGACCTCACTGAATGTAAAGTGTTTCAAAATTTATTACCTAGAGTTTTCTGTGTTTGCATTTTGGAATCATACTTGCTTTGATGGATTCCTTTTTCCACTATGTTCTAATGTGGGTACATTACCAAAGTGACCAAAGCCTGAATTTTCATGTATGTGAACTGAGGTTAGTAGTACCTATTTTACAAGGTGGTTATGAGGATTCAGTGGAGGAGTGTACTCTATAAAAGATAGCTCTGTTTACTATCATCAGTGTTCTAAGAAAATCATTAGGTTTATTAAGAGAGGTTTAAATTACAGTATGAATTGCCCTTTTAAGATTTTATTTATTTATTTGAGAGAGAGAGTGAGGGAGAGAGAAAGCACAAGTGGGGGCAGAGGGAGAGGGAGAAGCAGGCTCCCTGCTGAGCTGGGAGCCTGATGCAGGGCTCAATCCCAGGACCCTGAGATCATGACCTGAGCCGAAGGCAGATGCTTAACCAAAGGAGCCACCCAGGCGCCCCTACAGTATGGATTTTTGAGTTCCTGGAAGGAGCACAATTGTTCAAGAAGAATGTACATAAAAATATTAAACACAGAGCTGACTTAATTTAAAACGAATCACTAGTTAATAGGATCTTTTATTTTGAGTCAAGTAAATATCAGATAAACCATTTTTACATAAGTGACTCATGGGTATTCCATAAACCCAGATGGCCTTTAGGAAGCTCATACTCCTGCCATCTGAGCTGCTGCTACTGTGGAAGATTTTGTTCCTCCTATCTTTGGTGCTCTTACTGATGGTTGTTTGTGGAGAATTTCTTGTTTTTATTGCCTTGGTGCCAGGGCATGATAGCCTATAGGTGGCGAATCTCTGCTTTTTCTGATCCACTGGGAAAGGAGGGAAAGAGGCATTCCCAGATTAAATACTTCAACTATATATGGTTTGAATGTACCAAGAACTAATTTGGGCACATGACAGATATATTACTAAATTGGGATTCTATGTCTCCTATGCCCTAATTATATTTTAAGATGAAAACTGACATGGGGTCAACTTTTAGACAAAATCATTTGGAAACTGAGGGATTTTTTCCCCCTAACTGTCACATAGACTATTTGATACAGATTTGGTAGACAGATTTGAATTTGAGTGCACTTGGAAGTTGGGTTCTTGCCTCCATTAAGTCCGTTTCTGCTTGTGCTGCAGCTCCAGATCTAAGAGTGTTACGGTAATCTGGCTCTCTTGCCACAGATGGCTTTGTGAGCCCACATCCAGGCCACTCAGCATATGGCATTCCCCCATTAGGTACATGGCCTCAGGTGGCATTGTTGGGCAAATGGCAGGGGTTTGGAGTTTGATTCTGTAGGCAGAAGCATTCTCTTTACTGTGCCAGACTGAATGAAGAAGGACAGTCTTCTGCAGGCTCTCCAGCTGGGGCCTGAGGGATGAAGCTGACGTTCTGGGCAGAGGAGCATAAAGATTTAATGAACCTGGATCTTTGATGTCCTTGAATTTCTGGATTAGCCTAACCTGAAACTTCTCCTATCCCTGTTTTTCCTGTGATGTGAACTGATATGTTTCTGTGCATTTAAACCATTTTGAGTTGGGTTTTCTACTTTCTGGCATTAAACCCTGATACCAGAATTGGAATAAAGTCCTCCTCACACAATGTGTGGACAAAATCTTTAGGATCTTATAATAAATGAGGTATAAATTCTTTTATGAATGGGAAGTTCACAAGAGTTTTGTTTATTAAAATGTGTGGCAAACTTATTGAATATTGCAGCTATCTCTTCTATTTGATTTCTTACAGGTTACTGATTCTCTTATTGATAAATGTTATATCCTCTTATTGGTGAAGTTCCTTCTGTCCTTCCCCACTGTCTGGAAAAAAGTTAGCTTGACCAGATGTGCTACCCTCCTGGGCACTGAAGGGGTACAGGATGTAGACTGGAAAGAAACAGAACTGTTGGGAATAAATTTCTTTCACTAAAAAAGGACCAAACCTGCATTCAAGTAATTTAATTGATTCTGACGTATGATGTGGAAGAATTCTAACCTGGTATGCTGAGCAGTGACCTGGGTTCCTTTTCAGTTTACCAGGAGGGAAGTGTGCTGCTTGGCATCACAGCCAACTAGAATGTGGGTTTTATATCCTGTAAGTACAGGCTGCTAACAAAAATCTAACTCCGTGTTTTTTTCTCTTTTTTTTTTATTATATTATGTTAGTCACCATACAGTACATCCCTGGTTTCTGATGTAAAGTTCGATGCTTCATTAGTTGCGCATAACCCCCAGTGCACCATGCAATACGTGCCCTCCTTACTACCCATCACCAGTCTATCCCATTCCCCCACCCCTCTCCCCTCTGAAGCCCTCAGTTTGTTTCTCATAGTCCATAGTCTCTCAT
>NC_048225.1:30462999-30463169 GCF_002007445.2 Ailuropoda melanoleuca | reverse complement strand
CCCTTTCTTCCCTACCGATCTTCCTAGTTCTTATGTTCCATAGATGAGAGAAATCGTATGATAATTGTCTTTCTCTGCTTGACTTATTTCACTAGCATCATCTCCTCCAGTGCCGTCCATGTTGCAGCAAATGTTGAGAACTCGTTCATTCTGATAGCTGAGTAATATTC
>NC_048225.1:30403531-30462899 GCF_002007445.2 Ailuropoda melanoleuca | reverse complement strand
GAATGATGAAACAGGAAAGGAAGAGAAAATAAAGTGGAAGGAAAGAGAGACAACTCCATTCTCTATCCTTTGAATTATTACAGCTTAATTTTTGTTGTAGAAGTTTGTTAAGGTTTTTTTTTTTTTAAATTGAGACAGTCGACATCTTAATGACTTGATACTTGTATACATTGTGAAATGATCACCACTGTAAATCCAGTTAACATCCATCCCCTCACATTTATAATTTTTTTTCTTAAGATAAGAACTTTTAAGATCTACTCCCTTATCAACTTTCAAATATATAGTACAGTATTATGAACAATAGTTGCCATGCTGTATGTACATCCCCATGATTTACTTTATAACTGGAAATGTGTGCCTTTTGACCCCCTCCACCCATTTCACCCATTCCTTGCCTCTGGCATCCACCCATCTCTTCTCTGTATCAGTTTTCTTCTTCTTTTTCTTTCTCTCTCTCTTTCTTTCTTCCTTCCTTTCTTTCTTTCTTTTTTTTAAAGATTCCACTTATATGAGATCACCTGGTATTTGTTTTTCTGCCAGGATTTATTTCACTTAGCATAATGCCCTCAGGGTTTATCTACCTTGTCACAAAAGGCAGGATTTCCTTCTTTTTTTTATGGCTGAATGACATTCCATTGTGTCTGTGTATGTGTATATGAAGTATATATGTGTGTGTGTTATGTATTTTTTTCTCTATCCACACCACGTTTTTCTTTGTCCATTCATTGGTCAGTGGACACTTAGGTTTTTTTCCATATATTGGCTATTGTAAATAATGATGCAATGAATATGGGAGTGTGGATGTCTTTTTCAATTAGCCGTTTTGTTTCCTTTAGATAATTACCCAGATGTGAGATTTCCCAATCTTATGGTACTTCTATTTTTACTTTTGAGGGGAACCTCCATACTGTTTTCTGTAGTGGCTGTATCAATTTACATTCCTACCACCAGTGTACAAGGACTGCCTTTTCATATCCTTGACAACACTTGTTATTTCTTGTCTTTTTGATACGAGCCAATCTATACCTTACTAGGATCTAGAGTGATCTTCACTTTGTGCCTTATTATACATTTCCATGAGTTTTGTGATGGTAAGCACTGTTATTTTTAAATACTACTTTGCATTGTAATGTTACTTAAATCCACTTTTTCTTTGTGGCAAGGCTTATTTCATAGAATATTTGAACTGATTAATGAGATTTTCAAGCACAACAAAGATGTTGATTGAGAAACTTGTGATAACACTACCTATCACAGATTTGATGTTTCCTTATAAATAAATTCAAGTTGTACATTTTTGGCAGGAATTAAAGCATCTTATGTCACTTTGTCTCATTACTGTTACTGTGAACTTTGATGTTTTGATTATCATGATGTCTGCTACTGTGAAGTTACCTTTTCTATCTTTGGAATTAGTAATTAAATTCTGTGTGAGGGAAGACTACATATGTAGATTTCCTGTTACCAACCTTTAAGCTGCCAATTGAATCTGCTAATGATTCTAACAAGCAGTGTTTTTCATGCCTCTCAGTTAATTTACAAAAGAAATACTGAAGAGATAATGCTCAATGGAAGAAACATTTAATGATTTTCAGGTCATCTTTTTGGGTAATACAAAGGTAATGTTTGGGTAAACATTAAACATTAGCTTATACCACACAAAATCAAGGATAGAGCTTTGATGGTCTGCTACTCACTGTCATGTTTAGAGCCAGAGTTCTTGACTCTCTCAAGCTCTCTTAACAGGACCTCAGGCACACATTCTGTGCACTCATTTTACATCTCCCTTTTTCTCTTCCTATCCTTGTTCTCCTTTGCTTTATTTTTAACCCCATTCTGAATTTATTTTATCTTACTGTGTTGTAGTATCTTTATAAGATATTTGAAGATCCTCTTTAGAATGTGATAGTATAAGAGAAAAAAAAAAGAAACCTTTACATTTAGCCTGTTTACAGGGCATATAGGTCTTTGTTCTTGAGGATCAACTGTTGAGTTATCAGTCATTGACAGGCACAAAAATAAAATGTGTTAAATAATGGCCCAGCTCAGTTTCTGTGAAGCCATCCAGATTTCCATCTCCTTTTTATTTAATCTTGAACCAACATTTACTGTTTTGAAACTTTCTTTCATAGTTTTCCTAGTGTCCCCATGAAATTATAACCTTGTTTAAGACAAGGACCATCCATGTGTTATATACTACTTCCAGGTATTATGTACTATATATATATATATATAAATAGTCTGTCGAACACAACTATAATATAGTAGCCTTATATCCTTGGTCTCTAATAAGGTGTGATAAGCATGTAGTAAGTGCTAACTCAGTTCTTACCAAATTAAATGGAGCGTAGACTATAGTTTGGCTATTCTTCTGACACTTGTATTCATGCAGTGTAGCTTGTCAGCATATCTTAAGTCATTATGATTTGATGATTGTTCAGATAAATAATTAATGTAAGATAAGTGCCCTTTTCCTTTTTTTGAAAATTTTTACTTATTTTTATTTATTTTTTATTTTTTTAAATTTTATTATTATGTTCAATTAGCCAGCATATAGTACATCATTAGTTTTTGATGTAGTGTTCAACAATTCATTAGCTGCATATAACACCCAGTGTTCATCACCACATGTGCCCTCCTTAATACCTATCACCCAGTTACACCATCCCCCCCATCCCCCCTCCCTTCTGTAACCCTCAGTTTGTTTCCTGTAGTCCAGAGTCTCTTGTGTTTGTCTCCCTCTCTGATTTCTTCCCATTCAGTTTTCCCTCCCTTCCCTGTTGTCCTTTTTCTTAATAAGTCACAGGTCTTTTCTTAATAAGACCTGAACTTTTTCTGTAGTCAGTAAAGATGAATATGAATGATGTGAACACAGCAGTTTTGGAGTTCTCATTCTGATTGATTGAACTTAACATACTATAACTTCCCCTTGCCAGCTAAGGAGAAACACTCTTGACAGGATCTACTATGAAGAAAATGGAAAAGAGTAATTTTAGGATCTTTGGAATAAGGTCTGGAGGTGTTGCAGAGCAGGAGTACCTTTGCCCGAGGACAGAGTTGATGCCATGGTTGCCACTGCCAATAAAGAGTGACTAATTAGGTGGTGTGTTCAGTTTTATGTCAAACAATTGATGATTCTTAAGCTATAAAGAGAAACCAAGAGCTAGAATGATTTTCCAGAGTTCACCTATAAAGATGAATGCCAAACACCTTCTCAACTTTTTGATTTGTGATATGGCCTTAGTTTTTACTCTGTAGACTATAAGTTAAGTCAAAAGTAAAAATATGAACTAGACTTTAAATTACATTGTTAAGTTATGAAGTAACAATGTTAGAAGGGAGGGAAAACTGAAAGCATGTATTGAGTGCGCTCATTACACATGCTCTCTGTAATCTTTTAAAATAGTTAAGTCTTTCTTATATTTCTCACGAAGTGGACGTGCATCCTTTGCAAAGGAGTATCACAAAGCAGTTGTCCCTTTGTTGTCTCAGCTCATCAGAGGTCCCTGCCACACTTCTGTCAGTAACAGTATCTTTCTATTGCAGGTATTTTCAAAGAGGAGACCAAGTTGGAAAAGTTTCTTCTATTCCTTGAGCATTTCCTTCCATGGGGACTCAAGACACTGCTCAAGACTTCCCACTCTTGGGATGCCTGGGTGGCTCAGTCGGTTAAGCATCTTCCTTTGGCTCAGGTCATGATCCCAGGGTCCTGGGATCCAGTCCTTCATTGGCCTCCTTGCTCAGCGGGGAGCCTGCTTCTCCCTTTGCCTGCTGCTCCCCCTGCTCATGCTCTCTCTCTCTGACAAGTAAATAAATAAAGAAACTTAAAAAAAAAAAAGACTTCCACTTTTGAGCACTAATAACCTAAGGGCCTTGATATTCACTAAATAGAGTATATAATTAGGAATTATTTATTTTTATAATGCTAATAAACATTTAGTATTAATGTTATTTTTTTTTAATTTTATAACTTGAATTTAGAACACATCAAGAAGAAAAATAAGTCCAGGATCATCTCTCTCTCTCTCTCTCTTTCTCTCTCTGTTTTCATTCTGCCACTTGGAAGGGTGTAAAAAGGAAGAGAGAATTCGTTTTAAAGCAGGGTGGCTGAGGCATTCATCTTTTAGAATTCTAATATTTTTATGATAGAATTTGTGCAGAGCTATCTCTGAAGTACCTAATTGCTTCTTGATAATGTAGAAGAGTGTTTAAAATTGTCCCAAAATTTATATTAAATTGTTAATAGGTGATCATGGAGTGAGGAGAAACTCATTTCAGTTCAATGAGGCACTATATTAGTCTGCTATTAATTGTGCAATTTTAACCTCTTTGGACTTCCATCTCTTTAATTCTAGAAAGGATAGTATTAGATATGATTATCTCAGAGCTGCCCAGTAGCTTTAGATTATTTTCTATCTAGTTTAACCTTGATACTTGAAAAAAAATAGATTCAATTTGTAGATATGCCATGAAGTACAGTCTCTTGACAAATCAAGACATATACACTTTTGTGTATACATTTACTTTATAATTAGATGACACTGAATATGATAAAGATGTCACCATTCAGGTTAATTCTGATACACAAATCTTTTTTTCTTCTCCCACCCTAGAAAGCTGTTGTTTTAACTTTGTAAACTTGTCTATGTGGAGTCATAAGTACAAGCTATGAGTATTTGGGTTTATTTGACGGGAAGTTCTTGGCAGTTAATACCAAAGGGTTTTTCCATAGTTCTTTTTATTGTTCCTTTTTGGTTTGTGTAGGAGTTGAGTTCAATTTAGGGTTAGAACTTCCCTTCCACTATGTGGATTTCATTCTTTGCAGTGACAGTGGCTTTAAAAACCTCAGGAGGTATAACACTTTTATGAATAGTAATGGCCCATAGAGCAAATGTGAAGTCTATTTAGAATAAAATTTTCATTCCTTTGTCATTATAATCACATTCTGTATTTCTCTGATAGCTAACATAGAATAAAATCTAAATTTTGTACCGTGATTTTGAAGGCCTTACCTGCTCTGGCCTCTACTTTCATCTCAGACCATTCCCTGTTGCCTTCACTATGCTTTAGTCATGCCAGGCTGCTTTTCTTTCCATCAACATGTCAAGCATGCTTCTGTCTTAGGATGTTTACATTTTCTGTTCTTTCTGCCTGAAACTCTTCTAGATCTCTGAGTAGAGATCAGGGGGTGAGGAGTTATTATAATATAATTCATGCTTCAGTTCAAGGTACCTCTCTTCATTGAGCCCTTTGTTTACCATCCAATTTAAATTAGTATCCCCACTACCATTATTTTCTGTCACATCAGCTTGTTTTGTTTTCTATCAACCCGTATTATCTTTTTTATTTTTTTATTTTATGCTTATTTGACTTTATTAATTATTAAATAGTAGGACCTTTGTATTCCACAGTAAATATTTGTTTGAAAACTATTTGAGCTACAGGTATCAACTCAGGAATTACACCTTAATGGTTGAATCATTTCTAACTAAATCATTGGAAACATCTGGTTTTGGTTTATAAGCAATTGATTTGTGATTAATTTTAAATTCTCACTTGAAAAGTTATGAAGAATAGTCCGTGTGTTGTTTATGGTTGAACAATAACCATCATTGGGTGTACCTATCAGTACTGCGTTCACTGTCATTTATATATGTAAACCAAAAAGGGAAGCATTATTACCATGTTATTTTGATATAAGCCTGGTCTACAATAAAGTTGTCATTTATTAGGGGAGCCTATTCACATTTTGCCACACATGTAGCTATAGCAGGCAGCTGTTTTTTTCACCAACCTAATTATCTCTCTCTTTGGACCATCCATGGTGCCAAAATCCCCACCATTGGATTGACATGTGTTTTAAGTGTCCCCAGGGCAAATAGCTTTCAGCGTATAAAAAGCAGATTAGCACTTGTCAGTAAATGGATTTACTAGTTGTTGGGAAACAGGGAGAAAGGTCTTGATGAAAGAAGCCATAGAAGTTATAAGATTTTATTGGTGAACCAAAGAGTATGGTAATGTTTGGAAATATTTAGAATTCAGGTTTCCTGGAAGCAAAGTCCTTGGTAAGGGGCTCCAGTAGTGAGAAAAGGGATGATGGTGCATAGTCTGAATAAACACACTAGAATAAAGGCCAAACAAAGCTGAATTAGGGGTAACTGAAGAGGTAGAAGTTTCTGAAAACAAATTTTATCTTCTTCACAATTTGACCTAGGCTTGCCCTTCCTTTGCCTTTTGGCTTAAATGCTCTAATTGTAACACAGTACATTTACAGTAATGTAATTTAGCCCCTGAGTAATGCAGATAGTATGCTCCCTGGTTGTTAACCTCAAAGACCAATAGAAGCTGTACTTTTCATTCCTAATTCTTTCAAGGGTGTTTATAAGCCTAATTGAAGTTTTGGCACAGGACTATCTGAAGATAGCAGTTCATTGCTTATTCATCCCTAATAAATATCGAAGAATAGGTTGTTTTGCCAGAATAGCATCTAGCTTTCCTAGTCCCCTTACCCTATCCCCCAGTGCTTATTCAAGATTCATTTCCAAATTGGTAACTAGAGTTGGTAAAGAATAAGTTGCAGAAGTTCATCTCATCCATTCTCCTTTTAAAAGTAGAAATGAAAATTTAATGATGGGATTAAGCTTTTGTTTGCATGTATAGTGAAAATCTATAACCTGGCATGCCCTAGTAGTAGGTGGTCTGTATTCCTTTCCTGTTAAAATCCTCATGGTGATGGGTAGTAAGGAGGGCATGTACTGCATGGTGCACTGGGTGTTATACGCAACTAATGAGTCATGGAACTTTACATCGAAAACCAGGGATGTACTGTATGGTGTCTAACATAATATAATAAAAAAATATTTTTATAAAAAAAATCCTCATTTTCCTTAAAAGAAACCAGTGTGTGTGTGTGTGTGTGTGTGTGTGTGTGTATTAATCTGAAATCCACACACTTCAGTTTTTCTCTTTCTCAGTGGTTTCAAAATACTTCACAATCAATAATATATGAATGAATCGAGTATTGTTTGAGACTGAGGCCAGCATATGAATAGGAAATGACATTTAGTTTGCATGAATGCAAAGTCCAGCGTTGTCCATCTCAATTTTAGTTTGATATTGGTATTTTCTATTCCCTAACTTCTCTTCCAAGTCCTTTCCCCATGCAGTTGTCCACCCTTGCTTCAGCTAATGACTTGTATAAAAAAATGTTTTTTGACCTTAACTGTATGCCTCAGGTACTGCTCCAGGCCCTTGGGAATGCAAAAACAAAAAAATGAAAAGAAAGCTGGAGGCATAGGCATTTCCTTAGAAATACTCCTAAATTCGTTGAGAAGACAGATTGGCACAGTGTGGCTTACAGAGTTCTGTGATCCGCTGTCACAGTGGTGTAATCACAGTTCTGTGGCTAATTTACACTGGGAATATTAAGGAAGCTCACCAAGGATGTGACACTTGGGCTGAGGTTTAAAGGAGAAGAGACATTTAGATAGAGATGAATAAGTGAACCAGGGAAGGAAAACTAAGGAAAAGTCACAATGTGAGCTAGGCTTTATAAATTGTGTTATATGGTGAAAGAGAAGACTTGCCACATAGAAGTGGCAGCAGAATATGTTGTGAGGAGCTAGTGAGGGGCTTCTTCATTAAGAATCATGGTATATTGGGCTGAGGAAATGTCTTTTATATTGAAGGTTGTGGAGAGATGATAAAAGCTAGAAAATAACGTACTCTTCTCTTATAGGCATTCTGGCAGCTGTATAGAAAATTAGATTTGGGTGGGTTTTGAAACTGGATGCTGATAGGTATGTAAGATGAATGTATTCTAATCCTGGAGAGAGGTGATTGGATGCATGCTAAGGCAGTGGGGAGATCATGGATAGGATGTGGAAGATGGAGAGGTGGAAATCTGGGGCAATGGTGAGCTGCCTGAATTTGGTGTCATTCCCTGAGAGGAAACAAACTGAGAGATTAGAGAAGGCTGGGACATATCTTGAGGGTTGTTTTTGGGGTGCTTCTGGCAATGGGACAAATACAGAGTTTACAGATAGAGAGTTTAGCAGAAGTATCTGGGGTGCACGCAAGATCTATAAGCCATCGATCACTTCATGTGATATTTGAAGCATGAAACTACATTAGGTCATCCATGGATAAGGTGTAGAGTTTTCTTTTATCTTGAAATATAAGATAAAATAAGTTGGTTGAGTCTATCTCTGCCCTCTTTAAGAGTAAAGAATTTGAGAGAATTCTTGAAAGCTTATTAGGTGAGAAGGCCATTGAAAAAGACTACTTAAGATATCACCTCAGGGTGATATGCGTAGCAGGAGTGAGGTGGAAGCTTCATTAGCTTTGTGTCTTTCTGTTCATATGCAAAGATTTTTGTTGTTGTTGTAACTTACAGTCCAGTTTTATTATATTCTTGAATTATCTGAAAAGGTACATTTTCACATCTAGTGTTTTCAGATTAATTAATTTTTAGATTAATTAAAATGTCATAACTTTAGTCATACTCTAGACTATGTTAGGAATTCCTAAAAGCCCAAAGTTGGGAACAGGATGTGATTGTAGGCAAAGTGATGAGAGTTGCTTGTCAGTGTTCTGTGTAGGGACCTGGGTAATGTTGAGATAAGAACTAGGGTTTTACCAGCATCGGCACTCTTCTTGCTTATGTAAACTGGGCATCACAGGAGCTAAGTTTTCTTCTCCACTAAATACACTATCTTTTAGTTTTTTAAGAGGAAGCAAAAGAGAGAGGAGAGAGATTGGTTCTCCGTAGCTTTTCATAGTCTCATATAGGATGACTTCAGGTGTCCCTCAGCATAGCGTTACTGCTTTGCATTCTGTCAGGCTGTGCTCACCATCACTGGAGTCTGAATGTCTCAGGCTGGCTGCGGCTATCAATAAGGGAAGTCGTTTCCAAGCTTCCAACCTTTATTTTCTGGAGAAGAATCATAAACATTCCTTTAGCTAGTTCTATGAACTGAAAATAATCCATGGCCTGAGGATAAGACCAAAAGAGGTCAGACGTTAATGATTTATTAAATGATTGTGTTTTCTGTTGGGACATACTTTTCACAGATAAGGAAAAGTGTGTATTTTTTAATGTTTTTTGTCATGTGTTTTAAAGAGAATTTCTCCACTATTGACACATCACTCTTACTGCACATGATATAAGACCTCACATAAAGGGCTGAAAGTGGTTCTTTAGTTCATTGGGTAAGAAAAGTTTTTGACAGCTGTACAGTGTGGAAAACTGGCCCATGGTTTATGACCAGATCTGGTTTTGGAAAAGACCAGGGACAAGAGTCAGAACATATGGAATTTATTTAGGAAGTAATTCTTAGCTATGACTAAGAGCCTGTGTTCAAATGCCTGGGAAAGTTTAAAAGAAAATGTTTGCAAAATAAATCATACCTCTTGTTTGCTAAATTGCAGGACTTTGATAACTTTTGGGTATTCATGGACTTTTGTAATTATGTATTAAAGCCCTGAAGTTTTCTCTTTTAATTAATTTTTCTTGGTTTTATTTTAACACTGTGATTCAATTTGTTGGTTTATTCAATTAAGGAATTATTTATTTCAAAAGGTTTTCTCTTCCCCTTAGCCCCCAGAGATCCTTAAAATACTCACATTCAAGCGGCCACTACTGGGTTAGTTTATAGGAAAGATACACTGTATATGTGTGTATTAGCTTCTGGTGGTGTTTTTTTCTTAACTGTACAAGTTCCAATTACAGTGTTTACTGTGTTTGTTTATATCAAGATAGTACATGACTTAAACATCCTAAGTTAAGTGTTGTACCAGGGAAAGCGAAGTAGGAAAAAGCAATACTAGTATGGTTATATTTCTGAAAGAATACCCATTTTTCTCATTTTCCAAACTTTTACTGATAGAATTATGTGGAGGAAATGTTCCTATTTTAAGTTAATAGTTCCTAATCTTCCCTGTGTCCATGCTGCTTCTCACATCACCATTATTACAACTAAGCATTTCATAAGCCAAGAAAAATCATTATTACTCAACTCAGCCTGACTTTTTATCACACATATAAATATGGCATCAGCACAATAGTGAAACTAGGGATGCAATAAAAAGTCCATATCATTTTTCAAAGAAGATGAGTAATAGAGAAAATAATATATCTTCATATACAAGTTTAGAAATTAAAAAATAGGAAAATAATCTCATCACTAACTCTGCAAGTCATTTGTTTTCCTTGGTTTTTACTTCTTGATAGCCATACTCATAAGTATGGCTTGTGGGGGCAAGTCTTGTTTTTGGTCCTGCGGTATATTCTTTATTATCTGACAGTGGTATAATGAGGATTGGCAGAGTAGTTAGGAGTATGGACTCTAGAGTCAGAATGCCAGGATTCATGTTTTAGCTCTGCCACCAGCTATTTGTGTGTGACCTTGGGCAAATTACTTAGCCTCTTTGGGTCTCAGTTTCCTTATCTGTAAAATGGGAATAATAATAGTACCTTTTTCAGAAATCTATTGTAAGAATTAAAGGAGAATTCTCTTGGCCCGTAGTAAGTGTTCAGTAATTATTGTTATACTTGTACTCTAGAATCTGTTTCCCTGTTTACCTGATGGGAGTGACCTCTGCTTTTCTCTTCATGCTTTTAGGCCTGTTATTCTGCAATACACTCCCCTACCCCAAACTCCTTTCCTGGTTCCCAGCTAAGATTTAGTAGAGCCGTGTTTTTCTTTTTTGAGTTTTTAGTTCAGCACAGTAGTGAAATCAACCTTAAGGAAGAAGGAGAAGGGAGAATTTAGATGGCGACTTGCATCTCTTCTGTTTGAGGAGTTACTGCTCTTTCCCTTTTAGCCCACGATGGCCATTTTTATAATAGTGTGCCCTCCAAAGTTTTGACTGGATGTACAACAGTGCCTACTTCTTTTTCCCTGCAAAACCAATTTATAAGTAAAGAACCTTATGTGAAAAAAATCATTGTAAATTAATAGGTTTTTTTTGTGACTGAGTCTTTTTTAAAATATATCAATGAATTTAGTTTTCCATTGCTACTTACGAGATACTGATTGCTACTTATGTTATGCAGCATATATCACTACATATTATAGAAATACTAATTATTAAAAATACTGAGTTTGTTGCCATCCTCAGTAATATTCTGAGGAACAGTATTTGCTATAGTAACTTACTGCAGGTGCCCATTATGGCTGTCAGAAGTAACTTTATCAATTTAGCAATGGTTATGTTGAGTTTCCACTGTGGCAAGGGGTTTTGCTAGACAGTGATTATTAAAAAATCAATAAGACATTATCTCTATCTTTCGAGGAATGGAAAGATAACTGTATCTATATTTATATAACATATGCAGCATGAATACTGTCACTTTTGTTAGTAAGAGATGTTTATAACCAACATTTGTGATCCGTGTCAGTGTCGAGATTCAGCTACAGGATCATTCTCAACCCACAGCCACAGAAACCTGCTATCACTCAGATAGACTTGGAAGCTAAAACTGTTTATCATTAGTGCTATTGTAGAAGTTTGTTCAAGGTATTGCTATGGAAGCCCAGAAATTCAAAAGCCTTGCTTTGTGTAAAAAAGCTTAAGTGTGAAGAAGTACAAATAAGTTTAATCTTTTGGGTGTTGGGAAAGACATACTGAATTGGAAATGTTATAAGCCCACAGGTACGTGTTTGAAATAGATGCTTTAAAAAGTAGATAAAAGGAGTCTTGCATAGTTACCGCTCTTTCCCACCATTTGTAGTTTAAATATTGGTGTTTTCCAAATACACGTTTAGTTCCAAGCATTGATATGCTGGAAAAGGTTAACTGCCAGCACTTAGGTATTTGTGTGTGTGTGTGCATGCACGTATATGTGCATATAACCCTGATTTGTAATGCTTGTTGATTTCCATGGTGTAAATACTTCTCCCTTAGCTGACTCAACTCCACGTCATTGACACAGACTGGAAAGAGATACACATAGTGCTTCCCTAGAGCCACTGTGAGCCTGCTCCTGCCCACCACTAGCCCCCAATCTCTCTTCCTATACTTTCTCTATCACTCTCTGTATTAGTTAGGTTAGTCTCTGCTTTGCTTATATGCTTTTCTATCCTGCCTAATTCCTTCCTCCATTCTCTTCTCTTCCTTGTCCTCTTCTTCCCTTCCATTCCCTCTCCATTATTGCAAAATTGAAATAAGCAATTTAAGAAATTGCATATATACTGGGATGTCTTAAGTCTTTCTTAAGGTTTTAACAATCTGCCATTACAGAAACACTGAGCAATGTGATTAAAATAGGTTAACATTCAGCTACTAAGATGTAATTGCTGTAAAACAACTGTGACTCTGGGAATTTACTTAATGAATTTTCATTTCTTTTACAAACTCACAAAGACTACTAGAAGCTTGCTTAAATTCACAAATGAAGAATTTAAAACAAATGAGTGGTTTTCATTTCTCTCTCCAAAGATATTTTTAGTAGTGAATACTGAGACGGGTAGAGAAATATTAGCAGAAGAAATAGCAATAAAAACAGTGTGGGGAAGAGGTAAACATTGGATTACATAAATTGTCAATTTGTTGAAGCTCCCCCCAGCATAAAGCTACTTTGACTAGGGGATAAAACCTGGGGGGGGTGGAATCCTGAGGTCACAATTGACTCAGCTCATGATATACAGTGTTTTTGATATTTGAGGTGTGGAGAGGGTATATTTTCATAGCATGAGGACATCAATACATGGGACAGCTGTGTGACAGGAAGATCATTGGCCATCTGCAGTGTTAACCAACTTGGATGCATCATTGGATACCAATGGCAATACCACAGATGTATACAAGTTCAATAAATACTGGGATATCCTGAGAATTCCAAAGGCAGAGGCCTGGCTGAAGTAACTTCACTAGTAATTTTGCAGAATATTTTTACCCTGTGAAATGTGGGAGTGATTATTTCACCCATTGAAAAAACAACCAAGGTTGCAGCATTTCTTACATTACCTGTGTTCTCACAGGTAGATTAAACTTCAATATCTGACTTATATGACTTTTGAGGTAAAGTAATGCAGCCATATAATATAGTTCATAAAAATGTTTTCCTAAATGCATACTTTCTGGTCAAAATCAAAAGAAAAGTATTTGTTATGATGAATGTATGTGTAGGAAGTTTGGAGTTATTTAAGTAGCTTGTAAGATGTCAATTCTACTTTGACCTTCACATATCTTTTTTATAGCTGAAAAGCAGTTTGACCTTCTTTTTTGCTGATTTTTTTCAGTCTCCTTTATTTTAGAATTATAAATGTTCAAGTAGTAATCAAGATGATAATAAGTGGACAGAGGTTTTGAGCAGGCAATTTGTTATGGCTATATCTGGTATTTAAGAATGTTTTCCACAATGCTTGTATGCTTTAAAATATTCTTAGTGTAACCTCCCATTAGAAATTGCTGGGTAAGAGGGAATAATGCAAAAGTAGTTTAAGAGCAACAAAAACCGAAGAAAAATAACTTCCCTGTCTTGTTCAAATAACTCAATATTCAGAGAATTTCATTTGGTGCAACCTAGAGTTATGACATTATTAGATTGCAGTGGATTATATGAAATTTTGCAATTTACCTCTCTCTTCCACTTTCTTAGTAGAGTCTATGAAAATGGTCAATTCTTTCTTGGGTGAGTGGTTTTCTACTCCCTCATCTTATGAGTGTAGATGGCTTTATTAAAAAACAGCAAACTTTAATTTTAGTTCTTTGGGATAGTTATAAGCTCTAGAAGCAGAGAGGATTCTTTGCCGTTTACCCTAGCAAACACTGTTCCATTTAAGAAGTCTTGACATTTAGTATATGCTGATGAGATTTCACTCTTATACTAGAACTCCAGTAGCAGCTTCCTATTTTATTGAAAAATAATAATATATGCATTATAATTGGCCTACACGAAGGAATAAATTTAAGAGGAAGCAAGTACAACTTTATACCAATAAACTTATGATCATTATACATAAAATATAAAATTTAATCATTGTAAATAAGCATATTATCATCCTTAAACATAAAGGGAAGCAGACTTGGAAAGTTTGAATAACTTGACCAAGATTGCACAATTGTCAGAGTATAAACCACGAAATAAATACAAACCAGTGCACTTTGCTGGAGAGTGTACTACTTCCTATCTTTTAAAATAAGGGAGGATTCATAAAGCATCATTCTCCAAAACTTTAAATTTCTTTACCTAGCATATTTCAATTAAAAAATATCACTACTGGTAAAAGTAAAGAATATATGAAAATAATATTAAATTTAAATGAGTGTGGGATCTAGACAGATGAGGTCCATTGGGGTGGGTTCATAATGTCATAATGGAACACTGCCTTAAGAAGTAGAATCAAAACATTCAGTACTGAAGTAGCAAGTGACATTCAGGTTGAAATTAAATGTGTTACAGTGGTACCCAGCTAAACTAACCTAGTACTTTTTTTTTTTTTTAGGTGAAGACATGGTTTTTCAGAGTAATTTGCTTACATAAAGTAAAGCTTTTAGTCTGACTTTAAATCACTTATTATATGAAGGTCTTGTTTGTATATCCATCTTTACACTTCATGTAAGTTTGGCTTTTGCTTTCTAGTTTAGAAGAGCTATGGGCTTATTGACCCAAGAGAAGGACTGTCTTTTGTGTAGCTGTGAAGAGTAACTTGACCTGGATGGAGGAGTGAGCCTCAGGCTAGCCCTGGAGCACTTGCAGAATTTCATCCTGAGATGCAGTTTGGAAGGGAGGAACAGGACAGAAGTTGGGTGAAGGCAGAGGGGAGATCCTTGCCTACAATCCCAAATTAGGACTGTGGTCTAATTTTCCAGTTGCAAATACTAATGGGAAAATAATCCATTCTTATCTCAGACTGCTTCTGAGATATCTTCAGATATCTTCTCAATTAACTATGTTTAGTCTACTCATGAAATACCTTTGTGAATTTTCCACTGTGTGTGGATTGGCTATATAGGTATCTCAACAGGAAATTATTTTGGCAATGAGCTATACCATCCAGGTTTTATTTCTGTAAATAGCATCATGTGCTGTAGCCTTCTCAAGCAGTTGCTTTAGCAAGCACCACAGAATATTATTAAATCTTCTTTTCAAAACTTTGAGTCTTTTGGTACTTTGAAAGCTTGGGGTAGATAATTATAGTTTTCTATCCTGATATTATTGAGTAGGTTGAGGATAATGGGACATTATATTCACTGATTAGTGATGGGCTGTGACTGGTACCTCAAACACCGGATTTTAACCAGAACCTGGAAAGGGGAGAATAAATAAAAGTGTAAGAATTACCTTTCAGGTTTTTTTTTTTTATTCTACTCCTGCTCATTTCATTGGACACACAAGTCATAAGGTTCTCAACAGTGAAAAACAAGCACTAAAAATAGGAATTTGGGGGGGCGCCCGGGTGGCTCAGTTGGTTAAGCGTCTGCCTTAGGTTCAGGTAATGATCCCAGGGTCCTGGAATGGAGCCCCACATCAGGATCCTTGCTCAGCGGGGAGTCTGCTTCTCCCTCTGCCTGCTGCTCCCCTTGCTTGTGCTGTCACTCTCTCTCTGTGTGTGTAGAATAAATAAATAAAATCTTTAAAAAAAAAAGGAATTTTTAAAAAAGATTTATTTATTTATTTATTTATTTATTTATTTATTTATTTGAGAGAGAGCGAGAGCACACACCCATGCAAGCAGGGGAAGGGGCAGAGGGAGAAGAGAAGCAGACTTCCTGGTGAGTGCAGAGCCTGATATGGGGCTCTGACCCCAGGACCCAGAGATCATGACCCCAGCTGAAATCAAGAATCCGATGCTTAACCAGCTGAGCCACCCAGGTGCCCCCAAAATAGGAATTTTTAATAAAAATAGGATAGCACTTGAAAATCCATGATCTATAGAAAATTATAATTCATGGATATTTGGACACATACATACACACACACAGAAAGCCCAAATGTGTTTGGAGAATTATTCATCTAATCCCATAAAAACTTTTCTAGTCATTACTTGTGAGTGATTTATGAGCACTCCCTGGTGGCTATTATTAGAACCACTTGAAACAGCAAAAGAAAAGGTGAGTGAAAACTTAATTGCCTGCCTTTATGTAAGTAACACTGCACCCACAGTTCAAATGTGTTTACCCAGTAAATGCAGTATTGTAAAGTATTATGCAATATCAGATTTGCTTCTCTGCTACAGAAAATAAGTGAAATAGCAGATAATTTGATTTTTAAAATGGACCAATATCTATAAAAATAGGTTGCTTGTACCCAGAGCAACCCATCTATAATTTAAAATTAAAAACCCATCTATAATTTAGAATTATAAATGGTTAAGAATTATAAGATAGTAAGTTGATTGTATCTTATTTACTGAAATAAGACCATTTTAAGATTTTACATTGGCAGTATCTAGGGAGAATATTAAAATTGGTTTTGTATTTTTCCTAAAGCCTCTTAGTAAGTTCATGCAAAGTAACACATTCCACAAATATTAAGGGATCTTGAATCTCCTGAACTCTGTGACTTAACACCCCCTGCCCCCCTCTAACCTCGAATTACCTTCTGGAAGAAGTTTCATCAAGCCTCTTGTGTAAATCTGGGGAGAAAGAGTTCCATGTGAGCCAAAATTTCATTTCTCTAGATTTTTTTTTAGACCTTATGAAAGTAAAGTCACCAGAGTTGTACCCTGATTCTCATTTTTAATTATAGTTTTCCGCCATTTTATATGTCATTTTCCTTTATTATGTAGTACCAACAGTAACTCCTTTAAACCTGCTAAAATTTTAAACACCTTTAATTTATACTTGGATTACTTCAGAACTAAAGAATTTTGTCCACGTGATTGATCAGTTTGTGGGGGTGAAAAGCATGCATTCCCAGGGGATGTACAAAGATAAGGGTCAGAAGCAGCCAAATTGGATTGTAAATCCACTTTGTGCCCTTTGAAAAGTGTTGTTGGCATTTCCATTTTGATGTCTTGAGTTTAGATTCACATGTTGTGAACAGCAGTTCATTGACCGCACACAAAAAAAGCATATTTAAGATGTAAAACCACACACGTTATTTTCACTTATGGAAAAAAAGTGTTTGTCTATTACCTCTCCAGTAAATCAGTACTGTTTGTCTATTATCTCTCCAGTAAATCAGTACTGTTTGTCTCTCCAGTAAATCAGTACTGTTCTGTTAAATTAATTTCAATTCAGTTTCTACCTTTGAAGAACTACACTTTAAAATGGGAAATTTAAGACTGAACACATAGTAGACATTGTAAATTCTGTGAAGAAGGAAACATTTTTCGAAAGGCTGCCATATGTCAAATCTATGTTTGTTATTTTAAAAATATGTATATTTCTCCTTTCATTTTTATAAACACCTTAAGAGGTATAGGGATGAAGACACCAAGTTTCAGTGCTGAGATTAAAATGGAACTGGGTCTAAATTTAACACTCATGTGCTTAAAACGTTCCATGAATTTTAGATTTTGAACTTCATTGCTCATATAAAATCAATTTTAATCTTGATATTATGATGTGTTTATCATAGTTCTTGCCACATAGTAAACACTCAACAAATCATATCTTTTGATGTATCTGTCACTCTATTAGATGTTTTTCTCCCCTTTCTTATTTTTTCTGTTTAGTACCTCTGGAACTTATTTTTCTTATTCCCTCAGTTTCACATTTAATGAATGAGAATAGGAGAAAGAAAGAGGAGAGAAAACGAACAAATCCAAAAATTTAAAAAATGAAGAAATTTGGGAAAATTAGGTTAAGAAATAATAATTGTCTCGTAGGATAGTTGTTAATTCACATCTCATGTGTTATATCTTCAGGTTTTGTTTTATTCCCAGGTCATATTTACATATGGCAGAGATTGAAACCGTTGGATACGAATGTGGTGCCAGTGTCTTAGTATAAGGATCTATCAATCGGTCTCTTTCCTAATCCTTCTCTTCCCAATAAAAACATTTCAATCATATTGATTAATTCTGTTATTTTGAGATGGCATATTCTGCCAAACTATTTGAATCTTCCCATGGCATCGAACATAATAGATCCAAAGTGAAATTCATTATCTTTATTCCTTCTCCATCAAAAATACTCTTTATTTCATTTACCCTAGTTCTTTTTTTTTTTGTTTTGTTTTGTTTTTAAAGATTTTATTTATTTATTTGACAGAGAGAGAGACAGCCAGTGAGAGAGGGAACACAAACAGGGGGAGTGGGAGAGGAAGATGCAGGCTCATAGCAGAGGAGACTGATGTGGGGCTCGATCCCATAACGCCAGTGTCACGCCCTGAGCTGAAGGCAGACACGCTTAACCACTGTGCCACCCAGGTGCCCCCCATTTACCCTAGTTCTTAATGTGATGCCAAAGTTCCAGTGCCTGAAGCAAAACTTCTAATGGCCCCTCTGATTCCTCTCCCTCTGGGTCCTTTTCTGTTTTCTGAGATCACTGCAGTTCCCTGTTAGCAGTTTGTCAACACTGCAGGCACCTGATCCTAGTACCTTATTACTTCAAACTTGAGTTCCACTCCCAGCTAGTCACCTGGCACACCTTGTCTTCATCTCTTTATTCTCAGACTATCCCACATATTACTGGCGTCCTAGAACAGGTTTTTACAACATGAATTTTCTGTTTAGAAACCAGCAGGGATTCCACATTCAGGCTCTTCTTCCTAGATTATGGGTATCTTTTCCTTACTGCAACTGAGTTTCCTACTAAGAATATATACACACTTTTCTCCAGCTAGATAATGTTCTTGTTGGTAGATAATAATATATTAATTCTATGAAGCATGTCATGTGCCAGAACTGCTTGACATGCTTCATGTTCAATCTGTATTCCCATTTTTCAAAAGTTAACTGAGGGCCTGTAACTAGGTCAATGCACTCACAATCATGATTGACTTTTAATGAATGCATAACAAATGCTTTCTTTTTCTTCACTGCACTCTCCCTTCCCACATACCAGGCTTAGTTCTACCCCCTTGCCTTTATTTATGGTGTTCCCTGTTTCTAGAATATTTTTGTCTCTTCAGTGTATCCAGTTCATATTCACCATCCAAATCCTATCTTGACTTATTTAATTCTCAAGAATCTTTACTGTTGTCAAAATCTGAGGTATTTATAAGGAGTTGTCCATAGTTTATCATGTAAAGCTAATCAGTTTTGTCTTTCAATTTTTCCAAAAATTTTAGCAGTGTTTTAAGAGCATCAAATATTTGTTGAATGAATAAAATTTTCCTCTCTTCTCAAATGGACATTAAATTTCTGGAAGGTTTAGTCCATGCCTTAGTTTTTTCCCCTTATCATAGACCTCAACAGTGTGCTTGGCATGTATATAAGTACCTAGTGACTGGGTATGAGGGAGTCCAGGGCATCTGTCTTTCAGGACTTTTATGGGAAAATACCTTCTCATAATGTGCACATAGATATACTTCAACCACAAAGGGTAATACTGTAGATTCAGATACAGAAGTGTATTCAGTAGGTAAATACAGGATGAGATTAATTATCTATGTCAGTTTGGAGGTATTAAAAGCTACAAATTTTGAGCACTTACTATATTAAGACACTGAACTAAGTGTTTTACATTCACTGTTAGTCCTTAGACCCAAGTTAAGTTGTGGGGTTGATGTTGCAGCTGATGCTCAGAATAGCTAAATAGCAGCTTGTAGCAACAGGCCCCAGGTTAAACCCAGGTATTCTTTGTTTTAAATATATGTACTTGTGCTATGTATTGAATATCATCTCTTTTTTTTTGCATTTTTAGAAATTTTATTGTGTAATATTAGTCACCCTACATCATTATTTTTTGATGTAGTGTTCCATGATTTATTGTTTGCGTATGACACCCAGTGCTCCAGGCAATACGTGCCCTCCTTAATACCCATACCAGCCTATCCCAGTCCCCTACCCCTCTCCCCGCTGAAGCCCTCAGTTAGTTTCCCAGAGTCCATAGTCTTCCGTGGTTCATTCCCCCTTCTGTTTAAACACCTTCATTCTTCCCTTCCTTCTCCTACCAATCTCCCTGCTATTTCTTATGTTCCATAAATGAGTGAAACCATATGATAATTGTCCTTCTCTGCTTGACTTATCTCACTTAGCATAATATCCTCCAGTCCCATCCATGTTGCTGCAACTGTTGGGTAATCGTTCTTTCTGATGGCTGAGTAATATTCCATTGTATAAATGGACCACATCTACTTTATGCATTCATTTGTTGAAGGGCATCTAAGCTCCTTCCACAATTTAGCTATTGTGGACAATGCTACCATGAACCTTGGGGTGCATATGGTCCTTCTCTTCACTACGTCTGTCTCTTTGAGGTAAATACCCAGTAGTGCAATTGCTGGGTTATACGGTAGCTCTATTTTGAACTTTTTGAGGGACCTCCATACTGTTTTCCAGAGTGGCTGTACCAACTTGCATTCCCACCAACAATTGTAGGAGGGATCCCCTTTCTCCACATCTCTCCAACATTTGTTGTTTCTTGCCTTGTCAATTTTTGCCATTCTAACTGGCATAAGGTGGTATCTCAATGTGGTTTTGATTTGAATTTCCCTGATGGCTAATGATTTTGAACATTTGCTCATGTGTCTGTTAGCCATTTGTATGTCTTCATTGGAAAAGTGTCTGTTCATATCTTCTGCCCATTTTTTGATTTGATTATTTGCTTCATGTGTATTGAGCTTGAGAAGTTCTTTATAGATCTTGGATACCAACCTTTTATCTGTAGTTTCATTTGCAAATATCTTCTCCCTTTCTGTGGGTTGCCTCTTTGTTTTGATGACTGTTTCCTTGCTGTGCAGAAACTTTTTATCTTGATGAAGTCCCACAAGTTCATTTTTTCTTTTGTTTCTCTTGCCTTTGGAGATGTGTCATGAAAAAATTTGCTGTGGCCGATGTCAGAGAAGGTACAGCCTATGTTCTCCTCTAGGATTTTGATGGATTCCTGTCTCACATCGAGGTTTTTAACCATTTGGAGTTTATCCTTGTGTATGGTGTGAGAGAGTGGTCAAGTTTCATTCTTTTGCATGTAGCTGTCCAATTTTCCCACCACCATTTATTGAAGAGTCTGTCTTTTTTCCACTGGATGTTTTTTCCTGCTTTGTCAATGATTAGTTGCCCAAAGAGCCGAGGGTCCATTTCTGGGTTCTCTATTCTGTTCCATTGGTCTATGTGTCTGTTTTTGTGCCAGTACCATGCTGTCTGTGATCACAGCTTTGTAGTATAGCTTGACATCAGGCAACGTGATGCCCCCAGCTTCGATTTTCCTTTTCAACATTTCCTTGGTGATTCAGGGCCTTTTCTGGTTCCACACAAATTTAAGGGCTGTTTGTTCCAGCTCTTTGAAAAATGTCATTGGTATTTTGATTGGGATGGCATTGAAAGTGTAGATTGCTCTGGCTAGCATGGACATTCTAACTATGTTTATTCTTCCTATCCATGAGCATGGAATGTTCTTCCATTTTTTTTGTGTCTTCTTCCATGTCTTTCAACAGTGTTCTGTAGTTTCTAGAATATAAATCCTTTATCTCTCTGGTTAAGTTAATTCTGGGATAATGTATGATTTTTGGTGCTATTGTAAATGTAATGGATTCCCTAATTTCTCTTCCTTCAGTCTCATTGTTCGTGTATAGAAATGCAACTGATTTCTGAGCATTGATTTTTTTTTTTATCCTGCCACATTAGTGATTGCTCAATAACTTCTGGTAATTTGGGGGTGGATTCTTTTGGGTTTTCCATATAGAGTATCATGTCATCTGCAAAGAGAGACAGTTTGACTACTTCTTTGCCGATTTGGATACCTTTATCCATTTTGTTGTCTGAGCTGTTGCAAGGACTTCTAGTACTATGCTGAATAATAATGGCGAGAGTGGGCATCTTTGTTGTTTTCCTGATCTTAAGGGAAAGGCTTCCAGCTATTCCCCATTGAAAATGATATTCACTGTAGGCTTTTCATAGATGGTTTTTATGAAATTGAGGAATGTGCCCTCTATCCCTGCACTCTGAAGGGTTTTAATCTGGAAAGGATGCTGTATTTTGTCAAATGCTTTTTCTGCCTCCATTGAGAGGATCATATAGTCCTTGACTCTTTTCTTGTTGATATGATCTATCACACTGATCGATTTGGGAATGTTGAACCACCCTTGCATCCCAGGGATGAATCCCACTTGGTTATGATGGATAATCCTTTTAATGTACTGTTGGATCCTATTACCTAGGATTTTGTTGAGAATTTTGGCATCCATATTCATCAGGGAAATTGGTCTGTTATTCTCCTTTTTGATGGGGTCTTTGCCTGGTTTTGGGATCAAGGTAATACTGGCCTCATAGAATGAGTTTAGTAGTTTTCCTTCTGTTTCTATTTTTTGAAACAGCTTCAGGAGAATAGGTATTATTTCTTCTTTGAATTTTTGGTTGCATCCCCCGGGGAATCCGTCAGGCCCTGGACTCTTGTTTTTGGGGAGGTTTTTGATCACTGCTTCAATCTCTTCATAATTAATCAGTCTGTTTATAAAATCAATTTCTTCCTGTTTCAGTCTTGGTTGTTTATAGGTTTCCAGGAAGGCATCCATTTCTTCCAGGTTGTTTAATTTATTGGCATAAAGCTGTTGATGAAAGTTTCTAATGATCCTTCCTATTTCATTGGTGTTGGTTGTGACCTCTCCCTTTTCATTCATAATTTTGTTAATTTGGGTCCTTTGTCTATTCTTTTGAATAAGTCTGGCCAGTGGCTTATCGATCTTATTTACTCTTTCAAAGAACCAGCTTTTAGTTCTGTTGATCTGCTGTACTGTGCTACTGGTTTCTAATTCATTGTTCTCTGCTCTAATCTTGATCACCTGTCTTCTCATGCATGGGTTAGGCCTGTTCTTCTGTTCCAGCTCCAGCTTCTTGAGGTGAGAATAGAAAAACTGCATTTTAGATTGTTCTATTCTTTTGAGTGAGGCTTGGATGGCTAGGTATTTTCCCCTTAGGACTGCCTTTGCAGTGTCCCACAAGTTTTGGACTTCTGTGTTTTCATTCTCATTGGTCTCCAGAAATTGTAAACTGATTTTTAATTTCCTAGTTTACCCAGTCATTCTTGAGCAGGATGGTTCTTAGTTTCCAAGTGTTTGAGTTTCTTCCAAATTTTTCCTTGTGATTGAGTTCCAGTTTCAAAGCACTGTGGTCTGAGACTATGCAGGGAATAATCTCAGTCTTTTGGTATCAGTTGAGACCTATTTTGTGACCCAGTATATGGTCTATCTGGAGAAAGTTCCATGTGCATTTGAAAAGAATGAATATTCTGTTGTTCTGGGGTGTAGTGTTCTATATATATCTATGAGGTCCATCCGGTCCAGTATGTCATTCAAAGCTCTAGTTTCTTTGTTGATTTTCTGCTTAGATGACTTGTCTTTTGCTGAGAGCCGAGTGTTGAGGTCCCTACTATTAACGTATTATTATCTATATGTCTCTTTATTCTGGTTAAGAATTGGCTTGTGTATCTAGCTGCTCCCCTGTTGGGGACATAGATATTTATAATTGTCGTATCCACTTGTTGGATACATCCTTTAAGAATAATATAGTGTCCTTCTGTATCTCTAAGTACAGTCTTTTGCTTAAAATCTAATGTGTCTGATATGAGAAATGCCACCCCAGCTTTCTTTTGAGGTCTGTTGGCATGAAAAATGGTTCTCCATCCCTTCACTTTCAGTCTGGATGTATGTTTAGTTTCAAAATGAGTCTCTTGTAGACAGCATATTGATGGGTCATGTCTTTGTATCCAATCTGCAACCTTATGGCATTTAATGGGAGCATTTAGGCCATTCACATTGAGAGTGGTTATTGAGAGATATGATTTTGATGATGTCATGTTGCCTGTGAAGTCTTTGTTTTTATATAGACTTAAATTTCTGTTCTATATCACTCTTGGGGTCTTTTTACTTTTATGGAACCCCCCCTTAATATTTCTTGTAGGGCTGGCTTGGTGGTCACATATTCTTTCAGTTTCTGCTGGTTTTGGAAGATCCTTGTTTCTCCATCAATTGTGAATGACAGCCTTGCTGGATTAAGGATCCTTTGGCTGCATGTTGTTCTCACTCAGTGCTCTGAACATATCTTGGCAGCTCTTTCTGGATTGCCAGGTCTCTGTACACAGGTCTGACGTTATTCTGATATTCCTCCCTCTGTAGGTGAGGATTGTCTTTCCCCTGGCCACTTTCAAATTGTATCCTTGGATCTAATATTTGCGAATTACACTATATGTGATGTGGTGTAGGTCTGCTCTCTTTGATCTTGGGAGGGGTCCTCTCTGCCTCTTGGGTACGAATGCTTGTCTCCTTTGCCAGATTAGGGAAGTTCTCCGCTACAATTTGTTCAAATATCTCTTCTAGACCTCTTTCACTACCCCCACAGGGATGCCAATGATTCTGACATTGGAATGTTTCATTGAGTCAGTAATCTCCGGTAATCTACGTTCTTGAGTTTTGATTTTTTTTGGAGCCAAGTTCCCATTTTTTCCTTCTTCTCTATCATTCCATCCTCCAATTCACTAATTCGTTCTTCTGCCTTATTTATCTTGGCTGTCAGAGCATCCAGTTTAGATTGCATTTGATTCATAGCATTTTTAATTTCTGCCAGATTTGCTCTCATTTCCATTCTTAGAGATTCTATATTCTCGTTAATATTTTCATTAATATTTTTTTCAAGCCTACACATCATCTTGACCATTGTTACTCTGAACTCCATTTCTGACAATTTGGTTATATCCGTATCCATTACTTCTCTGGCAGAGACCACAGTCTCTGTTTCTTTCTTTTGTTGGGGCTTCCTTCTCCTTGTCATTCTGATTAGAAGTGGTTGTGTGGATGTATAGAGCCCAGATTATTGATCAGAACCCAAGTAACGTGCACTTGTTTTATAGGGACCTTAGGGATGTTGGCTTCTTGTTTTTTCAGCCTGCCTTCTGGGGGAGGGGCCTGCCGTGCTGATACTCAGGCAACCGTTTTTGAGTAGAGTTTCCCCATTCCCTGTGAAGGGGGTGGGGATGGGCACACTGTGAACTGATATTTCCAAGCTTTTGGTTCTCTGGCGCCTTTCCCTGGTGGTTTTCTGTGACTCTTCTGAGAATCAGAGTAGTAGTGGCCATATCCTACCCTCTTTCTCTGAACGCAGAGATTGCAGCCTGTTCTCCACTGAGCTCTCCTGGCCACTTTAACTCTGTTTCTGTTGGTGCTGCTAAAGAGCCTTCAGCGACCCGGGTTGTGTGCCCCACAGCTACTCTCCCAGTCCCTGCTCCCAGGACCTGCACATCTCTGTCCTCTGTGCTTCTAACACCGCCAGCTGTGCCCGGTTCTGGCTCATGCTCCCAAGCTCACTGTTTCAGTGTGGCTCCCATGCTCCGGAGCTCCGGTTTTCAGTCTAGTCGTGCGTGCACTACAGAGTTCAGGTTTTCAGTCTGGTTGCGCTGTGCTCTCCTGAACTCCCAGTCTCAGTCCACTTTTTCGGAGGCTACCAGTCACTGAGGCTGGCCCGCTCTCCAGTGCAGGACGCTACTGCTTCCTGGTACCCAAGCGCGGTGGCTTCCTCCCTGTTCCGTTTATCTTCCGATATCTTTGAGCAGATTCATGGCTCCCCGCTTCATACCTCAATTCTCAGCGCCCGAGATGTTCGTTTATAGAGATCCAGATGTATCTGCCTATGTTTCAGGCTGATTTTGTGGGTGCTCAGGATGATCTAGTAGATATCCAGCTCAATTCAGGGGACCAGCTGAAAAAAGTTCCCTTACTCCTCCATCACCTTTTTTCTTCCTATTGCATACCATCTTATTCAGCGTCCTTATTTTTGGAGTTTTCACTTGAGCAATAAATACCTCCCTGTTTAAGTTACACTAACTTTAAATATATTAGATCATGCTTGTTTCCAGCATAACATAGACATTCAGTAAATGTTAGCCTTTTTTGTTACCATTTTGCCAAATTACACATAAGTAGTCATGACACCATCTTTCACCTTATGTAAACAATGTTTAAAGGCAGATGTGTGTGTGCTTATGTATTTGGAGTTTCATGAGGGCAAAGAAGATTTAGAGCGTGAGAATTAAAAGTGAGCTTTGCTGCTTTCCAATCATCTGTCTCTAGAACGATGGCTGTGCAGAGTATCTGGAGGGATGCCTGTTTGAGCTCACAAATGGGAATTAGGTGATGGATGTCATAGGTATCTACAGTCTGTTGTTGATGTCTTGCAAGGATTTTGAGTATTGATCTACTTTATACATCTTTATACAAGGAGTTTAAGTCCTCTTTTCAATATCTGTCATATTACATTTTTTCAAATTGGAGAATGATAATCATGGAAGGCACTAACACCGTTTTTATTTTTGTGTATACTATTTTTGTGCACTTAGATATTGAATTTGAGAAATAAAACTTAACCAGAGAATAATTAGTCCAGTGAAAGTAAAACACTTTCATTGAAATTTTAGAATTTTGATATAATTTTAAACTTATTGTAAAGTTTTAAGAAGGATATAAGAACTCCTATGTACTCTTTAACCTATTTTAAAATAGAACTATATAATTTTAAATTAGGGTTTTCTCTTTATCTTAGCATTTGCTAATTTGTTAACTGTAACTATCCCTTTAGCTTTATTGAGGTATCATGGACATACAATATTGTGTAATTTTAAGGTATGCAAGTTGACTTGATATGTGTATATACTGCAAAATGATTACCATCAGGGCAGTAGTTAACACCTCCATCCTGTCACATAATTACCATTTTAGTTTGTGTTGAGAACATTTATGATTCTGTGTTAAATTTAATGCTTTCTGAAGGTTTTTTCAGTTGAAGATTTCCTCCTAGCATACTGTTTTTCTTAGAAATGTCTGTCTCTTGCATTCAGTCCCTGGCTCCCACACTGAAAACTACTTCTTCACAATATTCTCACGGTTCCAAATTAAAATATTTATCTGTTTTAAAGTGTTAGTAAATCCCAATTTGGAGTTCGGGGCTAAAATACTGTTCCTTGAAATGAAATCAGGTACTATTGTAGTTCTGTTGGAAATATATGAACATTCAGACAAATCCCAAGTGTAAGAAGTCTAATTAAATAGAAAAAAATGAGCCTTATTTTGTTTTGCAGCTGTAGAATAACATTCTAGTGTCGAATAGAAGAGCTTTTTATGGTTCAATTTTAAAATGATGCTTAAACTGACTGCATTAAACCAGTGTAATTAAAGGTATTTGTAAATTTAATATCTGTGTTCTTAGTTACATTTTAGAACATGAAATCAAATATTCAGACTAGGATCTCAACATGGGTACTTGTTTTCCATTATTCACATTATTGTTGGAATTAAGTGAAATAATTTGTGAAAACAACCTTATAAAGTAGAAAATACTATACAACATGCAAAGTATTCCATTTATAGAAGCCATCAAGAGAACAAAAGCTGTTTATTTAAATAAGTTGAATAAAGGAGCTGTTTTTTTTTAATATTTGCATGAAATTATACAGAAGTTAATGTATTTGCATTTTTAATTTCAGATTCAAAATGCTAATGATGTATTAATTGCTCCACTTGAGAAATTTCGCAAAGAACAGATAGGTGCAGCAAAAGTAAGTGTTATATTTTATTATTCTTCAGATATCCTCCTGATAATTAAAGATGACATACTTTCAGATGTTAACATTTTTGAAATTAGAATGACCTTTTAAAAAATTCTGTACATGATTTTTAACTTTCCCACAGAGCTTATTACAAAGACTGAATTCTTTTAAACATAAAGGATATTCTTCTATGAATAGAGAAAGTCAGCATAAGTTAGTTCCTTCCATCCCAACACTTGTAGGTAATTAACTGTTTTAAAGAGAGTGAAATTAAGGTAAAATTAAGGAGCTTTTTTCCTAACTATATAAAAAAAATTAGGTATAGGGCATATTGAAAACTCAGGCAGTAATTATAAAGAGCTTTTGTTATTTTTTTGTATGTTTTCATTATTAATAAAAATATGTTTGTGAAGGGCACCTGGGTGTCACAGTTGGTTAAGTGTCCCACTCTTGGTTTCAGCTCAGGTCATGATTTCAGGGTCCTGAGATCAGGCCCTGTGTTGGGCTCCATGCTCAGCATGGAGTCTGTTTGGGTATCTCTCTCTTTCTCCCTCTGCCCCTCCTACTCATGCTCTCTCTTTCAAATAAATAGGTCTTTAAAAAAATGTGTTTGTAAAAAAAACTTTTGACATGTTTCTTAAGACTTTGCATTAATGCTTAATTGATTATGGACCAATTAAAATTTCCCTGAGCTTACTAACTTTTGAAATTTACTTGCATCTTCTTTCTTGGGTCTGTACTTTTACCTGCTCAGCATTATATAAGGATATAAAATTTAGGGTTTCCAAAACAGAAATCATCATCTCTCATCCTTCTTCCATCTTTTCCCTGTTTTGGTTTTCCATTTAGTCAGTGACCTTCCCCTTCCCCGCTCAAGCAGTGTTGTTTATTCTACTGCAGAATTATTTTTCCTCCTTTCCTCCTTTCCTTCCATCTGAAACATTGAAGTAGCTTACTAGTTGGTCTCCACAATTCATCTTAATTTTGCTGCTTTCATCATTCTTCAGTGATGAAATTTTCAGTGGTTCTCCTTGAGACAGTTTAATTCTGATAATGAAAGCTCTCCAGTTTTCCACAGTGTGCCCATGTGCTATCTTTTAGTATATAGCATATAGTATATAGCTGTATTTAATATATACCTTCCTCCTCAGGCACATTGTCTGTTCACCAGTCTCTGTTTATACCCTGACTAGGTCTACGGCTTTGCCCAGATTTCCCTCTTCCTGGAGTATTTTTTACCCTTTGCTTGTTGAAGTCCCGTTAGCTTTCCATGGCTTCATTCATATCCTGGCCCCAGAAAGAAGCCTTCCATATAAGGCCTTTCCTTATATTATTTGTTCCCCTTCCAGAATTGATTATCTTTCTTATAGAATCAAGTAGTTTTTTTGCTTATTTACTTTAAAAAGCTAGTGCAGTCTTTCTTGAATTAGTTTTATGTGCATTTCTCTACAAATTATAAGCTATTATCAAGTTACGGACTAAACCAGAACCATTTTTATGTTAATTCAGCAAACATTTATCAAAGTCAGCCCACTTGTGGCAAGCATGGTGTTTGATAAGATTAAGGGAGACAACTGTAAACAAGACAGGCTTGGCTGCTGCTGTTGTGTCCCTTATTATCTTTTGTGGAAAGCAGACACCAGAGTAATTTAAATGCACTGAGGATTGTGATACAAGAGTAAAGAGTGCTTTGTGAGAGTGTAATTAATAAAACTGACCTTGTCCAGAGAACCAGGAAATGCCTTCTGGAGGAAGTATTGATTAAGCAGCAAACTAAATGATAAAGAAATAGCTAGAAATGGGGGCTCAGGGGCAGGAAGGGAAAAACCTTTCATATTCCCAAAGAGTGAAAGAGTGGGTATGAATAAAGGCCTTAAAGGAGGGTAGAGACTAACATTTTAGAAGAAAATGGTACAGGTTGTTAGGAACATAGAGGACAATGAAGACAGAGGACGTGTGCACAGCTTTATTAATGGTCTGTGGTATTTTGCTCCTTATTCTGAGGGCACTGATGAGCCAAAGAAAAGTTGTAGCTAGAAGAGTGATATTTGCATTTTATTTTATTTTGTTTTGTTTTTGTTTTATTTATTTATTTATTTTATATTTGCACTTTAAATGTGACACGTCATGCAGGGATAGGTGGAGTAGGACTGCTTTGAGAAAACCAGTTTGGGGCTATTGGATAGTGACTTTAGACTCAAAAGGTGATAGTGGCTGTGGAGACAAAGGGATGTATTTCAGAGGTAAAATGGGAAAGGTAGGAAATGGGTTACTGGGAAGTGAGGAACAGGACATTTCAGGGAATACGTTCAGGGTTCTGGGTTGCATAATTGGGTGATTTTTGGAGTGACTTTACTGAGATAGGCACCATTTATGTTTGGGTGCAAAAATGGTGAGTTTGGCTTTTAGACATAATGAATTTGAGGTTCCTCCAAGATACCCAAGTAGAGATGTTGAGTTGGCACTTGTATATTCAGATCTGAATTAGAAATACACATTTGGGAATTATTGTCTTCTAGGTAGTAATTAAAATCATGGGGTAAGATTAGATTCTTTCTGGGAAAGAATAGAATGAGAAGAGGACCTGGGTTCTATATAATATGAGAACTTAACATTTGATGTTTGGGGAGAGAAAAATAGGAGAGAAAAGGAGGTTGAGAAGGAAGAGCAGAAGAAGGATGAAAATAATGTTCAGTGTGCTAAGAGCGAGGAAGAGTTTTGTTTTGTTTTGTTTCAAGAATAGTAGTAGCTACTCTTTATTTACATCTATAATTGTAGGGCTTTTCACTGAGCTATCACATTTGTGACTTAATTAAGTTCTCACAAGCAACCCGTGAAGTGAGTATAGTTGATATACCTGCTTTCACAATGAGGAAAATAATGAGGTGACCTCAACAGATCACAGAACTAGGAAGTCTGACTATGTGTCTGAAATTAAGCAATTTTACTTTAGAGCCCCAATTTACAATGTCTTACTTCAATGATATTTTTATAAATTAAGGAGCTTTGTGGGGCACCTGGGTGGCTCAGTTGGTTAAGTGTCCAACTCTTAGTTTTGGCTCAGGTTATGATATCAGGGTCCTGGGGTGGGGGCTCTGGGCTCACTGGGGAGTTGGCTTCAGTATTGTCTTTCCCTCTGCCCCTCCCCCTGCTCACTCTCTCTCTCTCTTTCTCTGTCTCAAATAAATAAAAAAACTTTAATAAAAAAAATTAGAGAGCTCTGTGAAAAATTCTTCACTACAGAATATCCCAAGTGTTATGGTCCATCTAAAATAGTAGATTTTACTTGTGTATTGATTATTCTTGTTTAAGGGTTTAAGTTAGCTATAGTTAAAATAACATGAATAATTACACCCATTTTATTTTATTTTTTATTTTATTATTATTATTTTATTTTTTTAAATATCTCAGTTGCTGCGCATATCAGCTGAGAGAACACACAGTATACTATGTCTTTGCCTTGTCATTGGGGGAGGTATTTTAAACTTGCTGTTAAATGCGTTCAAATGAAATCTTGAATCTAAATATTGTTGCACTTGGCCTTTTGGTTGTGGTGATTCTGTGTACTTTATCTGCATGATGCTTTTAGTACTAAAATGTTTTTAAGCTGCTAAGTAATCCTTGTTGAGTAAAGTGAATAAAAACCAGGCATTTTCTTCTGAAATATATGTATAGGTCAGGTTTATTTTGGTATTGCAGAAATTTCGTGGTAGAAATTAAAATATTTGAAGGTGTTTATTTTTTTCTATTGCTTTATTCCTTGTTTTAACTTATGTATTTTCTTGGTAAATAGAATTAATTCTCCAAATGACACTCTGCTGCTTTTTACAGTCTATACAGTAGAGGTTTCGAGCAAGCGTATTCAGGCTAATGAGCTAGCTGGAAAGCGAGAATGTTGGTTAAGTGTAGACTCTTCCACTGCAGTCAGTGGGCCAAATAGAAAATGCTGAGTCAAAGTAGCCCCCTCCTCACAACCAGGTGATCCTATTTAACTGAAGTGGACAAAGTCTCTAGACCACAAACATTTCCTTTGTAGTTTGTTTTGTGGACTTTGAGACACGTGATACTTCACTGTGTGAGTTACAGTTGGGGAGAACACGCACCAACGAACCATTTGAAAAGATTAATGATGGGGGTTGCTGAAATGAAGGATAGAGGAGGTGGTTCCTATTTTTTGAATAGCTAAAATTATCTATAAACAGTTGCAAAAGTGTATTTACGTAGAGGTTCTTAGTGTGCTGGTAGATGCAGAACGGAATTGTTTGCAGGCCTGACATATTACATATGTGTCGGAGTATAGAATTAAATGTTTGGTTTCTTTAATTTGTATCTGTTACACTACTGATTTCAGTTCTAAAAATGAGAGAATAGGTATCCAGAATGATTAGTGCAAACTAAAATTTTCACAATAGAAATATATCCAAAGCAGCATTATAATAGAGCAAAATGGGTTGTAACTTGTTTGCATGCTTTTGTATAAATTGACAACTATATTTGATTACATTCAAAATCTCCTCCTTGACCCCAGAATCCTTTTTAAGTCCTATCTACATCTGTTATTACATAAACTGGCATACTCTAAATATAAGAAGTACTCCGTATCTGACTTCCTACTCAAAGACAAATACATTAGGAAAAAATAGTGTAAACATACATACACACCAGTCTGTTACATATTTTAAGAGATGGAACTGACTTTCAGGAGACCAAGGACTCATTTTCCTCATTTTTTTTTAAGGTCTGTTTTTATTTTTTTTATTTATTTTTTATTTTTTTTAAAGATTTTATTTATTTATTTGACAGAGATAGAGACAGCCAGCGAGAGAGGGAACACAAGCAGGGGGAGTGGGAGAGGAAGAAGCAGGCTCACAGCGGAGGAGCCTGACGTGGGGCTGGATCCCATAACGCCGGCATCATGCCCTGAGCCGAAGGCACACGCTTAACCGCTGCACCACCCAGGCGCCCCTCATTTTCCTCATTTAAACAGACTGAGCAGCTAGTTATTGGCATAGTGAGGATTAAAAATTCCTCAGACCAACAGTATTTTGACTCTTACACTGCTGTTCTTCAGAATACTCTTTTGCGAAAATTTTATTTTCCTTACCTTTAGCAAACATGATTCAGTGTGAAATGTATCTTAATTACAAAAATGTTTCAAGTATGCGCACTTTGTTTGTTAGGTTTCAAACTTGCCCACTTTGAATCAAGCCTAGTTAATGTATTTCGTATTTCGTTTGCTTTTTAATTTTCCTCAGCACACAGTAGACACTTAATACTAACTTACTTCAGCAGAGGTAAGAGACTTGAGAAATATTGCCCATAAAAGACATTTTCATTTCTATGGAAAATGTTTTTCAAGACTGGCTTTCATTTTTAAGTAGACCTTAATAGAAATCATATGAATATTATTCTATGAACAATAAAAAATATAATAGTAGTCATTTCACAATAGGACTTGATTTTCTTTATGTTGGTTTTATGTTGAAGACTGTAATGGAACCCAATGATTCTTGTCCCTTTATTTTCTCAATAGTAGGGTTTGTTCTGTCTCTGAGCATTTATTATTTTTAAACATGTCTTGCACATATAATTATTTTAGCATACAGTATCTAAGTCTATGGAGAATTGCTATAATTAATTTGGTATGGTCTTAGATTTCTATCATGTGAAAAATGACTTTGATCTAATTTGTTGTCTCAAATATACAAATGACTTAGAGAATCTAAAGGATTACAGATATTTTACTTATTCCAAATTAAAAAGTTTTTGCCACTTGATGGAGTTATTAATCTAATTTAATGGGTAATACATTGGACTCATAATGGGAACAATCTAAAAAATTGTGGTTTATAGCGTCAGAGTATGGATTTAGTAGATCACCTTACTTTTCCGCCAGTTGTCAACAAATTCTACAGAGGATGGTCAAGATTGATTTTTCATGTGCTGCTGATGGCTGCTGAGCTGAGTCTGTTTCCTGGACAGGTATTCTCTGGGGCTGAATTTTCAGGGCAAATTATAAACCATTTGATAGTTGTTTTGAAACTACTTGTAATTCTCTTTATTGTACTTTCTGTCATTAGAACCTATTATATGGGGTTTGAGAATTGTTGATTTTTGTTATTTGGTCATCTTTTTTTAAACAACAATAATAATTACCCTTCATAATAAGTATCCAAGTACTACTTTACTTGAAACTCATTTAATCCTCACATCCAACATATTAGATAGGAAAATTGTTAAACACATTTTATAGGTGAATAAGCTGAGATGCAGAGAAGTTAAGCAAATGGGCTGAGGTCATGTAGCTAGTAAAGAGTACATTCATTTTTTAAACAGAAATGAGATAAAACCTATATGGTTCTTTAGTAGCACCACTACATGTTTGATGCTCAAGAAATATTAATTAATTCCTTTATTATTAAAGAAGGAAAATTGGCTGATTAGCTCATTTGGAGAGGAGGATAATGTCTTTTTTTTTTTTTTTAAAGATTTTATTTATTTATTTGACAGAGATAGAGACAGCCAGTGGAGAGGGAACACAAGCAGGGGGAGTGGGAGAGGAAGAAGCAGGCTCATAGCAGAGGAGCCTGATGTGGGGCTCGATCCCAGAACGCCGGGATCATGCCCTGAGCCAAAGGCAGATGCTTAACTGCTGTGCCACTCAGGCGCCCCGGAGAGGAGGATAATGTCTTATAATTTACCAGCAAGTTCTATAGAGTTGTACAACCTTGAGATCAAAACCTGATACATAATACTCATAGGAACTGTGAACTTGGATAGATTAATTACCTTTTTTACCTTTCGCCATCTGGAGAAAATGGAGGCAATAATAGAACCATCTTCATAGGATTGACTTGATAGCATAATTTGACATTTCACTTAAATTTCCCCATAATTTCTTATACATAGTAAGCGCTAAAATCTTAATTGCTCTTGTAGTTAATAATTAGCATTCATGTTATATACTTTCTGTTAATCAAAGTGTATCAGTAAAAATAAGGTCATTGTTCATGTAGTTTAGTTTACCTTATTTTGTTTTACAGGCAGAGACAAATCAGTGTTGATTCATTGACTATTAAGTGCTGTTCACAGGGTTACCAAGCAAGAGGGCCTTACCTGGACATTACTTATATTTAAGAACACTGTAAAATTTGTGAAGCACTATTACTTACAAAGTAGGAAGTTAGGAAGTATCATTTTCCACAGAACTAACATGACACCCAGGAAGATCAAGAAGCATTGCCAACAGGGGAGCCTGGGTAGCGCAGTCGTTAAGCCTCTGCCTTCGGCTCAGGGCGTGATCCCGGCGTTTTGGGATCGAGTCCCAGATCAGGCTTCTCTGCTGGGAGCCTGCTTCTTCCTCTCCCACTCCCCCTGCTTGTGTTCCCTCTCTCGCTGGCTGTCTCTCTGTCAAATAAATAAATAAAATATTTAAAAAAAAAGAAAAAGCAGCATTGCCAACAAACCAGACGGACATGTACTTTAGCTGGGGACTCAAGTGCAAGCCTCCTGCTATCTAATTCAGTAATTTGGGCAACATACTATACCTGCCTTTATCATAGGAAAGTAAATGCATTATTTTTTGTAGTTTATAGTGTGTTTTCATCATCCTTACAACATCTTGTGAGGTAAGTATTAGCTCTAATTGACCCCATTGCCACCCCTGGGGACAGGTGAGTCAGTAGTCTCTCTACTTGACAGTTGGTGCCGAATCATTCAGTGTCTGTACATGTTTCAAAGATTGCTGAGGTATCATGTTTTTTTACATTTCAGAGCTTTCTGGTCCATTAGAGAAGCTGAACCTCCCATAGTTAGAATTCTGGATAGGGACGTAACCTAAAGGCATTCTGCTTTACTCAATCAATATATATTTATTACATGACTGTATGTTAAATGTATATGTGTGTTTACATACATACATAGATTATTATAACTTTGTTAAGTGGCTATTGTGTGCTTAGACAGGAGAATAAACTCTTGTGATAATTTAATTATAATAAATTGAAGATAAGATTATCACTTTTCTTCCTCCTGATTATCCTTATGTTGATGCCTAAAGACTGATACTTAGGAAACAGTTTAAGCATTCCCCAAAATTGTATTTTTACAAAAGATCCTTATCCTAATTATTTAAAGATTTATTTATTTATTTGAGAGAGAACTCAGGGGAGCATAGAGGGGGCAGGAGAAGAAGGGAGAGGGAAAGAATATCAAGTGGACTGACCCCCCACAGAATGTGGAGCCCGATGTGGGGCTTGATCTCAAGACCCTGAGACCATGACCTGAGCTGAAATCAAGTCAGATGCTTGGGGCACCTGGTTGACTCAGTCGATTGGGTGTCTGCCTTCGGCTCCAGTCATGGTCCTGACGTCCTGGGATCGAGCCCCGTGTCGGGCTCCCTGCTCAGCAGAGAGCCTGCTTCTCCCTCTCCCGCTCCCCATGCTTATGCTCACTCTCTCTCTCTCTTTCTCTGTGTTAAATAAATTTAAAAAATATTTTTTTTTAAAAAAGAGCCAGATGCTTAACCAACTGAGCCACCCAGGTGTCCCCCCTTATGCTAATTTTTAGATCATATATATAGCTTATTAAATTTTAATGCAATTTACAAGCACCCTACATAAATAGTATATGATGAAATGTGGTAGAGCCTCCCTAATGTCATTGTTAAAATTGACACAGAGTTCTAGAGAGTGAAACCTTGTTATTCAATAGAACTTTTTTCATTCTTCAGAGGTCAGCCTTCTTGGGTAAGAATTAAGCCGTTTCCATGAAATGAAGTCTTCTCTGTAGCAAATCCAGTTACTTAAAGTTAATCTGGTAGAAGGAGAAACTCCACATAACTAATGAAAATTTTCTAGATCTCGATTTTGATAAGGACAACAGTGAGAAGTTTAGAAGCTCCACTTGGAGCATCTCCCTGAGGAAATGTCCCCTCTGTACTCTAGATCTTCTCTAGAAAACAAGGTGGTTTCCTTGGTTCAATAGTTGGAGTTTTTATCTGTAGATACATTCTTTTCTTTTACCACATCTATTGGCTGCCCTATTGCAGAAGAATTTGCTACATGAGAATTTATGTTTCTATTTACTATACACATTGATATTTTTACTTACACCTTCTTCATTCCTGACCCCTGCCTTTCCAGTTGTCCTTAAGGTGGTTGGGAAACTATCAGTGATTTTTTTTTTTTCAGATTTAAATGGTTAGAAATATTCTGAAACATTTAGGAATCTTCATATTGATTTCTGTGGAAAACAACACAATAAAATTGCGAAACATTTTATTTCACACTTGTATTTTAGAATTCAAAGCAAGTTGCAGATACAAACAGGATTATATTTTAAGCATCAGGAATAGGTGGGTTTGTAGTACACAGCATTTGATGTTAACTGGGGAGCCCTGATAAAATGACTACCCTCTGTGAGTAATACCCTTCTGTGTTTAATTTTATACCTTAAAAGTTGCTTGTTTATTGAGAAGACACACACCAAAAAAATGTCAGAGCTTATTATCTGGGTGATCTAGGAAAGAAGAAAGATGAAGGATTTTCCAAATAATTTTTATAGAATACTAATTTTTGGGCCTTATAATCTGTTATTGAGGGTTGCTGCAAATGAATTATGTCAGCATTTGAATTTTAATGGTGTTTTATTGGGCTGTTTTTATTGCCCACACCTATATTTTATGTGTATCAAATTGGAATTAAAACTTTGTAATACACATTGAAGTAATTGGAAACGTTCTGAAGACTTTATAAATCAGTGAGTTAATATTTAGGAAACTTTGATAGATTTAAAAATTATGAAGAACTTCAGACTACTTCCCCCATAAATTAATTCAACCTTTTGTTACATCTGAAATACAGAAAATTTTCATGTCTAGTCCATCAAAAAGTAAACAAACAAACAAACATGTACTTAGTACCCATTGTCAAAGTTGCTAGGGTCAGTATCAGGAAGCATCTGCATTTGCTGAACATTCCTGTTAAATATAGTTATTTTTTTTTTTTTTAAAGATTTTTATTTATTTATTTGACAGAGATAGAGACAGCCAGCGAGAGAGGGAACACAAGCAGGGGGAGTGGGAGAGGAAGAAGCAGGCTCATAGCAGAGGAGCCTGATGTGGGGCTCGATCCCATAACGCCGGGATCACGCCCTGAGCTGAAGGCAGACGCTTAACCGCTGTGCCACCCAGGTGCCCCTAAATATAGTTCTTAATAGGACATTGTTTCAACTTACCAAACTCTTGTTTTCTATAAATAGCTTTAGTTTTTAAGTGTTCTTATTAAAATTTAGCAGTGAAAACTGAACTTGAAGCCCCAGAGGGTGTCTGCTTACTGCCACATTAAAAAAATATATATCAGTAGTAACCTATAAAATTATTTACCTTTTCGTTGTTCATGTCACATTGTTTAATCAGATCAAAATAAAATCTCAGCAGCAATTAAGGTAGAGCACTTTGATTCCATACTTGCGTAGTAGACTATGGATTTGATGGTGAGACTTTTGCTATGTTTCAGTTACTTCATTCCAAAGTAATGAGATATTTTGGCATCTATACTTTATCATCTAATAACAGGTTCTACCCTACTACTTAATCCTCCTTGCCTGTCTCTGAGTCATTAGAAAGTTGATTAGCATCCCATCATCCATCTTAAGTTATTGATACAAAAACGTTCAACTAGACAGCATTGATCTGCTTTGTCAGACACGGTGTGAAGTCTAGGGACACAAAAATAAAATATGATGCTTGTCTTCATGGAATTAACAGTATAACAAAAGAAGTCACAGAGAAACAGATAATTATGATGAAATGGAATTAATGGTATATCTGAAATGTGCCCATAGTTTTTACAAGCACAGTGGAAGGAACAGTTTATTCTTTTAACAAAGCAGAGGCTGACAAAGACTTTTGTGATATTCTGGCATCAGCAAGTGCAATGTAATGGCTAGCAGAAACTTCCCAGTTAATGCAAGTGATAAATATCCCAAACAAAAGAGAACGGTCATAATGGTGTAAAAGAAAATTGTGATGTGGCTTTAGAAACTTGATATATTTTGGTGTGATTAGAGCTGTTGCTTTTAGTCTCCCCCACCATGTGCCCAACATGAACTACATTAAGAAATGCATTTTACATCATAATTCAATGAATACATGTACTAACATACTTCTGTTACTACATATGATATAATCTGCTATTTTCAATTGTATTCTACTCTAATCTTTTCATTCAAAGAAGTGCTAGTTATAACTCATGAAACTGGTTGTATAACCCACCAATGTCATAACCCATAATATGAATAAATATTGGGCCATAGCTTAGCATGCAAGTGTAAATGGAAGGTGAAGACGAATTAGTGAGAAATGAGGCCGGAAATATTCAGCTGAGGCAGAATAGTACAGAGTTTTGTGCTGCCACTAAGGAGGGGTTTTTTTTGGGGGGGTAACAAAAATCATGATAACGATGAACAGGATGTAATAGATATTAATCATACATGTAGATGTATTCTAGGCAGCTTACATATATTTATTTCATCTTTACAATAACTCTATGAGGTAGGGACTATTATTTTCATCTTCTTCTTACAGTGAGTACACCTGAGCCACAGAGAGTAATGTGATTTGTTAAGGAATAGGCAGCTGGTAAATGACAAAGCACAGGGATTGAATCCAGGCAGTTTGTCTCTTAAGGCACATACTCCTAACCACAATATTTACTTATATGGCAGATATGATACTCACGTGGGCATAGTCTTAGTTTGTATTTTAAGATAACTTAGGAGCATTGTGAAAAGGCTGGAGTCTGAGAGACTAGCTCTCATCCCATAATTCATTAATATTTGCATTTGAATGAAATTTTTTTTTCCATCCATTATGAAATTTTTTTCTACCATCAGTCGATCTAGCCATTTCTGTGTACCTGCCAGCCACACAGGCGTGGTAAACAGAAAACCACACCAGCCGGAGGGGAACCTCAGGCCTGTGTCATATAAAGGTCTTTGACCCTAAGCTCCCACTGAATACCCTCCAGCGAACTACAGATCTCTAGAATAATCCTCCCCACTCCCCAAGTAGTTCAAAGATGAGCCTCTTTGTTAGCCCTTCAGTTTCCTTAGGCTGCTCTGTGTGTGTGTGTGTGTTTTTTAAGATCTTATTTATTGAGATAGAGAGCGCATGTGTCTGAGTGCTCAAGTATGCAAGGAACAGAGGGAGAGAGAAGGAATCTCAAGCTGACTTTGTGCTGAGCGGGAGCCTGAGGTGTGGCTGGATCTCATGACCCTGAGATCATGACCTGAGCTGAAATCAAGAGTTGGATGCATAACAAACTGAGCCACCCAGGTGCCCCTAGGCCACTGCCTTTTTTTATTCTCTGCTTTGAGCAGCTCCTGCCATTGTAATGTTTGTCTTCTAAGTCAATATATTTTTCCAGTCTACTATATCTTTCCTCTTTAAAACTTATTTCTGTCCGTCTCTTTGGGTATGAGAGGCTGATGTTCCCATCTGTGAATTCAGCTATTACAAAATTCCCAAAGGAATGATGGCACAGGAGAGAGTGAGCCCACCATCCTGTGTGATATTTTTACCAGTTCATATGTACCAGTACCAGTGCAGAGCAAATATCTCATTAAGGTACATGGGTGACTCGATTCTCTTCTAACTCAGGATGAGTTTTCCACCCTGAAGAGTTTAAGGGTGTCCTTTGTTTTCTTTTCTGAGTTGAAAATGATTTTAATTTCTGTTTTAAGGCCAAGTTTGGCAAATTGTATGCCAAATTTGGCTTGCCACCTGTTTTTGTGTGTCCCTCTAACTATGAATATGAATGGTTTTTACATTTTTAAATAGTTTAAAAAATTAGAAGAACAATAATTTGTGACATGAAAATTATGTGAAATCAGGTTTTGGTGCCCATAAATAAAGCTTTATTAGAAGATAACATTTGTTTCTGTTTTCTATGGTGGCTCTTATCCTACAAGAGCAGAATTGAGTAGCACTTGTGTCAGAAACATGTGGCCCACAAAGCATAAACTATTACTCTCCGGCCTCTTGCAGAAAAAATTTTGCAATGCCTAGTCTAAGTCCTGAAACAAATTCATGTTTAACCTCTGCAGTCTTATAGGTCTTCATGCAAATGTGGACCTTCTCTGATATCAGACTTAATAAAGTGAGTTTGATCACTTGGCTTCCTACATTAGAAAACCACAGAATTTATTGTAAGATAAAATTGGATGTGACTTGGAACAGATTAGTGGCTAAAAGTCATAAACACCAAGATTTTTTATTTCAAGCATATATATCTGCCTAGGAATCTTTTATCTTTGATGCCAAATATATATTCTCAGTTTAGAGCTATGGTTTTTTTGCGTATAGCAATTTAGAAAAAGATGAATCCTTTATACCTCTGAAGTAGAATATATTTAAATAGTTAAGAGATGGCCAGGTAAAAACCACTTTACAATTGCTTGCTTTTGTTGAGGTTTCAAATCACAACTGAACTGTTAAATATGTGGACAGCCTTCCTCCCAACAGTGTTATTTTAAGCAAGAATGTGGTAAATCTCATCATCGATTTAAATTTCTTTTGTTTGTGTGCACCATTTTACAACTATACAAAAGCAGTCATTAGTAATGGAAAAAAATTATTTTGGTGTTTTGGGATTGTATGATAAGGTGACTCATTTGGTAACCAAAATTATTGACATTTGTGAATCTGTAAAGCCTGGGCACTAGATAACAAGTATGTTTGCAACTGGACACATACATTGAGAGAAATAAGGTAAGGTCTGTCATTTTTATGCACAATAATAAGCAGCTTTCACTGACTTTATCAGTACGTTTTGCTTAATACAGACAGCTTCTTACTCTTCTGCTTTTAGAGTAGATTTTGTGTCTTTTTCTTCTGTATCCAGTCAGTAATAATATGAAGCCAAACTGAATGCTCTCCAGAGACCATGCAGCCCACGCTTGCCTCAAGAGCCTGGTGATTTACTGACTCCAAGTTGGAGAGATGACCTCTACAATTACTGTACAAACCCAGGGAGAAGTGAAGTGAGCTCACTGTAAAAAGATTTCAGGCATTGAAAAAACTTGCCTTATTTGGTAAATGTGGTTAACTGGTCCCAGCTGGTAATGCTGGTGAGCTCATTGTGAGATGTATTGTCTCTTTAAGCCAAATTCTTGAATTTTTTTAACCATTAGAATTTAGAGTGCCAAGTGATATTTGTTTAGTTTTTATTGATGTACCATGGACTAAAAATCTGAAAGGGCAGTATTCCATTTTGAAAATTAAGCTCAAATGCATTGATACTTTGAAAATTTTCTATATGTATTTTCTGATCTATTATGTTGTTTACTTAGCCTTTGGGAAATTTTGGTTTTAATTTATTCCTCAAAGAACAAGACTCCTTTGGGAAATATTCACATGTAGTGTGGGGCTTTACTATACTTTAATACTTATGTAAGGCTACTCTATACATTAGAATTTTAGGATGGAATCTCTTAATTATGTTTTCTTTAATTTCCAAGTAGCACTTAATGTTTAGAAAAGAAAGATTGTAGCTTCTCATGGCTTCTCCGTAAAATTCCTACTTAGGTTTGATTGTATTCTGAGTTTGGCTTTTCAGTGAGTATTTTGTTTTGGAGGAAAAAGCACAGATTTTGAGTCAAAGAGACCGTGGTTTTGAATCCTGGCTGTGTCATGTGTGAACTTGTTGACTTCAGGACAGTTAATTAACTTTCATGCCAGTAAAAGGTGATACCTATTCTTCCCAGGATTTGTGAGAGTTAATATATGTGTGAAGGTGCTTAGTACAAGATTGATGCTTTAAAAATGTCAGTTACCCATTCATTCTGTTCCAGCAGTGGATTAATTGCAGCTTTTCCTTGGCCTCACTTTTATACTGTCTCTTTTTAATAATATTTATAGAACCTGGCTGATTCTCTCTGCCCCATTATTAATTTTCCATGTGGTAACAAGAGAGACCATGTTCTCCATATCCTTATCATGCAAAATGTAGTTTAGCAGCACCAACTAGGAGTTTATTAGAAATGCAGAATCTTTGGTCCCACTCCAGATTTACTGAATTAGTATCTTCATTTTAACAAGATCTCTAGTTGATTGAAATGCACAGTGAAGTTTGAAAAGTACTGCTATGTATCACTTCATTGGACTCCTCAGCTCTAATAAGTGTGGCCCGCTCTAAGTTGGAGATTATCCCTGGGTTTGAAATATTTGAATGACCTCAGAGAGGTGTGACCCAGGAGAGAAATGTGAAAAAGATATTTGTTTCTCCTTCTGTGCTTACTTGTCAATTCTGTGCATACATGAACCTCCCTCACTGTACCACCATCTTCTTTGACTAGACTGTAATTGTAAACTCCTTCAGAGAAAGATATTCTTTTCTTTTTCTTTCTTTTTTTTGGAGGGGGAGGGTAAAGATAGTGCTCATGAGTGTTTATGTGTGTTTCTTGGGGCACAAGATCACAGACTGGTATCACCATTCCTTTTTGGCTTATTTCCATCTTCTACCCTTAGTTTCCCATCTACTTTGCCACTTACATTTCAGTCAGGCTTTGAGCTGGTGAATTCTGGTTGGTTTTAATTCCTTTCCTCCTGCTAGCTATACTATATTAGCTTTTTCTTCCCTTACTTTCTAAACTGTTGATAGTGACTTCTTCCTCCTCTCTACTAGCTTCTTTATGCATCCTTTAGATCTCCTTCATCTTTTACAATTTCCTTTCTGTCCTTATTTTGGTTTTTGGGTAAAAAGTCTTTGGCAGAAGGATTAAAATCTACAACAAAAAGTTGGGGGGCTCAAATTATAAGATCTCTTAGCCTGGGATCTGTGGGTTTTAGCAGTCACCGAACCCTTGTCCTGCTCAAAACACATCCTTTGAGCTTGGCTCTAATTTATCTTTCTACATATCTATCTTCATATCTCTACTGAACTCTTAGAAGACAGATTCTATATTCATCTTGATATCCCCACTGCCTGGCACAGAGTAACACAGTGTAAATATTGGTATTGATATATCATGTCTGTTTGCCCAATAGCAAAATTCCAAAGACTGAAGGGGTTGGATACTTGATTTGGGAAGCTGTAAAGAAAAGTATTAAAAATACTTTGTAAGACCAGAAAAAGGGACAGGTTTATTCATTGGGATCTAAAAGAATGGTAGGAGTCTTTGTGGGGGTCCTTGAATAACCCCAGAGGTGAATATGGTTCTTACAGTGCCGTATATTTTTTAGAAATAATATCTGGGATAGTTTATAATGTTTAGACAATTTTGAACATTTTGATGCTAGTAATAGCACTTATGACAACAATCTGTGCAGTTAGTTTTTCATCCTTAAAATTAATCTTATGAACAACGCTAACCTTAAGCATAATTAGAATGAGAACTCAGATAGTGGATATTTCTCCCACTTTGATTTCATTCACTTGTACCGCGTGGTCATGCCATACATGTGGTCTTTCCCATATATCCTCATTATAGGATATAATGTACAGTTGTTTAGTGTCTGGATCATAACATAAAACCTACCAACCTGGGATTGGTATCATTTGGTTTTCTTTAGTTACTGTTAATTGTTCAAGTTATCATTTCAACAAAATTTTTAACAGTAGTAATTAAAACTTAAAACTTCTTTTAAAAGCAGTAAGGTTTTTGTTGTTGATGGTGGTGGTTTAACATAAGCCACATCAGTCTTTTTGCTCTATTGTCCCAAAAATCCAATCCAAGGCTTTGGGTAGCATTCTTTCTTTGACTCTGTTGTATTTGTTTTCAGGTTCAGCTTCATTTAGAAGCTAGGAATTTATTTTTGTAAATAATCTTATAAACCTAATAAACTCAAAAGATGTTGAAAGGAATCATTTGCTACTATCTAGCAAATTGGTCCAAATATGTTACATAGAAGCCAAAATGGAATCATTTGTTGATGAAGTCACAAAAATAAAAGTGTCATTGGTGAAACAAAAAAGCTATTTAATTCAGGTTTTGTCCTCCTACCTCTCTCAGTTTCTTTTCTGTTAAGATTTTACTATAGAGAAATTTATCATTCATATTTTAGGATATTTCTAAATTCTTCCTGGGCATTCCCCTCTGGAGAACTAATAACCAGACAAAGGAATTTCTGGATTCAGGAGAGATATGGAATTTTCTTAGGGTACAAAGGGAGTTAAATTCTACTGAAAGCCCACACCCTAGTAAGAATGCTAAAAGCAGTGAATCTTGGAAATGCCAAAGTGGGTAGAGAGCCTGGGTGGCTATACAGCAGTGAAAAATTGGAAATTTTTGGATTGCATATCATTTGGTTAAGTGTCCTTGTAGATTCAAATCTAACCAGTTCTTCCTGTCTGGTCCTCCCTGACCATGAGCCTCAGATTGGGTGCACAAGTGGCTTGTCTCAGAATATATTTCCTTCCTCTCTGGGTACGTGGCAGATACTCAGTTGCCAGATTAGATCTGGCAGCACCCAAGGATGACCTCCTCTATATATGAGGCAGAATTTATCAAATAATGTAGTTGAGATATGGATTCTGATAGACTCCAAAGAATCCCTCCTCTTCTGCTATGCCCTGAGTAAAATAAACAACCATTTTCCCATCATGCCTGACAGGGCATAAATCAAGGAAAACAGTCCAAAGATTGAGTCCTCTGATTTCATCAACTCAGCTGTAGCCAGAAGAGAGTTTAGGGAACCAAGTGTACTGGTAATGTTACATTGAGTTGATTTCCTGTAAAGTCTTAACAGAATCTTTAATGACAAGAAATCAGGTAGCTGATTCTTCTGAGGCATGTGAGACAAATAAGAACAGATAGCACCCTACTGACATGTATTTTTTTTATACACCACCAAGCACTTAATTCTGATACTACCTGGAGAATAGTGTGAGATCCCATAGGTTAAGCATTCAGTCCTACACACCCATCCCCCAACCCCCACTTTCAGATGCCAATCATAAGTCCAGTGTCACCTATACTTAAGACCTACTGGCTATAGTTTGAGCTTCTCATGAGTCTTGCCTTTGCTAGAACAGCTCACAGAACTCAGAAAAACATTTTACTTATTAGACCACCAGTTTATTATAAAAGGATTTAACTCAGGAATAGCCAAATGGAAGAGATGTATAGAGCAAGGGATATGGGTGTGGACCTTCCATACTCTACCAGCACCTCCATGTGTGCACCAATGTAGAAGGTTTCCAAACCTAATCTTTGTGTAGTTCTATGGAGGCTTCATTACATGGGCACAATTGATTAAATCATTGGCCATTGGTAATTTAATTTAGTTTCCAGGCCCTCTCCCCTCCCTGTAGGTTGTGGTGGGGACAAGAGGGTAGGGCTGAAAATTTCAATCCTATAATCACATGGGTGGTTCCCCTGGCAACCAGCCCTCCTCCTTGGGGGCTTTGCAAAAGTTGCCTTATTAACATAAACTCAGGTATGATTGAAGTGGTCTTATTATGAATATCAAGACATATTTATCATTCTTAGGAAATTTCAAGGTAGTTTTAGTAGCTCTGTGCCAGAAATGGGGATGGAGACCACATATGTATTTATTATTATAAGACAGTATCACACTTTTCAACCCCACAAAAGAAAGCATTACCAAAAACATGGCTTATGGCTTAATCCTAATTCCAAGAAAATATTTCATAGGGCATTTATTCACAGGTGAATCAGGAACAAAAGTCTGTGTAGCCCATAGCAAGTTTCTTTCATTTTCCTGTCCTTTTCTCTCCTCCCCCTCATCTCTCAGTTGCTCCTATTTGTATATTCTCTTCAGTGCGTTAGGTCTAAAAACATTACCTTCTACATGGCAGGTAGACGTTTTTCTTATTCCTAGAGGTACAAACATGGGTAAGCCACAGGATATAACTCAAAGTCAGCAACTATCGATGGGTAAAATAGAGACTGTTTATGTATTTGCATGATAAATGCTGAGTTAGAGGTGTATGTAGATACAAAAAGTTCTTTGAGGGCACAAAAGGGCACTTGATCTAATGTGGAAGTCCAGTCTCTGAAAAGGTGATCCTGGAGGTGTCTTGGTGGATAAGTGAGAGGAAAGTGGATATAGCCAGAGGAAGAAGGGTTTTTCTGGCGGAGCAAAGAGCAGAGGCAAAAGAAGCAAGAGATTATAATGGCATGTGGGAAGAACTTCAGGAATGTTGGTATTACTAGAACATGAGATAGGAAGTTGGAAGTGTTGGAGATAAGACCAAAGACAGATGGAAGTGCTACATTCTGAATGGCCTTGTTTGCTTTGCTGAGAGGTTTGGACTTTGTTCTTTGGCTTTGGGGAACCATTTACCTAGGGGCACATGATAGAGAGAACTGTGTTTTAGATTAATTATTCTAAGTAAAATAGGGGTAACAGTAGAAGGACCAACAGCTGCAAGGAAGACCAGGTAAGTATTAATTAGATCATCTGGGAGATATCAAAGTCCAAAATTATTGCATTAATTTTGAAATATATTTTATTTCTTCTTGAACTAGTATTTTTCTTTTTTTATTATGTTCAATTAGCTGACATATAATATTAATACATCATTAGTTTTTGATGTAGTGTTCAACAATTCATTAGTTGCGTATAATACCCGGTGCCCATCACCACATGTGAAATATATTTTAAAACTTTCTTCTATTTGTATATTTTGGAGGCAAAAATCATAGGTAGGACCTGTGGATGTAGATTTTTTAAATTAATTTTTTATTTATTTATTCATGAGAGACAGGGAGAGGCAGAGGGAGAAGTGGGTCTTGATCCCAGAACTCTGGGATCATAACCTGAGCTGAAGGAGATACTTAACTGAGTGAGCCAGCCAGGCACCCTGGATACAGATGTTTAAAGAAAAAGGAGGAGTCTGAAAGAATGGCAGGTTTCCTTATCTCAGTTCATGGAATAACCATAAAAATGTCTTGATTTTTTTCTAGCTAAAAACCTTTGTCATTTTTTATGCCTGACATAACCCCTCATGTCCATACAGCCACCAAGTCATGAAAGATTTATATTGGTAACTTTGTACTTATTCCTGTACTGTCTTTTTTCAGACCCCAGTTATCTCTTACTTGTACTTCCCCTCTCAAATGCTTCCTTTATTTTGCTACCAGAGGAATCTCCCTTAAAAAAAGTCTGATCTTTCTCTGTCCCTCAACCTCCCTCCCAGTAAAAAGATCTCTGAATAACATGAACATAAAGTGTCTAAAGTCTAAAACTTCTTAGGAGGTACAGAAGAGTTTGGCAGCCATAATTTATCCCCCAAATTGCTTTCTTGGTTTTAGCCCATGTCTTGATTTGCATTGATCATGAGCTGGTCACCACTGCCTGACTGCTGTATTTTTGTTTTGCTTTGTCTCTTCCCTACACTAGACTATGAGGGCCTCCAGAATAGGCGGTATATCTTACTCATGTATGGGACTTAGTGTCCTGAGTACTTAGTTTCATTGAATAAATCAGGATGTTTGGGGAAAAGGGTAACCTTTCTTAGATGATCCCCAGAGGAAAGCACTAAAAGGAAAAATATATAGTAAAATGTCCTGAACTGAAAACCCTATGTAATATGGACAGAGACACTGGACGAGTTGCAACAATCTAAGTACCTTGAAAGATAAGGCTTTCACTTTGTGTATTTTGGAACTAGCACTGTTGGGGCAGTCTAGCTATGCCCTGGGAGTAGAATGTTCTGAGAAAAGATGCTTTGGCTGGTGGCTCTTTATCTGTATCACATTTTAACTAATAGCAGTCTGCTTCTTGAATATTATTTTTGCTAATTCATCAGTTATACTGATTCAAGTTCAAAAAAGTGGTGCTGTAGGCTTATCTCTAGTTCACACTGCAAAATCTGGGGTTTAGGTCTATATTTAGAAAGCATAATAAAAAGAAGCCATCTTTGTTTATACAAATGGAACTGACTGTGTGTTTTATCTGTCTAGAACCAAATGAAGAATGTGACGTTCAGGAAGAAGACCTTATAGCAGCTTCTAGAAAAGTGTTAATATGTCAGGTTTCAGTCGGTCATCCTAATTCTCAAGTACTGTCAAGTTAGTTATTGATTTCTGTCTGCCCTTAGAAGCACATTTTATTTCTGGGTTTCCATATATTGTCCGTGACTGAGCTCTCAGGAAGAAGTTCTCTGGTTTACTTGGTCACATTTGTTGTTACTACCTCATGTCTACCAGCATAGTCAGGTATATTAAGTAGTTTAAAAATTCTTCCTTATAACTAACCTAAATATCTCAGACTCAGTCCATTTCCTTCTATTTCCTCAACTGGGGAGGGAGAACAGATGGTCACCATGTGACACACTTGTATTTTAAAAGCAACTAAAAGAACTTGTAAGTTATTTCCTTCACCTTAGATTTCCCTCCTGGTGCTCATCATATGTTCACCACAATGCCAGAAACATTTGAATAATATGATTTCCATGGAGAGTTGAGAGATCACTTTATGATAAATGACAGAATCCTTACTCAACCAACACTGCTCTTTAGAGAAACATTTAGGGGTGTGTGTGTGTGTGTGTGTGTGTGTGTGTGTGTGTTTAAGGGATTGAATTAGGGCTTTTGAGTCTTTGGTTTTTAAATTTCATCTTTATATTATTATAAATTAATTTTATTCAGGTGTTCCTAGTCTGTAATTGAAGTTGGGCTAGATGATATGGAGAGAGAATATTTGGACTATAGGAAATAACTTCTATTCTTAGCCTTGCATTAAAATGAACTTTCAAATTAGAGTATTGTTAATGATACACAAAATAGATTAAGTTGGGCTAAAACTTTCCTATTCACTTACTTGAAATAGACCACAGTGAATGACCAACAGGCCATACATACATGGATAAGGTGAGGAAAAACTTAGAATCACAAATAATTGACACATAGTACAGATGGTTACTTTACTCAATTTAATTAACCGAAAAGAAAATTAATATATCCTTTAATATAAAATTTATCTTTCATTGAGAGATCAGCTCTTTGGAGATATATTTAAATCTATGAAAATCACAATACTTAAATATTTATTTATATTGTTTGGTTTCTTAGTATTTGGAAGAAAGAATAATACAGATTATTGGTAATAATTAATTTTGCATTTCTTGTGACTATAGAACTAAGCTTTTAAGAATTATTTTTGCTTGAGTGCTTCTGTGTCTTAGTGGGTTAAGTGTCTGACTCTTGATTTCAGCTCAGGTCTTGAAATCAGGGTGTTGAGATTGAGCCATACCACACTGGATATATAACCTGCTTAAGATTCTCTCTCTCCCTCTGCCCCCCCCCCAGATAATTACTTTTGCTAATTCTACTTAGTAAATTTCCTAGTAAAGAATAACCATATTTCTTAAATCAAGCACTATGCACATTTGATGGAAAATTTTATTTTAGCCTTCCTCATTGTTCATTTTCACAACTTGATTGTTTTGAATCTTAAAACTGGATTAAGATTGTCATTAAAAGCACTTGTTAACTATTTCTTGAGAAATAATGAATAACTTCATGACGAGGAGTTAAGCACCAAAGTCTGTTTTTTTTCTGGTATTTTGGAGACTATAAGAAAGAATTAATCATTGTTTAAAAGTGACAGTTTTGAGTTTTAGAATGGTTGTATTTCAGTGAAAATAAAACTTTTCACTCATCCACATTTCTACTTTTATATTTTGAAGAAATGTCTAAATGCATTCTAACAAATAGTCTTTCAGTATATTTCAGTTTAAGAGAGTTAGGTGTGACTAGCCCTCACTTATTTGACATAATTATTAACATAGTGGACTTCAGTGAGCTGTAGGTTGTAGTCTGTTGGTAACTTCACGTGAGACAAGATAGTGACTCTAGACTACACAGACTGCATTTCCCAAGTATTCTTTTTTTTTTCTCTAACAAAGGGACTTCTTGAGTATAAAGCAACAGTGATATGTAGCTAATTAAACTTCAAGCACAAACAGCACTGAATGCTGGAATTTTACGGTAGTACGGTAGAGTAAAATATTTTTTAAAATGTATTTTTTGTGAATGAAAATTGTGCTTTGTTCTTACGTTTGTGGCTTAAACCATGAGATTTGACTTGAAAGTCGCCAACTTTAACTATCATGACAATTTTCAGAAGCAGCAACTTTCAGGGAATTCTCTCTTTCCTTTAAGCTTTTCAGTATTCTCATCAGTTAATGTGAAATTTTGAAAAAGGAATTTTGCCAATGGAGTCAAAAACCCCAAACTTAAATAAGACAAACAAGCCGCTAAGATAGTACTGACTGAAAGTGCCAGAGTGGATATTTCTTACAATCTCCACCTTCCTAACTGTTCATATTTATCTTGTTGCAGCAGGGATTGTTTGCCAGTGGGCAGGGCCATACCACCAGTGACCAACCCTCTAAGGTATTTCTCATGGTGGCTGTGTTGGGAAAAGCTTATATACAGCTACTCCAGAGAAACACCCATGTTTGTGCTTTAGGTCATCAACCACTTTTTTGTGCTGTACTTGCTTCTGGAATGTTTAATCTAAAGTTGTGGAATTCACATCTCTTATATATGGCAGATAAGGTGAGTAAGATCCAGAGTGGTTAAGTGTCCAGGATAGTACAACTAGTAATAAAACCCAGAGGATAGCTATGACTGACAATGTTTACAGTATTAGCTGATTATAAGTCATTAATTCAGCAGTTACACAATAGACCTTTTTTATGTGGGAGGTACCACATTAGCTTATAGTCTAGCCTAGGATTCTTCAGCCTCAACACTGTTATTATGTTGGGTTGAATCAGTCGATCAAAACCAATGTCTGCCTGTCTCTGTCTCTATCTCTTTGTTTTTCTCTCATCTTTATAGTGGGGAGCCCTTCAGTCTGGTTATGCAAATTAGACCTTATACAGAAATACCTGCAATAGTGAGTTTTCTCCTGAAACTGTTCTTTTAAAAACAAAACTCTTGGGGCACCTGGGTGGCTTAGTTGGTTAAGCATCTGCCTTTGGCTCAGGTCATGATCCCAGGGTCCTGGGATCCCCTGAGCAGGGAGCCTGTTCTCCCTCTTCCTCTCCCCCTCTGCCCCTCTCCCCTATTTGTGTTCTTTCTCTCTCTTTCGCTCTCTGTCTCTCTCAGAAAAGTAAATAAAATCTTAAAAAAAAGAAAAAAAGCACAACTCTTTTTTTTTTTTTTTTAAGGAAGAGGTTATCCCAAGGTTAAAAGTCAAGGAAGGAGAATAGAGGAAGTGAGCAGAGAGGTCATTTTACAGTGCAAGTTTGACCATGTTTTTTTCCCTTGGGGGAGGAAAGGTTGAAGGAAGAGGAGCACTGGGTAGTTTTGGAAGTCTTCTGGAAGCTGCCACCAAATGCTTACAGCCATACTGATTGATAAAAACTTAGTCATGTGGACACATCTCATTGCAAGGAGATTAGGAAATATACTCTTCACTCTTGGCAGCTTTGTGCCCTGCTACAATTTAGGGTTTTTATTACTGTGGAAAAAGGATGGAGCTTTGTCGAAAGAGGCTTCTGATGAAAGCAGTAAAACTTAAGAATTCCATGAACTGATACGGAAAGGGCAGTTCCTAGCTTTGGTTCATATAGCTGTTTCTGTGACAGTAACCTAGGTGCTTAAATGGTTTGGGCAGGGAAGTAGGGGTCGTTTTCCTTTAAATGTTAAAACTAAGCAATTGTGCTGTGATGCTGATTTTGAGAAAGCTCTATGATAGGTAAATATACAGAATTGACTCAAGAGAGCAAGATTGTGAAAGAGTCTGCAAATGCCTTTTTAAAAATGTATTTTCATTATCAAAAAATCATGAAGATAGTATACTCAGTAAAGGGATTATCTTTTATCTGCATCTCAAGAGTGGATTTATTGGTATTAGGCACAGTTTAAGCCTTTCCCAGGCCCTTAGAGCTTGCTCAGTTGGTAACCCTGGTCTAGGATTGTCACCTCTGTCCCTCAGACCTGGTCAGGGCCTGGCTCCAACCCTGCTCCCATCACCCTGCCACGATGGGAGTGACCACAGCTCTGGTGCACAGGCTGAGTAGCTCTTCTCACTATATCTAGACTTGACGGAGTGAGACTGTGGGCCCTGGGCCCTGGCCTCTCCCATAACTGCTGGAGGGGCCAGGTGACAGACAATCTGAAGTGCAGGAGAGTTCCTATCGTAGTGGAGTGCATTTTGGTCAAGTATGAGATGGAACTGGCAGATAAATCTTGCTTAGAAATGTCCTGAGGTGTGTTGGTTTTATAAAACCTGAATAGAGGTGCACCATATTACCTGAGCATCTGGCTGTGTTTCCTCCTGCTTTTGTGGATAGTTCAGTAATAAGTACTTCTATTTTCCATCCTTCTTTCCATGTCTATCTTTCCTATTTTCCTCACTCTTGCTTACTAAGAATTGCACACAAGCTTAGAGCAGGCAAGCTTTGCCTCAGGCTCTATTTTCTAGGATTTGGGGACTAAAAAGTATTTATATTTATATAAATGAATTTCTACTTGTTATGGTTTTCATCTCCTTTTTCAGTTGGATGTAGTACTTGTCATAAGCAGTTTTTGTCATGGTCTTGTCTCTCCATGTTTGTTTTTCCTTCCATATTTTCAGTGCTTTTTGAATTTTGTGACTTAGATTTTTATTTCTTTAAGACCTTTGTCATCAAAAAAAAAAAAACAGAGAAATTTTATTGCTGGCATGAAGAAAAGATTTGGGTTACCTTTAATTAGGAAATCCCTAAATTTACGAAGTGTAATTTTCCAAATATCCTGCCTTGTATGCAGAGTTGTGTAACCTTAGTTTTATCCATTGTGTCATGCCAGAGCCCATGAGATTACACCTGCACCGGACACTATCCATCGTCCTGATTCCAATCTTCCCTGTCTTCCCACAGTCAGAGAAGATCGACAATTGAAAGCCATCAAAAACTTTCAACAGTGTTCTTCCTCTCCCGAGGTCTAAAATAACATAAGTACCTCCTCTGCTTCCTACTCTTCTTGTCTTTCATCCCCTTCCTTCCCTTTGTCCCTGTTTCATCCATTCGTTCCCATTACTGTTTCTCAGTGCTATAAATTTCCCTCTAAACACTGCCTTTGTTGCATCCCACAAGTTTCAGTAAGTTGTGTTTTCATTTAGTTCAAATTATCTTAAAATCTCTTTTGAGATTTCTTTTAGCCACATATCATTTAGGAGTGTATTGTTTAATCTCTAAGTATTCTGTGATTTTTTTCCCCCAGCTATCTTTTTGTTGTTGATTTCTAGTTTAATTCCACTGTGGTCTGAGAACAGACAGTTTATGATTTCTATTCTTTTAAATTTGCTAAGATGTGTTTTATAGCCCAGAATGTAGCCTGTTTTGAGAACTGTTCTGTGTGAGCTTGAGAAGAATGTGTATTCTGCTGTTGTTGAATGAAGTTGTCTATAGATGTCTGTTATATCCAGTCGACTGATGGTGCTGTTGAGTTTCACTGTCTCACTAATTTTTCTGCTTGCTGAACCTGTCCATTTCTAATAGATGGGTGTTGAAGTCTCCAAATATGATAGTGGATTCACCTATTTTCTTTGAAGTTCTACCAGTTTTTGCCTCCCATATTTTGATGCTTTTCTGTTAAGTGCATACACATTAAGAATTGTTTGTTTTCTTTTTTTTGGAAGAACTGGCTTCTTTGTCATTATGTAAGGCTTTCCTTATCCTTGGTAATTTTTTTTGCTTTGAAGTCTGCTCCTTCTGAAATTAATATAGCTACTCCTATTATCTTTTGATTAGTATTAGCAGAGTATATCTTTCTCTATTCCTATACTTTTAATGCATATGTCTTTATATTTAAAGTTGGCTTCTTACAAACAACATATAATTGAGTCTTGGTGTTTTTATGATCCACTATAACAATCTGTGTTTTAATCTGTGTATTTAGCACATTGATACTCAAAGTGACTATATCATATATTTGGATTAATATCTACCGTAATTGTTATCTTCCATTTGTTGCTCTTGTTCTTTGTTTCTGTTTTTGTCTTCCATTCTTTTTCTGCCTTTTCTGGTTTTAACTGAGTATTTTATATTATTTCATTTTCTTTCCTTTCTTAGTTTATCGATTATACATTCCTTAAACTTTTTTTTAGTGGTTGTGATGAGGTCGGGGAATGTATGTGAGGTTCAGTTGGGTGGAGTCTGGAGCTGATGACCAAGAAAGAATTCTTGAGGCATCTTTGGTGCAAAAATGGTGGTTTATTAAAGCACAGGGACAGGACCCTTGGGCAGAAAGAGCTGTGGCACCTAGGTTGTGAGAGGTGGCTGATTTATATACTATGGGGTTGGGGGAACATAAGGAAAAAGGGAGGTTGAGAAATGCTTTCATATGTTAAAGAAGATTCACAAGATACCAGAGGCCTTGCCATTGGCAAGTTAAGGTGGTTTTGCCCTCTAGCAAGGCATTAACATGAAGATAGTTGGGAACTTCCTGGAGGATTCAGATTATAAGGGCATTTAATTTTATCTACGTTCCCTTCCAGAAGCTAGGTTATTGATAGAAATGCTTCGTTCTTGTAAACTGCTAAAGACATTTGTAAAACTGAGGGAGACTTAAATCTTGCAGGATTGTGGTATCTATAGGTTAACTATTTCTTTGTCCTTTAGGGCAGCCAGGAGTGCCTGAAGAATGTCACATACATCCCTGGGGGGGCGCGGTTTGCTGGGTGTCAGTTTCTGCTTTGTCCGCAGCTTGCCTACTGTTCCCTCATCAGTTGCTTCAGAATTTTCAGTATATATTTACAACTAATCAACACTTTCAAATAATGCTATACTGCTTCATAGGTAGTGCAAATACCTCATAATAACAAAATACTGCTAATTCCTCCCTCCTGTGTCTGTACCATTACTGTCCTTCATTTCACTTATACATAAGCAAACATTTATATAAGCATACAGAATTGAATACACTGTTGATGCTGTTATTTTGAAGAAGCTGTTAGTAGCTCAATTAAGAATAAGAAAAATAAGTTTTTATTTTACCTTCCCTTATTCCTTTTGTGACGCTCCTTCTTTCTTTGTATATATCCCAGTTTTGGACTATATCATTTTCCTTCTCCCTGAAGAACTTTTAACATTTCTTACAAGTTGTGTCTACTGCCAACAAATTTTCCTGTTTTTGTTGTGTGAGAAAGTCTTTATTTTGCCTGGACTTTTGAAGAAGAATTTCACAGGATGCAGAAAACTAGATTGGTCAGGATAGTTTTCCCCTGTACTTTAAATTTTTCATCCTACTCTTTTTTTGTTTGTTTGTTTTTGTTTGTTTGCATGCTTTCTGAGAAGAAGCTGGTTGAAATTCCCATCTCTGCCCCTCTATAAGTAAGGTATTTTTCCTCTGGTTTCTTTCAAGATTTTTTTTCTTTATCTTTGATTTTCTGCAGCTTGAATGTGTAATGTGTAGGTATAGTTTTCCTGGGCACTTCACCTACTTGGTTCTGAATTTTCTAGATCTGTGGTTTGGTGTCTGATATTAATTTAGGAAAATTCTCAGTCATTGCTTCAGCTATTACTTATTTCTTCTGTTGCTTCCTTTTATAGTTTTCCCACAATTCTTAGATGTTCGGGTGTTTGTTTGTTCTTGGCCTTTTTTTTTCTCTCTCTGCTTTTCAGTTTTGGAAATTTCTGTTGATAAACATTTGAGCTTCTTTGCTCAGCCATATCCAGTTTACTAATGAGCCTTTCAAAGACATTCTTCATTTCTTTAACGGTGTTTTTTATCTCAAGCATTTGTCATTCCTTCTTAGAATTTCCATCTCCACTTACATTACTCATCTGTTCCTGCATGTTATCTACTTTTCCTTTTGAGCCCTTAGCTCAAATTAAAACAAACAAACAAACAAACTTTTGGTCTAATGAATGCTAACATTTCTGCTAACATATCTGACTCTGTTTCTAATACTTGTTTTGCCTCTTCAAACCCTATTTTGCCTCTTAGTATGTCTTACAACCTTTTCTTGATAACTGGGCGTGATGTATGTGGTAAAAGGAACGAGGCCTTAGTAATGTTAGTAGTGAGTGTGAGGAGGAGGAGAAGCATTCTGAGGTCCTAGAACTGGTGAACCCATGCTCCTGGACTGTGAACTTTACCAGTGCCTCTCAGTTTGCCTCCCCACTCCTTTCTTCTCCCCTTTAGATGAGACAGAATGGCTAGAGAGGGCTGGAGTTGGACATTTGCCTTACCCCAGGTCCTTTAGGCTCTGATTGAAAATGCTAATATGGGGGCACCTGGGTGGTTCAGTCAGTTAAGTGGCTGCCTTAGGCTCAGGTCATGATCCTGGGATCCTGGGATCTAGCCTTGCATCAGGCTCCCTGCTCAGTGGGGAGTCGGCTTCTGCCTCTCTCTCTGACCCTCCCCCCTGCTTCTGCTCTGGCTCACATGTGCCCACTCTCTTTCAAATGACTAAATAAAAAATCTAGGAGAAAAAAAAAAGAAAACGAAAGCACTAATATGTAGACACTAGTAAAATAGTTTCTCTCAAGAAGAATAGACTGCTCTGGCATATTTTAAAATGGTTACTTCTCCATACACACTGTAGGCAGCAGGAGGGAATTTTTCTGTATTCTTGACTGTGAGAATTTCCTTGAGCTCCTAGAGGTAAGACTAACAAAATTGTGTGTGGGAAGGTGGGGGGAAGCTGTATGAATGGGCCCCCTGGAATTTTTACCTCTCAGACTTGTCCATATTGAGCTTCCAGCAGTTCTCTAGTAATTACAGTTCATGTTTTTCTACCCTGGTATAGATTTCCAAGGGCATTTCTGCTCCAGTAAATTATGATTCTCTGTGTCTGCCTAGCTGGCTCTCTAAATTTTGGGGCGGTGGTTTGCCCTGTGACCTTACTACTGTGATACATCTAAGAAGATTTATTAATCTTTCAGTTTGTTCCGCTTTTTTACTTCTTCTTAGGACAGGGCAGTGGCAGCTGAGCTCCTTACACCCTGGACCAGAAACCAGAAGTCCTCTCTACTCTCCTGATTTCCTCTGCCTCCTTCCCTATGCACCCTCCCCGCCTTTTCCTTAAGGAGAAAGGAGTTAAAGTGAATTTTTTGTTTGAATTTTCAGGCTTCTCCAGGCTGCATTTTGCTGTGTAAATAACATAGGCTTTGGAACTAGGCAATTGAGTTTGGTTATCCATTCTATTATAAACTCTGTGATCTCATTCAGATAGCTTTTCTTTTCTGATAATGTTTTCATGTTTGTGAAATGAGGATACTTTTACCTTGTAGGGTTTGCATGTGGAGCTCTGGTATGCAAACTACCACTTTGTAGTCACTTAAGAAAGATTGGTCCATTTTTTCAGTTTTCTTCTCAGCTTTGGTCAGCCTGAGTAACAGTACTGGTTGCAAAATGGGGATTTCATAAAGGCTCAAATTAATGAATTCATAAAAAACTAATTTGTGAGCAAGTTCCGTCATACCCACAGAAAACTTTCTCTTCCCTATATTCTAATTTCTATCCCTTTCTTAGTACCCTTCTAACATTTATATTTCTGTACCTCTTTCTACATATTCTATATATTCCCACTCTGTAAATTAGTTCTCTTTTTCCTCTCCTATTTTTAGACTAAATTTAATTTTTATTGAAGGTATATGAAGTTTTTAAAAATGTAATAATGTACAAAGGTTGATAAATTATAAAATACAACAGCTTCATAACCCATCTCTCTGCTCTGAAGTTCTGTTCCCCAAAGTCAAGCACTTCTAATTCTTTAAACTATTATTTTACATTTATTTCCATTTTCCTAAGCAATAAGCTCACTTATATATTTTGCTTTAATTTTAGACATTATTAATTTGAATGGACATGAATATAACACACTTTTACAGGACCACAACCACTGCTACTCTCTATATATTTCTGCTCGCCATTCTCCAAATACATGGTTATATTTTTTTTAAAACTCATGGTCAATGTTTATATAATAATGAAATTATTATTCATAGGTAAGCCATACCAAGTTCTATGATTACATTTCCTTTTCTGCATGTTTTTGTATTTCCTAGAGTTAATAATCGTCTTGCTTGTAAAATCAACATAAAATTCTCTCTTCTCAAATGCACAAACATAATTACAAAAACATATCTTACTGTATTTGAATACCTCAGATACCTTTGTTCTATTTATTTACTTTTAAAGAGACATTCCTCCTGAAACTCTCATCTTAATTGGCTACTCTCATAGGTTTACTAGTCCATCTATTTTATTTTATTCTATCTTCAAACCTAGAGTGCCATTTTGACTGGATATAGTAAATTTGGATTAGGATTAATTACTCCTCAGAATTTTGAATGCATTGCCCTTTTATTTTTTAATTTCCTATGATGATGTTGTGGATTTATTATTGTTCTGATTTCTGAAGATAATTTTTATTTGACCTCTGTTTTTAGGTTTTCACTTTTATCCACGGCTTTGTAATATTTTATGATGATATGTCTTATGGGGATTTTCTCATTTATTGTGCTTTGCACATACTGTGACATTTTAATATGGAAAATTTTTTTCTCAGAAATTTCTTAGAAATTTTCATCTGTTATTTTTTAGGTAATTTTCTCCTGACACTTTCTTCTTCAGTAATTCTGTCAGTTAGATGTTGGGTTTCCTGATTAATTTCCTAATTTCCTACTCTCATCTATTGTCTTTTAGTTCACAACCCTCTTTTGTTTTATTCATTTACTCATACCTCATTCTCATATGTATGTTTTTGTAAAATTGTTACCATTTTGTATACATGGCTTTTTAATGTACGTAAATGATTTAGTGTTACTTGCCTGCTTTGTGGTTTTTTTTTTTTTTTTTTTTT
>NC_048225.1:30401255-30403346 GCF_002007445.2 Ailuropoda melanoleuca | reverse complement strand
CCCTGGTATAGATTTCCAAGGGCATTTCTGCTCCAGTAAATTATGATTCTCTGTGTCTGCCTAGCTGGCTCTCTAAATTTTGGGGCGGTGGTTTGCCCTGTGACCTTACTACTGTGATACATCTAAGAAGATTTATTAATCTTTCAGTTTGTTCCGCTTTTTTACTTCTTCTTAGGACAGGGCAGTGGCAGCTGAGCTCCTTACACCCTGGACCAGAAACCAGAAGTCCTCTCTACTCTCCTGATTTCCTCTGCCTCCTTCCCTATGCACCCTCCCCGCCTTTTCCTTAAGGAGAAAGGAGTTAAAGTGAATTTTTTGTTTGAATTTTCAGGCTTCTCCAGGCTGCATTTTGCTGTGTAAATAACATAGGCTTTGGAACTAGGCAATTGAGTTTGGTTATCCATTCTATTATAAACTCTGTGATCTCATTCAGATAGCTTTTCTTTTCTGATAATGTTTTCATGTTTGTGAAATGAGGATACTTTTACCTTGTAGGGTTTGCATGTGGAGCTCTGGTATGCAAACTACCACTTTGTAGTCACTTAAGAAAGATTGGTCCATTTTTTCAGTTTTCTTCTCAGCTTTGGTCAGCCTGAGTAACAGTACTGGTTGCAAAATGGGGATTTCATAAAGGCTCAAATTAATGAATTCATAAAAAACTAATTTGTGAGCAAGTTCCGTCATACCCACAGAAAACTTTCTCTTCCCTATATTCTAATTTCTATCCCTTTCTTAGTACCCTTCTAACATTTATATTTCTGTACCTCTTTCTACATATTCTATATATTCCCACTCTGTAAATTAGTTCTCTTTTTCCTCTCCTATTTTTAGACTAAATTTAATTTTTATTGAAGGTATATGAAGTTTTTAAAAATGTAATAATGTACAAAGGTTGATAAATTATAAAATACAACAGCTTCATAACCCATCTCTCTGCTCTGAAGTTCTGTTCCCCAAAGTCAAGCACTTCTAATTCTTTAAACTATTATTTTACATTTATTTCCATTTTCCTAAGCAATAAGCTCACTTATATATTTTGCTTTAATTTTAGACATTATTAATTTGAATGGACATGAATATAACACACTTTTACAGGACCACAACCACTGCTACTCTCTATATATTTCTGCTCGCCATTCTCCAAATACATGGTTATATTTTTTTTAAAACTCATGGTCAATGTTTATATAATAATGAAATTATTATTCATAGGTAAGCCATACCAAGTTCTATGATTACATTTCCTTTTCTGCATGTTTTTGTATTTCCTAGAGTTAATAATCGTCTTGCTTGTAAAATCAACATAAAATTCTCTCTTCTCAAATGCACAAACATAATTACAAAAACATATCTTACTGTATTTGAATACCTCAGATACCTTTGTTCTATTTATTTACTTTTAAAGAGACATTCCTCCTGAAACTCTCATCTTAATTGGCTACTCTCATAGGTTTACTAGTCCATCTATTTTATTTTATTCTATCTTCAAACCTAGAGTGCCATTTTGACTGGATATAGTAAATTTGGATTAGGATTAATTACTCCTCAGAATTTTGAATGCATTGCCCTTTTATTTTTTAATTTCCTATGATGATGTTGTGGATTTATTATTGTTCTGATTTCTGAAGATAATTTTTATTTGACCTCTGTTTTTAGGTTTTCACTTTTATCCACGGCTTTGTAATATTTTATGATGATATGTCTTATGGGGATTTTCTCATTTATTGTGCTTTGCACATACTGTGACATTTTAATATGGAAAATTTTTTTTCTCAGAAATTTCTTAGAAATTTTCATCTGTTATTTTTTAGGTAATTTTCTCCTGACACTTTCTTCTTCAGTAATTCTGTCAGTTAGATGTTGGGTTTCCTGATTAATTTCCTAATTTCCTACTCTCATCTATTGTCTTTTAGTTCACAACCCTCTTTTGTTTTATTCATTTACTCATACCTCATTCTCATATGTATGTTTTTGTAAAATTGTTACCATTTTGTATACATGGCTTTTTAATGTACGTAAATGATTTAGTGTTACTTGCCTGCTTTGTGGTTTTTTTTTTTTTTTTTTTTTTTTTTAAAATTTTTTTTTTTT
>NC_048225.1:30342648-30401149 GCF_002007445.2 Ailuropoda melanoleuca | reverse complement strand
GAACGCCGGGATCACGCCCTGAGCCGAAGGCAGACGCCCAACCGCTGTGCCACCCAGGCGCCCCCTGCTTTGTGTTTTTTAACTCAGAATTGTGTTTTAAGATCTGTCAACATTTAATATTTCCTTTTAACTTTTGCCTAGCACTCCATGGTCTGCATCGAGTTCATTTTATGTCCATTAATGAATACACTGGCTATCTTCCTATCCCCACAGATGCACATCTTCATTTGTGTTTCTTTATGGACTTTTCTGTGTTCTTAGGGCCACTTAGTAGTGCAACATCTCTCTTTAGAAAGGCTGCACTGCCATAGTATTCCATCAGTAATATATAAAGGTTCCTGTATCTCCACATGCACTCAACATGTAGCATTATTCAACCTTCTGACTCTTGCTAATATCTGATATAATGTGATGGCCCAATATTTTAATTTGCTTTTTTCTTAATTACTAATGAGTTTTAAAAATTCTTCATATGCTTGTTACCATTTGGACCTTCCTCTTCTGTCTCTTATGCCTTCATATCCTTCATATCTATTTCTGTTTTATCATTCCAGTTTATAGAAGTTCTTCATAAAGGCAAATATGAAATCCTTGGTTCTTATGAGTCTGATCACCTGGTAGTGGTAGCGGTGAGGTAATTGGAATTGGGGGAGATGTGGTGATTATTGTGTTATAGCTACCCAGAAAGGAGACCTTTTGAAATGTCTGTGTTTCAGCAGATTGAGGGGGAAGTACTTGGTCACTACAGGAGGGACATCGCTGTGTAAGCTATACTAAGATTCACAATAACCTGGGTTTCTCGTTACCAGGAATCTCTCTGGCCTTAGGAAACTCCTACGCAGCATGTGGTTGGAGTATCCTAGCATCTGGCACTTTGGGACTTAGAGGTGGTGATGTCACCCTGGACTGCCATTCTAATCAGTGAATAAACCCAACCATCAGAGGAAGAAGTCTAGCCAGGATTGGTATAACTTATCCTCTCAATGCCTAGCACGGTGCCAGTTTATAAGAATTCCACATATTTTTGAATTAGAAATTTAGCTATTTGTTTTAATTATTATTCTTTCTATTATTATTTCTACTGCTATGCATTCACTTGAAGGATTTTTTTCAAAATATATGCAAACTGCTTATTAGCTAATGGCTATACTAATGCAATGACATAAATAGCTGTATGGGAAATTTCACAGTATCTTGGTTGGTAATTATAACATTGAAATAGTCTTAAAATCTGATGTATAAATCCTAAATATATAGTCCTTTTTTTTTTCTTTTATTGAGAGAAAGAGTGAGAGTAGGGTGGGGAGGAGCAGAGGGAGAGAGAGAATCTTAAGCAGGCTCCATGCCCAGTGTGGAGCCCGATGTAGGGCTCAATCTCACACCCTGAGATCATGACCTGAGCTGAAATCAAGAGTCAGTGCTTAACTGACTATGACACCTAGGTGCCCTTTGTGCTCCATTTTTAAAAAAGAAATATAGAAAATATTTTTTAACTTCTTATTTTTAATAATTTATATCATGGCAACATTAACATAAAGGTTGCTGACAATTGTTTAAACAAAACTTTGCAGTGGTCTTCTACAGAAAAAAAATGAAATTAGGTAACATTTTGAGAACTTCTGTTTGTTATTTCATAAATGTGGTAGAATCTGTTCTTCATCTTTGGTACCCTCTTGTGGTCAGTGGAAGGGACTGGTTTGGCCTTCTTTTAACAATTATGTATAATTTCATGTTTTTTTATCTGCACAGTAGACCTATAGTTTTTATAATTATTTGACTTTTTTTTTTTTTTTTTTTTTTTTTTTTTTANTTTGCTATGTACAAATTTGGAGTAAAATTGACACTTGGAGTTTCCTTCCCATTCCTTACTTTACTGTGTAAAGTGAGGGTGTGGTACAACCACAGTTGCTTGTCTTAGAAGCTAAGATATAATATGACCACTGTGCTTAGAGTAAATGTAGTGTCATTTGGAAAGTGGATTGATTGCAGACCCAGAACTTATCTTACACTTTTGTCAGCTTAAATTGGGTCTGGGGACTAATTTGCTATTTTGGATGATCTCCTTTAAAATTTTATGATACATATACTCACATATGTACAAACATCACACATATATACATACATGTATATGACTTCATTTTAAATGGTTACCTAGTTCAAATGCTCTTAACTGGATTTATAGAAAATATAACACTATAATGTTGTCTCCTTTTTTTGAATCATGCTGTGACAATAAGACAGGAATCACGTACAGCATTTAGTAGAGATTCATGGATTATTTTTCCCTTCCGTCTACAGCATTTGTTTCAGAGCAGATTCTCAGCTTGATATCCAGAACATGTAACACAAAAGTTAAGAGGTAGCTGTATGGTGTTAAGTTATTAAGTCCAAATGAGACTTGGCTTATATGCGGAGTGTATCATGACTTTTGGAACAGATGTAAATTTCAAGGAGAAATGCTCTTTGTTTTCAAGAACATGCTTCCACACATTATAGTTGTCCTTCATGTGGCCTACCCAGTTCTTTAATTTATGCTAGATCTGAGTGTGTTTTGTTTTCTACATCATTGGAGTCTTTGAGTAGATCTTTTTTGCTGGCTTGGTGGTATGAGGCACCAGGGTTTGAATAAGAGTCCAGGAAGTGCTCTGGGGATGATTTTTGTATTGCCAGGAATGCTGACATGTTGGCACTGAATTAATGTTTCCAAAAATGCCATCAAACACTGACTGAAAACAAAGATATTACTGTTGTCACCACAGCTGTGTTCTCTTCGCCTTTAACCAGTTTCTTCTATGCATAGCAAGAAATTTTAAGCCCCTTAGCATAAGATGAAAGTGAGTCAGTTTTGTGTACTTTGCGACTGGTTGCCCCCCACCCCAGTATTTGTGCACTTTGGGATTGAGTTAAGCTATTTGTGTGGAATTGTCCCTGGTATCATGGATATTGTCATTGTCGTTGTTGTTTTAAACAAATGGAATATCTGTGAGGGACTGTGGTGCCAGTGTAATAAGAGGACGAATTTCACTCTCATTAAATAACTATTGAGCACTCTCTCAAATATTGTTTTAAAGAAGATACAGTATATACATGAATTTCTCTGCTGCAGTGTCAAACATGAGCGCCGTAAGAAACACATGTATAAAGCTCTATGAGCATTTCAAAAGGGAGAGAGAGTTGATGAAAGGGACTTGTAAATGAGGCCTGTATGCGTTGGATGCTAAAAGTGGTTGTAACTGGAATATGTGGAAATTGGAAGAAACAAGTATTTATGTCAAAGGAGAGATGGCCTGGAGAGAAAAAAGAAAAGGAGCTCAAAAGTGCTAATGAGAGAGCTTTTTTGAAAGGTTGGTTGGGTAGATCAATTATGGGCATGAAATACCAGATTAAAATTAAGCTCCACTGACCAAATGGTGAAATGTTCACCCAGGTATTTTGTTGCAACAGTTATTTGGTACCATTGACTACAGACCTATGCTGGACCTTTCATCCCTGTGACTTAATTTATTCCATAACTGGAAGCCTGTTATCTTCTACTCCCCCAAAGTATGGCACACTTCATGAATTTGCATGTCATCCTTGCACAGAAGCCATGCTAATCTTCTTTGTTTTGTTCCAATTTTAGTATGTGCCACTGTGAATCTATTATTTTTTATTAAACTCTTTCGAATACTTAAGCAAATAATGAAGTAAAGCATTATGCATAATAATCATAGAGCTTGTTAAAAATAATAATTCCTGAATCTCTGGATGAGGGAAATAGGAATCTACATTTTGAGTAGGCTTAAAAATACTTGACTCTCATTAAAGTGGCCCAAGCATTGCACTTCCAGAAACACTGAAATAAAAGCAAGTAAGAGTACTTCTTTGGCTAATGAAATTTATGAGTTTGATTGCCTAGTATTTATTTCATATGGACTCATAGTGGGGGAATAAAAAAACCTGGTTGGGGGCTCCTGGGTGGCACAGTTGGTTGCGCATCCGACTTTTGGTTTTGGCTCAGGTCATTTTCTCAGGGGTCGTGAGATTGAGCCCCATGTCAGTCTCTGTGCTCAGTGCAGAGTCTGCTTGAGATTCTCTCCCCCTGCCTCTGCCCATCCCACTTGCGCTCTCTCTCTCAAATAAGTAAATAAATCTTCCAAAAAAACTAAACAAAACAAAACAAAAAAACCCTTACCTGGTGGATAACATATTTATAGTTGGAGAAGATTATATGCCCAGTTGGGTCTTATCCCCTTTAGGATTTTATTCCATTTGCATTTCTATAAGATTGTTCCACAGGATGAAAGGTAAAGTTGTCCTCCTCTTCCATAAAAGGCCAGCCTGGTTACAGTTTTTCTACAAAACAACACAATTTTAGGGATAAGCAAAGTCAGCTATTACAGTTATGATGAGTGTATGATACAGATGTTGCTAATCTTTTTGGTTTGTCTTTGGAACATCTTATTTAATTATTTCATGCTACCAGCTTTTAGAAGTCTGTTTTTCCCCCATCAAGAATGAATGTTTGAAGTATCAGGTATCTTTTTGTAGCTGGGAAATAATGATTCCCTGAAAAGAGTCTGAGTGAGCAGTTCTCTAAATTGGTCGGTCATATGTAAACTCATCGACACCACCAAAAAGCATAAATGAGACACTTTCTCTTGGTCCTATCTCAGACTTAGTAGATCAGAATCTCCTGTTGAGAGTCAGTTATAAAGTTCACAGAGGGATTCTACTGTAGCCAGCCTGCTTCCTCCATACTGTAGTTCTATGAACTTCTTTGAGACTATTTAAATACATTTGAATACATATTTGAATATGTATTCAAATGAATTGTTTCACATCCTTTTTCCTACTCCATCAAGTTTTGTACATAGTTGGAGCTCACTAAATCTTATTAAATACTTGTATTGGACATTTGATAGGAATGTTAAAAAATCAGTTTTATTTTCGAATTAGAATGTTTTGTTGTTATTGTCATCTCCTAGGATGGAAAGAAGAAGTTTGACAAGGAGAGTGAAAAGTACTATTCTATTCTTGATAAACATTTAAATTTGTCTGCAAAGAAAAAGGAATCTCATTTGCAAGAGGTAAGCTTTTCTACTTGAAATGTGAACAGGACATTAGCATTAAGTCATGTGAAGTCCAAATTCCCAAAGATGGTAGTATCTCAGAATCCGCTACTCTATAATAAAATAATGATAATAAGAGTTTATTGAACACTTACAATGGACACTGTGTGGAGCATTCCACGTGCTTTATGACCCTTAATATGAATAGTTCCAAGTAAAAAATTAGTTATTTCCTTCAATGATGAGAAAGAAGTTTTTTTTTTTTCCCCCCTGCTTGTGTTCCCTCTCTCGCTGGCTGTCTCTATCTCTGTTGAATAAATAAATAAAATCTTTAAAAAAAAAAAAAAGTTTAAAAAAAAAAGAAAAAAAAATAAAATATCTGCTTTTAAGGTGTTGCTTTTGCAATAGGGGGAAAACAGGTACACAATTACACATTTTAAAATCTATTTTATATCAGTTTTCTTAAAAAACAAGTCAGAAATAATTTAACCTCTATGCATTTAAGCAATCCATTTATTCTTTTTTCTGAAATATTTATTCTCATTGGTAGTTTTTAACTATAACTAATAAAATTGAGTAGTTCTTTTATTAAGGCAAAATAAAGGCCCAGTACAGTGATGAGATACACTTAAAAAAAAATTGGACCCTCTTGCCATTATCATCTTAGCATCAATAAAATCTTGAAGCACGGTGCATAGACACTAAACCCAGCATAGTTGGGAGTTGTTGAGCTAGTTCACCAGTGGCTCCTTACTCTTCTCCAGACTTTTGCAGGGAATTTTATACTGTGCTGAGTCTCTTCCAGTATCTTCTTTCTCTTCTATCTGTACTTCTAAGTATTGCAGTCAAGAACCCCTTCCAAATGCCTCCTCTTAATCTTTCTAGCAAAGCCACAAAACTTACTGAACTTTTAATCAAATTCAACCTGGTTCTCTACTCTCCTTATTCCTTTTCTTATTTGCCTTACCTCCACATTTACCCACCAGGCACACCTGACAAGTTGGAGTTTGGATGCAGTGAGCTGGAGTTAAAAGGCATGGGAGGGTTCTTTTTACTTCTGCTTCCTTTTTTCTGTACTCTTATGTTCTCATTGGAGGAGGTGAATTTCTTCATTTAAAACATTTTTTTTAAAGTTTTGTTTTGGGAATATTTGTTAAATATGTGTTCATTATAACTAATATCTTGTTATTAGCTCCTATTACTAAAACAGGATATATTAACATATTAATGTATATATTAATATACAATTTGTGCTGAGGGAAAGAATTTCTGGCTAAATTGAGATGGAGAAAAAGCTGTCATTAAGAAAAATCATATTTTGAATTTACCTAGACTTCTTATGAAGTACTATGTTGTAACTTAATATTGAGTTCACATGTTCCAAACTTCTTAAATGTTCTTGTACCTCTTTGGGCATTACACTACAACAAACCTGGGAAAGAATGCACTGTATAGATACAGTCATGTGAAGAAAGGCTCACCTAAGTATCACCAGTACACCACTATCTGCCATGCTGAAGGCTATGGCCAGGTGCCATTTTAAAAATACACTGCCTCTAAATCAATGGTGCTTTATAGGTCTCTAAATGGTATATGTTCTTCAGATTCTTGGTGAATATGAGAGGCCACACTTAGACATTGCTTAAACCATCAAGCAGGCGCTAACTTTATCTTAATTTTAAATTCCTCTAGAGGATATACTTCAGTTTTCCCTGACAACCTAACTCTATATTTATATTAGCTTGTTAGTTGCACTTAATCACTTAGGCTATGGTAGAAAAGAGTATCTGTACTGGTTCTGTATTTTAGTTGGAGCCTGGAAAAACCTATAATATGATTAGTAACATCCTCTACTTGCCCCATGCAAGCAGGCACATACTTCTTTTCCAGGAGCCATAGCCCACGATAGACCACAAATAGTGTCAGAGCAGCTCCCCAGAGCACATAATGTAGCCAAGGAAAAATGTGCCCCCCCCTTTTTTTCTCTCCCCTTCCAGGAATCATTTCCATACATGTGTTTAATTCTGTAACCTCTGTTCCTTTCCAGAGCAGCTCTGGTACTTCTGTCAGCACCCAGGTTATTGTTTTCCAAAAGACTTCTGTGCCTTCTCACCTGCATAGCTAACTCCTTGTTGATTTGTTCATGGAAAATAAGTGGTTGTCCATTTTCAGGACTGAATTTGGGGTCAGCTTGTGTTATAAAGCTACAAGGCCATCAATTAGATGGATCAGTGGAGTAAGCAGAATTAGAAACAGACTTGTTAAGATTATAGACTTTATAGTAAATGAAAAGAAGTAATATTTGATGTGTAATTGGATAATGTCTTTCTAACTATGAAATAAGAGGAAGAGATCATAAAGGAAATGTAGAAAGACCAGAGTCCATCAAAATTATCTTTATTTCAAAAGATAGTAAATCAAATTAAAAGGCTTAGTGTTAGGGAATTTGTACAACATGTGACACATGACTACCATCTCTTATATACAAGTTGCATTTGCAAATCAGTGTGAAAAAGTCTTCAGTGGAAAAATATGAAGTAAGAATTGGAAAAAGCAGAAAATGGAGGAGAATATGGTGGCATAATAGGAGGACCCTAGGCTTGCCTCATCCCATGAATCAAGTAGATAGCTATCAAATCATGCTAAATACCCAGAAATTGGCCCAAAGACTTGCAGAACAAACTCCACAACTAAAAGTAGAGAAGAAGCCACATCAAAGAAGGTAGGAAGTACAAAAACAGTTTGGGAGAGAAATGGATCATGGCCATTGCAGTTGGGGCGGAGGGAGCCATGGTCACCGAGAAGGGTGAGAAACAGACTAACGCATGGTGGGGAGCACAGTGGAGAAATGAATCCCCATAGCAATTGGCTTGGAAAGTGAGAGGAACTGAATTTTGAATTTTGTGAGTCCTGGCAACTAGTGGGGCTTAAAACCTGGAGTTCTAGAGGTCAGCAGGCTTGGCTTAGGGAGAGCCTGGTGGCATTGGGATTGCTCTTGGAGAGAAGGCAGGGCAATCTTGTGGGCATACAATGTGGAAACAGTGATCCAAAGAGCACCTGGGGCACGCAGTGGAGAGGTTATTTGCTCATGTCAGAGTATGTGCCAAAGAGTCAGCATTCACAGAGACCCCTCCAGGAACAAAGGAACTCGCAGGTGCCATTTCCCTCTCCTGCCCCTCAGCATAAGCACAGCGCCACCTGTGGGAACCACTGCAAGGCAGACACTACTTAACTTGCTTACCCAAGCCCTGTTCCCTACCCCCACCCACCCCCACTCCAGTGGAACTACCCTTCCCAGTCATGCTTGCCTTGGTCCCAGAATGGCAGGCCCCTACCTGCCGAAGGTCAGCCAAAATCCTGCCAACACTGCATCTCCAGATGCAGGAGCTTTGCGGAGCCTAGGTTCCAGCGGCCGTGGCAGTGTGTCTCATTTCACAAGCAGACCAGAGCACACCTAGTTGAAAAGCACCACATTCAGGCCAGGGACCAAACACTGCCCAGAACAGGCAAAGAGAGCCTCTGCAGATGACTGGTCTGAAGGATAAAGCAGCCAGGGCACAACAGCAGAGCACATACATGCAGTGCACACTGGAGATACTCCCAGAAATGCCAGGCCCTGGAAAATAGGGGATACTACAAGTAGGGCACTATAGGACCTCTTCTTTATAAGGCCATTACCCTCAAGAACAGAAGATGTAACTGACTTTCCTAACATAGGCACAGAGACTTAGACAAAATGAGAAGACAGAGGAACTTGTCCCGGAAGAAAGAATAGGACAAGGCCATGGCCAGAGATCTAAGTGAAATAGATATAAGTAACATGGCTGAAAGAGAATTTAAAGTAGTGATCATAAAGATACTCGCTGTACTTGAGAAAGGAGTAGAAGGCATCAGTGAGAGCCTTAACACAGAGATAAGAAATAACATGGCAGAGATAAAGGGCTCAATAAGTGAAATAAAAAACACACGTGATGGAATGAACAGCAGGATGGAAGAAGCAGAGGAACACATTAATGACCTAGAGGTCAGAGTAATGGAAAGTAATCAAGTGATTACTACAAGAAAGGGAAAAAAAACGAACGTTATGCAAAATAAGAATACAGTTAGGGAACTCAGTGACTCCATCAAACATAATAACGGTGTTATAGAAGTCACAGAAGAAGAGAGAAAAAGGAGGCAGAAAATTTATTTGAAGTAATGATAGCTAAAAATTTCCCTGTCTGGGAAGGAAACATATACCCAGATCCAGGGGACCCAAAGAACCCCCAAAAAAATCAACAGAAGCAGATCCACACCAAGATGTATTGTGATAAAAATGGCAAATAAAATGATAAAAAAAATTAAGGAAGCAAGAGAAAAAAAAGACAATTACATACAAGGGAAAACTCTTTAAGGCTATCATGGGATTTTTCAACAGAAACTTTCCAAGCCAGAAGGAAGTGGCATGATATAGTCACAGTGCTGCATGGGGAAAATGTGCAGCCAAGAATTCTCTAACCAGCAAGGCTATCATTCAAAATAGAAGGAAAGATAAAGAGTTTCCCAGACAAATAAAAACTAAAGAGTTTGTGATCAATAAACCAGCCCTGCAAGAAGTATTGAAGGGAGGACTCTTTGAGTGGAAAAGAAAGACCATAAGTGGGAGTATGAAGGAAGGAAACAAACAAACAAACAAACAAAACCAATAAAAATGAGTATTTTTTTTTTAGGTATCAGTCAAGGACCCACAAAATAAAAGGTTGTAAAACATGACACCATATACCTGAAACATGGGGAAGAGAAGAGGTTCATTTTAATACAGACTACTGTAAGCAGATGTTATATACAAACCTAATAATAAGCACAAATCAAAAACCACTAATATGTATACAAGGAATAAAGAGAAAGAAGTCAAAATATATCAGTAAAGAAAACCAACAAACCACAAAAGAGAAAGACAAAGGATCAAAGAAAATCTTCAGAAACAACCACGGAACAGGTAATATAGAATGGCAATAAGTATATCTATAAAAATTACTTTGAATATAAATGGACTAAATGCACACTATCAAAAGACATTGTGACAGAATGGATAAAAAAGCAAGACCCATCAATATGCTGCCTATAAGAGACTCATTTAGACCTAAAGACACCTGCAGATTGAAAGTGAGGGGTTGGAGAAACATCTATCATTTAAATGGGTGTCAGAAGAAAGCTGGACTAGCAATACTTATATTGGACAAAGTAAACTTTAAAACAAATAGTTTAACAAAAGACAAAGAAAGACACTAATCATAATAAAGGTGACAATCCAACAAGAAGATATAACAATTGTAAATATTTATGTACCCAACATGGGAGTACCCGAATACATAAAATGGTTAATAACAAACATAAAGGAACTAATTGATGATAATACAATAATAGTAGGGGACTTTAACATCCTACTGATATCAAAACACAAATCATCTAAACAAAATCAACAAGGAAACAATGGCTTTGAATGACACACTGGAGCAGATGGATTTCACAGATACATTCAGAACATTCCATCCTAAAACAGCAGAATAGACATTCTTTTCAGGTGCACATGGAACATTCTCCAGAATAGATCATATATTAGGCCACAAAACAAGCCCCAACAAATTTAAAAAGATTGAATTCTTACCACGCATCTTTTCTGACCACAATGCTATGAAACTAGAAGTCAACCACAGAAATAATTTGGAAAGACCACCTATGCATGGGGGTTAAATAACATGCTACTAAACAATGAATGAGTCAATCAAGAAACCAAAGAAGAAATTAAAAATTACTTGGAAACAAAAGAACAAAAAAAGAAAAGAAAAAGAAAAAGAAGAGAAAGAAAGAAAGAAAGAAAGAAAGAAAGAAAGAAAGAAAGAAAGAAGAAAGAAAAAGAAAGAAGAAAAAGAGAAAACACAATGCTTCAAAACCTTTGGGATACAGCAAAAGTGGTTCTAAGAGGGAAGTTTGTAGCAATACTGGTCTACCTAAAGAAGCAAGAAGTATCTCAAATAAACAACCTAACATTACAGCTAAAGGAGCTAGAAAAAGAACAATGGACAAAATCAACAGAAAGAAGGAAATAATAAAGATTAGAACAAAAATAAATGATGTGGAAACTAAAAAAAAAAAAAAAAACAAAACCACTAGAACAGATCAGTGAAACCAGAAGCTAGTTCTTTAAAAAAAATCAATAAAATTGATAAACCTCTAGCCAGACTTATCAAGAGAAAAAGAGAAAGTACTCAAACAAAATCACAAATGAGAGAGGAAAGATAATAACTGACACCACAGAATACAAACAATAATAAGAGAATATTATGAAAAACTATATGCTAACAAACTGGACAACCTGGAAGAAATGGATAAACTTCTAGCAACATATAACCTACCAAAACTGAACCAGGAAGAAACAGAAATTTTGAAGAGATTGATAACCAGCAAACAAATTGAATCAGTAATCAAAAAATTCCCAAAGCCAAAAGTCTAGTATCAGATAGCTTCACTGGCAAATTCTACCAAACATTTAAAGAAGAGTTAATACCTATTCTTTTCAAGCTATACCAAAAATAGAAAAGGAAGGAAAACTTTCAAATTCATTCTTGAAGGCCAGCATTACCCTGATACCAAAACCAGATAAAGACACCACACACAAAAAAGAGAACTGTAGGCCAATATCTCTGATGAACACAGATGCAGAAATCCTCAACAAAATATTAGCAAACAAGCCACACATTAAAAAATCATTTACCACAACCAAGTGGGATTTATTCCTGGGATGCAAGGCTGGTTCAGTATTCACAAATCAATCAACTTGATACATCACATCAATAAGAGAAAGGACAAGAACCATATGATCATTTCAATGGATGCAGAAAAATCATTTGACATAGTACAACACCCATTCATAATAAAAACGTTCAAAAAAATAGGTCTAGAGGGAACATACCTCAACCTAACAAAGGCCATATGTGAAAAATCCACAGCAAACGTTATCCTTTATGGGAAAAAACTGAGAGATTTTCCTCTAAGATCAGGAACAAGACCGGGATGTCCACTCTCACCACTTTTGTTCAACATAGTACTGGAAGTCCTAGCCAACACAATCAGACAACAAAAAGAATAAAAGGCATCCAAATTGGTAAGGAAGAAGTAAAACTTTCACTATTTGCAGATGACATGATACTCTATATAGAAAACCCAAAAGACTGCATTAAAAACTGCTAGAACTGATAAATTCGATAAAGTCACAGGGTACAAAATTAATATACAGAAACCTGTTGCATTTCTATACACCAATAATGAAGCAGCAGAAAGATAAATTAAGAAAACAACCTCATTTACAGTTGCATCAAAAATAGTTAGATACCTAGGAATTAACCTAACCAAAGAGATGAAAGACCTATACTCTAAAAACTCAAAACACTGATGAAAGAAACTGAAGATGACAGAAAGAAATGCAAAGATTCTGTGGTCATGGATTGGAAGAACAAATATTATTAACATGTCTATACTACCCAAAGCAATCTACACATTCAGTGCAATCCCAATCAAGGTACCAACAGCATTTTTCACAGAAAATAACAGGGCAAATAATCCTAAATTTGTATGGAAACATGAAAGACCCTGAATAGTCAGAGTAATATTGAAAAAGAAAACAAAAACTTGGGAAGTATCACAATTCCAGACTTTAAGTTATACTACAAAGCTATAGTAATCAAAACAGTAAGGTAACAGCGCAAAAATAGACACAGAGATCAATGGAACAAAATAGAAAACCTAGAAATAAACCCACAATTATATGGCCAGTTAATTTTTGACAAAGAAGGAGATAATGTCCAATGGGAAAAAGATAGTCTCTTTAACAAATGGTGCTGGGAAAACTGGACAACAACATGCAAAGAATGAAACTGGACTACTTTCTTACACTGTACACAAAAGTAAATTGAAATGGATTAAAGACCTAAATGTGAGATCTGAAACCATAAAAATCCCAGAAGATAACACATGTATAACTTCTCTGACTTTGTCTCTAACAACATTTTTCTAGATGTCTCCTGAGGCAAGAGAAACAAAAGCAAAAATAGACTTGGATTACGTCAAAAATAAAAAGTTTCTGCAAAGCAAAGGAAACAACCAATCAAATTAAAGGGAACTTACAGAATGGGAAATGTTTGCAAACGGCATATCTGTTAAGGGTTAGTAACCAAAATATATAAAGAACTTGTAAAACTCAGCACCTAAAAACCAAACAATCCAATTAAAAAATGAGCAGAAGACATGAACAGACATTTTTCCAGATGGCCAAGAGAAACATGACAAGATGCACATCATCACTTATCATGAGGGATATGCAAATCAAAACTACAATGTGATATCACCTCAACCCTGTCAGAATGGCTAAAATCAAAAACACAAAAAGTGTTGATGAGGATATGGAGACAAAGGAACTCTCTTGCATTGTTGGTGGGAATGCAAACTGGTGTAGCCACTGTGGAAGCATGGATGGAAGTTCTTCAAAAAGTTAAAAATGGAACTACCTTATGATCCAGTTATCAGGCTACTGGGTATTTACCCAAAGGATATAAAAACACTAATTCAAAGGGTTACGTGCACCCTTGTGTTATTGCAGAATTATTTACAATAGCTAAGATATGGAAGCAGCCCAGTGTCCATCAATAGATGAATGTATAAAGAAGAAGTGTGTGTGTGTGTGTGTGTGTGTGTGTGTGTGTGTGTGTGTAATGGAATACTATTCAGTCTTAAAAAATAATGAAATCTTGCCATTTGCACCAATGTGGATGGAGGTAAGGAGTATAGTATTAAGTGAAATAATTCAGTCAGAGAAAGACAAATGCCATATGATTTCACTCATATTTGGAATTTACAACACAAAGATGTATGGAAGTGTTGAATCACTGTATCATATACTGTATATTAAGTGGAAATAAATAAAAACCTTAAAAAGAAATCAAAGAGCAAAGGTAAAAAAGAGAGAGCAAGACTCAAACTCTTAACTATAGAGAACAAACTGATGGTTACCACAGGGGAGGTGAGTGGGAGGATGGGTTAGATAGGTGATGGGGGATCAAGGAGTGCACTTGTTTGATGAGCACTGGGTGATGTGTGGAATTGTTGAATCACTGTATTTTACACCTGAAACTAATGTAACACTGTATGTTAACTGGGATTAAAATTTTTAAAAATTTAAAGAGAATATAAAAGGACATTTCATCAAAGAAGAAATATAAACCATAATAAGTATTTTAAGTTTTTTTACATAAATATTGTAAGTTTCAATGTCACATGTATTAAGAAAACAATGCAATTTAGTAAATGTAGCAGGATATTATTGTAACATAAGAAGATGATATACATAGTTAGTGAATGTATGGGAAACTGACTACACTTTTGCTTTTCTGGTGGGAACATAAACTCATTCAGTCAATCCAAAGGTAAATTTGTCAACTTATTTCAACAAAGTTTAAATGTGGGAGAAAACTGAAATGATTTGTATTGGACAGAATTTACTTACGAGGAATTATCAGTCATGAGCAAAACAATAAATTGTATAAATATGTTGATGCAAGAGTTACAATATAAAAATTTAGAATCATCTGAAGTGGCACAAATGAATGGAATAAATATGCCAGTATGGTTTGATGAAAATGGAATGTAATATGGTTGTAAAAAGTTCTATTTGCAAATTATTTAAAGACAGTAAAAGTATTCATTAGATAAAGTGGGGGAAAAAAGAATTTAAACCAGAATGTACAGTATTATTCAGGTTTGTTTAAGTTTGTGTGTGTTATGTATCAAAATATTAACAGTAGTTTTATAATTCTTACTTTTATACTTACGTTTTAATAATGAATGATGAGTAAGCTTACAATAATGAACATATATTTCCTTTATAATCTGGAAAAAAAATAAAGGATAAAAAGTTTGTTGTAGAAATTCAGATTTTGGTTTTCCACATATCACTAAATAGTCTTTCAACAGTTTCCTCTTAGCCCCACCTCCTAAATGAAGGGAATCCCTTAGATTCTCTCTTTATGCCTCTGTTGTTACAGCGTACGTGTCCCTGATATCTCTTCTTCTGTACTCTCTGTAACATCTTAATGAATGTCTCCTGGGTCATGATTTCCTCATACCTGACCACCTGCACTCCCTGCTGCTGGTTCCCAGCACTTCAGACTATCAATTCTTAGTGAACGTGTGATTTTCTCAAATTTGCTCCTACTTCTTGTTTCTTTAATTCTCTTTTAATGCTGGTATTATTTCTTGTTATCAAAATTAACTCTTTCTACCCCCCTTGTTTCTCACACCAACATCTTTCAATTTCTCTTTCTTACTGGGATATATAAACACCTTTACCCCTATCAAATAAGTGGTCTTTTATCATTGCATGTACCCAGTCCTGCCTTTTAATCAATATGTTCTACACTGTCCTCACTTTAATCTTCTTGAATGCTGCTTTGACAAATCAACATCTTCCTCAAGCTTTTGTCCTGTCTATATGATGAAGTTTGCACTCATTCTATCTTATGCCTTAACCCTCATTTCTTATTATTCCAAACTTGCAATCTACTGAAACATAACTTTTCTTGACTCTATTCCCTCTCTGAAACTCCTGTCCTTTTATCTCCACCTACTCTAAACCTCTTCATTTTTCAGAGTCCACCTTAAATTCTTTCTCCTCTGCAGGTGATTTGACAAATATCACGATTTGACAAAAATCACGATTAGGCTTTTTCCTTTATCTTCAGTTGATGTAGGTAGCTTATTGTAGTTGGGGAAGAATTTATGAGAACTATATGGTTTTTCTTAAGAAATTAACTTGTTTTTTTAGCAGGATGATTTTATTCACCCATTCATCTTGTAAACAACAGTTTATACATACTGTTCTGGCATGAATATTCCTAATGCTCCCTCTTAGTTTTAAAAGTTGGAACAATAAATTACATGGTTATCCTACTTATCCAGCACAAAATACATAGCAACAGTTGCTAGTGGATATATGAGCAAGTGCCTTCTAGGGAACCACATGCTATGAGCTTAAGTACTAAAGAGAATCACCTTAAAGAAAAGAATGCCTTTCTAAATCTTGTACTGGAAAGCAATTAAACTGTAGTATTCCTTAATCCCTGTACATTCTGGATGACTTTTCAGAGCAGATTTGGTATATTGAATATAGTTGTTTAGATTGGAGATGATAGAAAACATCTATTACTGACAAACGGTAAGAGCAATTATTTTCTTTTATCCCTCTTTGTGCCCCTACTCCCCATCTTTTGATGACATGGGATTGTGTGTGGCCAGTGAGTTTCTGAGGAAATGACTTAATACTCTTAGGTCAGGGGACCCCAAGACCACTCCTAGGTTGGAGATTTGCTAGGAGGACTCACTGCTATGATTTATTACAGTGAAAAGATATAAAGAAAAATCAGCAGAAGTGCATAGAATGAAGACTAGGGGAAAGCAGGCACAAACTTGCAAGAGTCCTCTCCCAGTGGAGACAAAACATGCTTAATTCCCCCAGCCGTAAGTTGTGACAGCACATGTAAAATGTTGTCTATTAGAAGCTCATTATAGACCGAGTGTCCATAGTTTTTATAGGGGGGCTGGTCACATAGGTACTCTCTGCTTGTCATATCCTTAAATTCCAGACTCCCAGGAGGAAAGCAGGTGTTCAAAATAAATCATACTGTTGGCACAATTTAGGCACAGTGAACTACTCTTACCTGTTAGGATGGTAGGTACCCTCCTGAAATCCACATTCCCAGATGCCAGCAAGGACCATCCTTGAAAACAGGCCTTTCAGTGGTGAGCATTCAGGACTACTGTGCTAAATCTTTTCTTTACAACTTTGTTGACCACAAATAGCCATCTTATATGGTAAAGGTGTCTCAACATTTTAGTTTGTTCCCATGAGCTAGTCTATACAATCAATGTCGTTATTTTTTAAAGTAAAGTAAAGCTTCAGAGGTAACCAGTGGCATAGAATGTTATCTCTGAGATTGAAAATATTCTCACATCATTGACACCCAGTGTTGTGCTAGAGCTTTCTTTTGGAGAGCTGATTTTCTTATCTCTTTCTAACTTCCACATTCAATGATGTTAGGTTTGTGGTTTGGAACTGGCTATTTTGGGGATATTTATACCACAGAAACCAGCATATACTGCAAATCAGGCATTCCTACCAGAGACCCAGTTGTTAAACATTGATTAGCCTACCACCACCAATACCTCCTTACCATTTCTTCTGTAAATACTGTGTTCTTCTAACAGTGATAAGAAGAAAATATATATAGATATATATCCTAAACTATCTTCTGAGAGCTGAGAAGCTTCTGGTCCAAATTTTCTACCTGATTTATATGTTCTTTTGTATATTAATTTGGAAACTTGGAATTCTCAACTTCAAAAATCTCTAATGAGTTGCTAATCATATTGGGTTATTTTTATTTATATAAATAAGTTTATAGTAAACGCACAATTTTTACTAAGGTGTTTCAAATGAAATTTTAATATGCTATGATGTTCAAGCCAGCAAACTGAATTTTATCTTTTTTAAAGCTTTTATATGTGAAATTTCATTGTAAAATGGCTCCAAAGCATTTTCTATTCCCAAATTATTGTTGGTGGATCCTTAGAATTCCAGAGAGCCCATTCTTTTCTTTTCATCTGCTTTTAGTAATCTCAGCTGGCAGTGAAGAGTACAAAATTGGGAAAGAAAAATTAAATCACGATTCTCTGCTAAAACAAGATCAGTTTTAAAGAGGACATCAGAAGATGATAGTGGGCATGGAGGAGAGGCAACATCAAAAAAAAAGAAAAAGAGAGAGAGAGAGAGAAAATTTGCTCAATAACACTTTCTCACACTTTATCACTAGAACCTTAATGCAGTATGCATAATAAACATGCACAACATTGATAGAGCATGATTCACTAGGTTAGAACAATTGAATTTTTTTTTTTTTGGCTCTGCTACCAGTATTCTCTAAGACTTTACCTAATGATGTGACTCTACTGAATATTCTCAAATGATTCTCACTCAGTTAAAATCCAAATTTTTACAAAGTATCTAAGATTTTTTAAAGTGTGATGCCAACCTTACTTCACCGTTCTGTCCTCTAATTTTTTACTCTGTAGGCAAACTCTGTCAGTATCTTTCATGCCTCTTTACTTTTTCATAGGAGTGACTATTTTTTTTATCTATCGCTATTCACTGCCAGTTGTTCATCTTAAGCGTCAGCGCATACCACCACCATTTTCTTCCGAATTTAGTTTCTTTTCCTATGATGCCATAGATTTCCATATATATTTATATGCCTTCTTTATATTTTTTATGGTGAATGTAGTATGCTTACTCTCCCCGCCCCCATCTTCACACTCCATATCATATAAACTCTGGTGGGCAAGGACTGTGTTCTCCTCGTCTCTGTATGTTCAAAACATAATAATAATTGCTATATTAAAACTTTTTGTAGAACTTAATTTTTAATAAAGATTTTGAAGTAGAACAGGATTGAGTCCTTTTCTATGTGGAACCATAAATAATTACTCTTTGTGTCATCATTTGCCTTTTTTTTACTCTTCAGGCAGATACACAGATTGACCGAGAACATCAAAATTTTTATGAAGCATCACTAGAATATGTCTTTAAAATTCAAGAGGTTCAAGAAAAAAAGAAGTTTGAATTTGTTGAACCAGTAAGTTTCTGTTTCCCTACAAAATAGTAGTTCCAACACATACTATGAAAACAAAATTTGTAACATTTGTATTGAAAATTGTGATTTTTAAAAAGGAAGGGAAGTGTAGAGGAGGGTAAATAGGTGGAGTATAGAGCACTATTAGAGCAGTGGAACTATCCTATATAACACTATAATAGTGAATACATGTCATTATACATGTGTCAAAACTACAGAATGTACAATGGAAAGGATAAACTCTAATTTATGGAGGTTAGTTAATAGTAATGTATCAATATTAGGTTATCATTTGTAACAAATATACCACATTAATGCAAGATGTTAATAATGGGGGAAACTGTGTGGTGGAGGTTGAGGGAATATATGAGAGCTCTCTATATTTTCTACTCAATTTTTATATAAACCTAAAACTGCTCTTAAAATAGTTTATTAATGTAAAAATTAAAAAATTAAAAGGGTTTACATTATATATACCTAAGTAAATATAGACCACTAAAGCGACCCATTTACTAAACCTTTAGGTAAACGGAGAAAACATAAGGTTATATTTCTCCCTTTGTTCCCTTCCACTTCTTTGCAAGGCTGGGATCTGCCTGACTTCCTTATGAAGTCATTTATTTTCCTAAGTCAGTGTAAAAAGTTATGGATTCCCTAATGTAAATTGCATTACAGGAAAGAACAGGTGGCTGGTCTTTATAAGTTTACTTCATTTTCTTAGCATTTTTCCTCAAGTACTACCATAATATGTTACAGTATTGCCTGAGTAGGCATCTTCATAATGCATCGTCTGATAAATCAAGGTAAGTTCTGTAAGTCAAGATAATCTTCTGTTCATATATAATGTTCAATTCCCATGAGATGAGAGAATAACAATAGTTAAATACATAGATAATCTAAAAGATGATTTAATCCATATTTTTCTGTCAGTTGTTAAAAAATCTGCTTATAATAAGAAATAAAATACCTGTTTCTATTTTAGTAGAAACAGAGTCAACAGACCAACTTTGTTGGTCAACAAAGTTTGCTCACAGGTGACTGATGGAATGGTAAGAATTTGTGAATTCCTTTGGTAATACATGTAGAGAGGTGGAAACTGTGCTTCAATTGAAATGTGTTTTCTTCTTTCCCTCTACCATATCCCATACTGGAATGATCTGATAAATCTTCTGTAATGCATACCTTTTTTGTGACACCACAATCAGAACCAATGTTGAACTTGTCCTTCTTCGAAAATATTCTCTTGGCTGCTATATTTTTCTTATTGGAATGTCTAGCCAAACCAAAATGGTGCTCTCAGTTTAGTCTTGGTCTCATTTCTAGCCATACAGCTTCATCCATGGGGTTCTATTTAATTTCCTTTGTAGTAATGAAAAGAATGGAAATGGAAGCAATGAAACATGGGCATGTTGCTCTTTAGGTTATGTACTTACAAATTAATTTTGAGGAAAGAAATTTTTTTTAATTTCAAAAACAAAGTTCCCAGGAGCTATAAACATTAAATGATTAAGAAAACTGTAATATTTTTACCCATTTTGTTCTACAGAAAATCCAATTCCTGTTGCATTATTGTTTCATATTGCAGAAATCTAGCAGTCTACTCTAGTTTGGCCCATATTTATTTAACAAATAAACATTAGAGTAAAGTAAAATGCCCCAAGGTTGGGATCTATCTTCTATAGATTATAAGATACAGAGTAGAATAGAAACTATAGGTAGGGAATGATAGTTGACACTATCATAAAGTAAGAATGTTGATATATTTAAGATAATTTTACATTGTTTCAGTTAATGTCAAGATCTTACTACTTGCCATAAAGTTTTCTACAGAATATTCAGGAGGTACAGTAGTACACCCATTTTATCCACAGGCATATGTTCCAAGACCCCCAGTGGATACCAGAAACCAAGGGTGGTCCTGCCCCTATATATACTATGTTTTTTTCCTGTACGTACATACATACCTACAGTAAAGTTTGATTTATAAATTAATCACAGTAAAAGATTAGCAATAATAACTAGTAATAGAACAATTATAACAATATGCTGTGATAAAGTTATGTGAATGTGGTCTCTTCTCAAAATATCTTACTGTACTCACCCTTCTTGCGGTGATATGAGATCATAAAACACCTATATGATGAGATGAAGTGAATAATGTAGGCATTGTTAATTTATTGTTATTGTTAGGCTACTTTGACCTAATGATATATCAGAAGGAAGATTATCCACTTTCACACCATGGTTGACTGTGGGTAACTGAACCACAGAAAGCAAAACCTTGGGTAAGAGGATATTACTATATTAGAAATAAATATTCCTACAGTGTCATTATTTCAAGGAAAAGCCAGTTCTAATATATAGAAGAATGGGGGACATTTATATTTTTTTTAAAACTATGTAATTGTTCTTAAAAGATACAGAAAATCAGCTCTTTAAACTCAGTTCTCCAATAGGTATATAGTTTTAATGGCCTTACCCCCCTCCCCCATTTATCATATCTTATATAGAAAATGATTGTAGTTAACTGATCTCTAGACCTACACTTCCAGTATGGTAGCAACTACCCACATATGGCTATCAAGCACTCAAAATGATAGTCAGGATTAAGATGATCTGTAAATGTAAAACACATACTAGATTGCAAAGGTTTGGTGAAAAAAAGTATATAGACTATCTCAAAACCTCTTTTATATTGATTAAATATTGAAATGATAATATTTTAGATAAATCATATTAAGTAAAATATTACATTTCACTTACTTTAAAATTTTTTTACGTAGCTACCAGAAAATTTAAAATTTCACGTTGGTTTGCATTTATTCCCATTATGTTTCTGTCAAACAGTGCTAGACTTCATCCTTTCAGATTTGCCAACAAGATATATGAGGTTAGGTCTAGAATGGGGGAAAAGATCAGAGAGGGAAAAACCCATCTCCTGACTCTTAATCTTAAGATTCTCCTACTTCTCAGAGTTGCTTGGAGCTTATAAGAATTTTGAGAGGTTAGGAGAAAAAGCTTCTGAAGTATGCTGAACATGAACAGCTTACCTAAGAGAATTGAGCCCTAGTGTATTTGAAATATATTACGGTACATGAAAGTTTGTGGCTAGGAAACAGAGAATCTTTTTATGACTTAACTGCCTTAGAGTTCATTCAGCTGCAATTTGTGTATGTTTTGATTACATTCTTTTGCATACTAAGCTGGAACTAACGTTTTGTGAGCAACTACTGTGTCATGTGTTTTCTGTGTGTGATCACATGGCCCATACAACAGCTTTAATATTAGGTGGTTGCTATTTGCCCAGATGAGGAAGTTAAGTCACAGGAAGATTGTTAGTTGCCTGAGATCACAAACGTAAAGAGAGGGAGACCCAGAAATCCAGACCCCAAAGCTGAAGTCCTGTATAGTACCATTTACTGTCTCAATGGCCACCTGATTATAACAAATAGTCCCTCCTTGACACTTGCTCTGACCAAATAAAATGGATGACTATAGAAAATTTTACTGTAAAGTTATTTTAAGTCCTTAAAATTAGAAGAAAATATGAGGTTGACCTTTATTTTGGTAAAGGTGCTTGAATCAGTGCACCTATCTGTCCATTTATTCATTCTTCCATCCTTGTTTTTATCATCCTTTTTAAGAATTTGCCCCCTCCCCGACCAGGCTACAGTTGACACACCACTTTTTGTATAGTGACAGACAAGTATAATGCCTGAGAGGTAATAACATAGAATTTGGCTCTAGTCTTACAGCTGTGCAAATCTGACTTGTTTTCAAACTCTGTGTGCCTTAGGTTTTTATCTGTAAATTGGGAATAAAAATTGTGGTTCCCAGAATTGTGATGAGGCTCATCCAATGCAGGTAACACACAGCAATTGCCTGGTACATCATTAGCATCAGTAAGATATCAGCTAGTATTGAGCTCTCACATTGACTGTTAGTACTAGATATGAAAACCATATTGATGAATTGTTTTTTAATATGGCTTCAAAGCCAGATATAACTGTTCCAAAAACACATTTTTAATTTTAACATGCTTTAAAATATACATCTAAGTACTGTAAGAGCATGTTCTTATTAGAGTATTCTTTTTAAACTTGTTTTTAGTCTTTTTGTATTATGTTTAAAATTAATATGAAAAATGAAAATAAACCATTATATGTAAGCTAAAACATACTGTTTTTGACACTCTGCCCTTAGTCTGTTAAATTTAATTTTAAATCTCTTGTTAAAGAAAATGCCACTCAATCTGTTTAATATGTGTTAGCTTTTTAGCTTATTATATCATGAAATATACTAGAAAATACTTTTTGGGTTGTCTAAAGTTTGAATTATTTTGAGACTCAATAAACTTGCTAAGTTAAAGTCAAATAGTATATAGAACTGCAGGTCTTGAAAGCTAAACGTTTTTGTGTTCTTTTTCAGTATGATTCATTAGCTTTAATATAGAAAATTTAATTTAGGATAAATTAAAGTGAGCAAATAACACAATGTGTTTTTTTTTTCAAAACTCTGTAAGACTAAAGGCTAAATTTCTAACCTACTGAAAACCTAAATACAGTCATTCTATAAAAATGAAAGAATAAAGCTGTCCTCAGATCATACATCTTAAAATCTGTTTTGGTCCTTGGATTTAGTTCTAGCTACTGTTACTGAAAATCTGAAGTTTGCAAAAGCAATTGGATAGTGAACAGAATTTTGGAAAAGTAAGAAAAACACATTGCATTGTTTTGTTGACTCATCCCCTTGTACTTCGTGTTAGAAATCAGTCATGTAAAGACCTTATCTAAATGTAGCTTCTGTTGAACTTTATTTTTATTATTTTTTGTAGTTACAGTGTTTTATTTAAATGTAGTTAGTCAACATACAGTGCAATACTAGTTTCAGGTGCAGAACCCAGTGATCTATCACCCACACACAACACCTAGTGTCTACCACCACAACTGCCTCCCCAGTACCCATCACCCATCCAAACCTTCCCTCACCCCAGCAACTCTCAGTTTGTTCTCTATGGTTAAGTTTCTGTTTAATGGTTTGCCTCTCTCTTTTTTTTGTTCACCCTATGTTCATTTGTTTCTTAAATTCCACGTATGAGTGAAATTATATTCTCTTATTTCGCTGAGCAGAATACTCTATAGCTCTGTACACGTCATTGCAAATGGCAAGAGTTCATTCTTTTTGATGGCTGATGAATATATATACACACGTACACACACACACACACGATCTGTTTGTGATTCTTCTTTATCCATTCATCAGTCAATGAACATATGGACATTTGGGCTCTTTCCAAAATTTGGCATTGTTCATAATGCTGCTGTAAACATCGGAAGGCATGTATCCCTTTGAATCAGTATTTTTGTATCCTTTGGGAAATACCTAGTAGTATAATTGCTGGGTTGTAGAGTAGATCTATTTTTAACTCTTTGAGGAACCTCCATACTGTTTTCTAGAGTGGTTGCACCGTTTGCATTCCCACCAACAGTGCAAGAGTGTTCCCTTTTCTCCTTATCCTTGCCAACACCAATTGTTTCCTTTGTTGTTAATTTTAGCCATTCTGACAGGTACGAGGTGATATCTAATTGTAGTTTTGATTTGCATTTCCCTGATGATGAGTGATGTTGAGCATCTTTTCATTTGTCTGTTAGCCATCTGTGTGTCTTCTTTAATCGCCTTGTTGGCTTTAGTTCTTTGTTTTTTTCTGTTTCTTTACCGTAGAAGTTTACCTCCAGCCACTTCATCTGAATTCCATGAAATCTTGGAAATTTGCCTTCAGGAACTCTACAGATTCTTGACTGCTGATGCAATATATAGCCATGATTTCAGAAAGTTTTGCCTTTTTTTTTTTTTTTTTGCATCTATGCACATGTCTGTCCATTCATTCATTTGTTGTTTCTTTCATCATCCTCTTTAAAAATTGTCTCCCCAGGCTGCTTTTCATCTTTGGCTCTCTTTTCTTCAATTTTCTCATTTATTTGATTATATTTTTATACTCTTTCATTTCTATTCAATAAATTGCTCTGAATATCTATTCATTAAACTTAAAGTATTCACTAGTTATTTTGAGGCTATCAGCTAAGATATTTATCTCTATGTTTCCTCCAAGTAAGGAACAGCAAAGAGTACAGGTTTAACTCATAGACTGGACTCTTGTACTGGATGAAAATTGATACCTTGCTTTTGGTCTATGTTTCCAATCTTCTTAAAGTTTTCAATGGCCAAATGTAGAGTTATTACATGAGATTTGGATTTCTTTCAATGAATTATAGTACTCTGTGTATGTGAAGTATATTTTATTTTTTTTAAAGCACTTTTATTGGGGTGTAATTTAACATAACCATACAATTCACTCATCTTTAGTTAATTTTTGTCTATGGTGTGAGGTAGGGTTACAACTTCATTCTTTTGCAATGGTTATCCAGTAGTCCATGAATCACTTGCTGAAAAGACTATTCTTTACCCATTGTATGGTCTTGGTGCCGTTGCTGAAAATAAGTTGACCATAGATGTGTGGGCTTATTTTTAGGTTCTCAATTCTTAGACATTGATTTAATGTCTATACTTGTGCTGTTATCATGTTGTGTTGATTACCATTGCTTTGTATTGAGTTTTGAAATGGAAAAGTGTGAGTCTAAATACTTAGTTCTCCTTTTTCAAGATTGTTTTGATGGTCTGGGTCCCTTGCAATTCCATATGAATTTTAGCATCAGCATGTCAGTTATCATAAAGAAGTCATCTGGACTTCTCATAGAGATTGTATTGAATCTGCACATTATTTTGGGGAGTATTGCCATCTTAACAGTATTAAGTCTTCTAATTCATGAGCATGAAGTACTCTACTTTTATTTAAACTTTCTTTAATTACTTAAACAGTGTTTTGTACTTTTAAAGTTATGAATTTTGTACTTAAAAATTATTCCTCAGTATTTAATTCTTTTGAAACTATTATAAATGGAACTGATTTCATTTTCAGATTGTTCATTCCAAGCATATAGAAATAAAGTTGACTTTTGTGAATTGATTTTGTAACCTGCCACATTGTTGAACTTGTTTATCAGCTCTAGTAGTTTTGGTAGTGGATTCCCTAAGATTTTCAGTGATTAATTTCTTAGGAGACAAGGAATGAATCACACCATTATAAGAGCCTTTATATCCCAGTTCTTCTGCTCAGTTAGAGCAACAGTCCTGGAATTACTGCATCAGTTCCTTCAGAGTTCTTCCCCTCACTCCCGTGCTAGCCCCCAACTCCTTTTCTTACTTTTTTCTGCCATTCACAGTATCGTTGGTAACTATGGGCCTGTAAGACTTGAAACTTGGTGATTAAAGGGCTGGGAAATTATGAATATTTTGTCCTTTGCTGTCTTGTAGTCAATTTTGCTAAATGATTATAAATGTAATATCAATGTTTATATTTGGTCAGGTAATTAGAGTGACAAATAGTAATTTGATTCTAAAACCCTTGGGAATAATAAAGTGCTATATAAGCTTTTATTGATGGTAAAAATGATTTAATATTTTTGGGATTCCTGGGTGGCTTGGTCAGTTAAGCATCTGTCATGATCCTGGGGTCCTTATTTATTTATTTGAGAGAGAGAGAGAGAGCACAGGAGCACACAAACTGGGGGAAGAGGAGAGGGACAAGCAGACTCCCCGCTGAGCAGGGAACCCAATAGAGGGCTCCTTCCCAGGACTCTAGGATCATGATCTGAGCTGAAGGCAGATGCTTAACTATCTGAGCCATCCAGGCACCCTGAAAGTGATTTATTTTTAAAACCTAATTTGTCTCTTCAGTGGTTTTTGTAGTTGTTATTATTTTAAAGGTCCTGTTTACCTTAAGCTAAGCTGAGACAGTAGTCTTTCCCACACTGCTCCACTCAGGCAGATTGAGCAAAGAAAATGACATGTAGGAAATGCAATTCTTAAAGATTTTTCAGGCTGTCCTATTAAGTTACCTTAATTTAGCATCATGGAATTTGTAGAGGAGAAAATGAGCTAGTAGAGATTCAAACCTAATAACGTTTTACTTTACTGCCATCTAGAGGCAGTTATTTCATACATGCTGTCTTTTTTAAACTTTCACAAAAGTTGCTACCAAACAAAGGAAAAGGTGGATTGTTCTTTGTAGGTAATTTCTCTGTACTTCTCTCAAAATTGTTCTTTCCCTAGTAGGTGTTCAGCCTGCATTGTCTTCTACTGAGTGAATCTGAATTCTGCTAGAAGATGCCAACAGATTTATTTATTTAGACAGATCTTGGGGAATTTGGTGTTTTACAGGAAAACTTACAACAAATATTCTTAAAGTGCTTCTTTATAAATTTAATTAAATCCTGTATACTTAGGGTGATATTAGAGTAGTATCTTTGTATGACATCCAGTTAATAACAAGACAGTTCAATTGGGGACCAGTTATAGACATAAAAACATGAAATAATACTCCTTCAAACAACTTCATAAACTATTATTCAGATATTTCAAAGACTAGTGTTGTCTATATAGTTCAAAAGTATTTTCTTACTTGTTTCTGAAAACATAAATCTGTATATCCAACTCTCAATTAATTAAAGGATATAGTTCTTTTTAATTAGGCCACAATATGTGCATACCATATATTTTTAATTATTGGATAATTCAACAGATATATTGTAACATCATTTTAGTAAAGGATAATCTATTGAGTATTTAGTTTTGATAATAATAATTATCAGTTGATGTAAAATTGACAGTGTAAAATAATTCTAGAATTGGAAAACAATATATTTTGACATATCAGGAATTGTTGAATAAGAGAAGGAAAGTCTTTAAAATATAACAATTTAAAACCAATTTGAAAGTATGTGTTTTCTGACATGAACATAACTTTGTAAGAAGTTGACTTGCTATAGAAGAAAAGCATTCGATCGTTGTTTTCAGGTAGAACCAGTATTTATCTGTTGGAAATCATAACACACATACCAGTTGGTGCTTAGCTGAATCTCCCTATTTCCCCAGACACAGGAAATTGTGGGAGATTTATTCACTTATGAAGATTTCAAATTGTTTCTTCCTTAGTTTAAAATAATAGTTTACAGACATAATATGCTATTTGAATTAGAAAAACATTAGCCATTTCTGGAAAATATTTTTTTTTTCCCAAAGATTTTATTTATTTATTTGACAGTGATAGAGACAGCCAGTGAAAGAGGGAACACAAGCAGGGGGAGTGGGAGAGGAAGAAGCAAGCTCCCAGGGGAGGAGCCTGATGCGGGGCTCGATATCAGGACCCCGGGATCACGCCCTGAGCTGAAGGCAGACGCTTAACGACTGAGCCACCCAGGCGCCCCAAGGAAAATATTTTCTTTGTTATAGGAAGGGTTCAAATTGGTGAGCAAGTTTGTAATAAAAATCTCAATGAATTAAATGAAAAAATAATTATTTTTCAGTAATAACTTATATAAACAATTGTGTCCTGTAAGCCCATGGAGATCCATTCTCGCTTTAGAATCAGACCATAATAAATAAGTGCATGTGAGTTTGGGGTTAGAAGGCTAATAGACATTGTGGTTTCCTGAAGAGGATTTTGTTCCAACTCTTTATATGAAAAATCTGTATCCAGTTCCAAGTTTTTGCTCAACTCTTTCGTCTGTTTTTAGTTCTTGCCACTACTTGCTAAAATGTTGTCTATTTAATACCAAATCTGTACTGCCACCTTGTGATATTTTTCTTAATTTTATCTGGCCAAAATCTTATTCCTTCCCTTGGATACTCGTTATCTCTGATTTACTGGTTTAGTCTTCCTCACATCTCTCTGTTTGGATTACTACTCTTCTAGGGTTGGACCTATGTCACTTTGGAATTAACGATCTCTCCTGGATATTTCTTCAATGCATTTGAATGCATTGAATGCTAGAATAGTTAATATAACAACTGTCCCTGTCACTGTCTACCAAAAAGAAAGTAAAAATTAGCTTTTGTGGTTTATTTCAAATTCATAACTCAAGTGTCTGCCTTGCCAAACAAAGGGGTTAAAAATCTATTAGCTTGAGGATTTAGAATGAGATAGAATTTCCCAATTTATTATGTTTGATGATCATCTTTTTTAAAACACATTTTCATGGTTTCTTTCATTTCTCTATTTTTGCAGCTTTTGTCATTCCTTCAGGGTTTATTTACTTTTTACCATGAGGGATACGAACTTGCCCAGGAATTTGCACCATATAAGCAACAGCTTCAGTTCAACTTGCAGAACGTAAGACTCTGCCTGTTCTCACTGCTTCTCCTTTGTGAATCAGATGGTGACAGAGAAACTAACTATAACCAAGCCAAACCTTGGAGTGTTTCAAAAACTTATCTAATTTAGAAAAGTCATTTAATAAATTTATTAAAACATTTTTTTCTAGCTGCTGGTTGAGAGTGTACCAAGAAAGAGCTAATCATATGTTAGAAAAAAGTTTATGCTAGCAAGTTTCATAAAAATAAGCATTACTGAGGTATAGATAATAGATACTTGGAAGGTTAGAAACTTTTGCCTTTATCCAATGTTATTATTTTACCAGGAGACCTTAGGCAAGTCTTATTTTCTGAAAGGGTAACATTTCAACATTTGTGAAATGAAAAGGTTGTACCTGAGCACTGAAGGAATGTCCTTTTCCTTCTGAAATTGTATATAATATATATGTTATTTTCTAATAATTGTGGTTTTTCAGCATTCACAGTAACTGCTTTAAAGCTTAATTGAGAATTCTTTATAAACATCCTATCTATTTCTGTTAGGGTTTATTTTGTAAAGTTATCTAATCCTTTTAGTATCCCATTTCATACTTATACAATTCAGATTTGCAGATGCTAAGCATCACTTACATTACACACACACACACACACACACACACACACACACACCCCTTACCTAGTCCATTCCTTCATTATCTAACCTGACAAATAAGAAAGTTCTATTTGTTGAGAATTTTGTATAAATGAAGTTATTTTTGAATAACTAGTACTCAATGACCAAAATAATCTAGTGCTCAATGGCCAAAATAATTTGGAAAGCTTTCGCTTAATTTTCTATAAAAAGATTATCTTTCACTGTTTATCTGATTCTTGCCATTGTGGAGAGGATCAGTAAATGGAACTATGAGGTTGGAATGTCCCATGAGAAATAGGTAATTGGATTTATTCTAATTGTGTTTTGGGTTTTAGCTTTTTTTTTTAATCTAGATTTTCTAGCAGAATTGGTTTCACATGCAAGTCATTCCGTTGTTCTTCAATATGGAATACATTTAGACTTTTTTAGTAAATATTAAAAGTGAAAATGAAAAGGCCAAAATATTTTTATTATTTATTTCCATATGAATTTTAATTATATTAAGATTCCCGCAGTTCAAGAACAAGAGAGAAATGTAAGGAATTGGAAAATTTCTGATCCTTATGTTTAAAAGAATTTGAAAAAAGAAAAAAAAGCTTAAGAAGTAGCAAAAGTGGCAATTAAGAAAATTTCCTAACTTAGTTTGGGATTCAGTTCTTTTATTATGGGCGAGAACAAATTTTAGAGTTGGGTGGTGGTGATTTTTGTTTCCAAACGTATTGCTTGCTTCCAAACAAATTGTTGAAATAATGTGGCCTGAATACAAAAGAGATCGAGAAAAGCCTATGCTTTCTATACCTTACCTTAAGTAAACTTGCTGTAATGTGAGTAAACAATTTTTTGTAATAGAAGTTAGAACTACTAAACCCATTCATTTTTATGAGTTAATTTATACACTAACCTCTTGATAACTATTTCTGGAAACCAAGCTAAGTGATATTTCTTCTAAAAAGTTTCAAGAATACGGATGATGAACTTTTTTTTTTTTTTTTTTTGCTAAGTGCCACATAAAAGTATGTGACTTTATTTTGTCTTTATCCCTAAAAGAAATCTAAGTTCCTATATATCTGCCTTTTTACCTTAGGTATTAGCGAATATAAAACTCTTTTTCATAAATATTATATTTTTAAATGTTATGATTTGTCCATTAAGTAATAATGTTAGAGTAGGAAATAGCAATCAAATATACACCTACACATACCACACAGATTCAGAGAAACATGCAGAAGGTCATGTTTCACTAAAGCAATTCAAAATCACCATAGGACTCAACATATAAGTCACGGATGTGGTTGAATAGTGCTGAGAGAATCAAGGTTATCCATTGCACCACTTGCAGTTTTGAATTTTAGACTGGAAGTTCCTCAAAACTGGTAGGAAACAATGAATGAAATTGTTGTTTCTATTTGCTTAAGACAAGGAATAATTTTGAAAGTACTCGACAAGAGGTAGAGCGGTTGATGCAAAGAATGAAATCTGCCAACCAAGATTACAGACCACCCAGCCAATGGACAATGGAAGGCTACCTTTATGTCCAGGAGAAACGTGAGTCACGAAGACATAACTTAATGAGTCTTATGATTAACATTTGTTTCATGAGATTTGACTTGGTTAGTGTTTTCCTGCAGATAGGAAGACTGCAGTTCCTTACAGCTTTATCATATTTAATCTACCACCATCAAAGTGCAGGAGTTTTTCCACATTTCACCATCAGGATCTCCAAGTTGGCATATTATTGAACTTGGAACTTACAACCTTCACTGATGATACAGTAACATGAGTTCAGTTTTAGAATTTCATTGTAATAGCTAATCTCAATTTAAACTTTCATGGAAAATTGAAATTCAATGCCTTTATCAATATGAATCATGCTGGTGACTATGATAATACTTTCTCTTCCTACAGCATTATTTCATTAAATTCTGTGCTCCACCAGTTTTCAGGAGCAAAACTGGCAATTATGTAATGTCAAATTGGTACTTTTTACTTCCTGAGGTTAGAAAATAAGCATCAGACACAATAGGGCACTATTATAATTGCTCACACTAAGAAAGTTTTCTCACAAAAATTAATAAAAAGCCATTCAAACTTGTATAAATAGCATTCTTTCTGCATGATAGTTGCTTTGAGTGGAACCAGTCTGACTCAGTTAACTATTTCAAACCAGATATGCTCTAATGCACCAGTCTCATCCTGTTTATGGTAAAGGAGCAGTTGTTTTTATTTCCAATCCATTATGGATCTATGTCTTTGTAAAACACAAAATCACATGCTTGGATTTTGCAGTAATGCCAAATCATTGTAAAAGTTTTGAAATGCTTATTTTGACTTTCTGTACTATTCTCATATTTGGGACTAAAAAAACACAGAGTAGCACTGCTCTGAGGTCTCCATATCAGCAGATGATAGATTAATTAAGTTGTTTTGGTTAGTTAGTAAGATATTATAGTTAAAAGCGTTGAGATGGAAAAGCTAGAGATACTGGGTTTGCTGTGAAAGTTTTTGACATAATGCAGTATGATTACTAAAATGCCAGCACATTTAATGTTTGACATGCTTAGGTGATGCTCATTTGTTGGATAGCAGTATATAAGCAAATAATGATTTGATCCAACAGACTCAGCAAATATTTATTACTGTATGGATTCGATGATAGAGGGCTGCTGGCTTGGGAGTTCTGGGTATCAGGATTTTTCTCTCTCATCAGTACCGACTTTGACCAGTCTGCTGTTTTTGGATGTTAAAATAAATCTAATGACCTGCTTAGCTATTCTGTAATTAGATCATAATAAATCACTTTCACCACAATTTCATGAAAAAAACTAATTAATTGGTCACATATGGGGTATATGGATTTAACTCAGGACACTTAGGAAATTTTTAAATACTTGTTTTGAATAACTGTTTCAGATTTGAAAACCTCAGTGTGATGGTACATTGAGAGGAACTTACATTTTGCATCAATAAAATATTTTGCTGAGCAGAAAAATGTATTGATAAAGAGGCTGGTTCAAACATGAATGTGGTAGAGGAGGTGCCATCCTCTTGCTTAAAGATATTTTTTTTATTCATTAAGACTACGTAATATTTTATTTCTTGAGTTGCTTTTTTTTTTAACTCCCCCAGTGTTACATAATTGCTGAAGTCCTTTGTGGGTACACAACAATTTGTTCTAAAGAAGAAAGCTTTGGATTACCTAGCAAATTCTTTTGTACATTAATCTTCAAGTATATCATGTTTATTTGGTACTTGGGAGTCCATCCATTCATTGGACAGTGCTGTAGTTTATTTACTCGTTCTACAGCTGGGGGCATTTGGGTCAGAATATAAGCGTAGGCCCTTTAATAATTTGGGGACTGCATGGGTGCACAAAATGCAGTGTTTTAGGCACCCATCTGATGTTGGTATCTTGTGTTTTAGAACACATGACTTCTCCTCTGGTCAGTATGAGCTGATTAGAAAGCCCTTTGTGACACTGACCTTTTCTTTAGAATTTGCTGTTCTTCTAAGTGATACCACCCACATTCCTAGGCTAAGACTGGAGGTAAATCCTTTACTCCTTAACTCCAGTGTCTCCCTGTAACCTGGGGCCAGCTCTGTCCATTTTATCTCCTTGATAACCTTTGAACCCACACTTCATCTCTACAGTCTTTCATTGACCTCATACTTGCTCTCTTTCTGCCTCTAGGCTTGCCTGTCTGTAATCCATCCTCTACAGAGCTTCCGGCACATCACTCTACAATGGTGGCTTGTTGTGCCCCTCCTGTGATGCCCCCCTTGGTGGTGTGTGGCCTTTGAGACTTGAACAGTTGGCCCCTCTCTTTAGCATCCTCTTCTTTGATGTTGCCCTCCTACTCCTAAAATAATTTCATCTCAATTTTCTCTATATCCACCTGCATTGTTTTTATAGCTTTAGTGAGGTACAATTGGCATACAATGAATTACAAATATTGAAAACGTATAATTTATTAACTTTTGTCATATATATATGAACTATGAAACCATCACCACTATGAACACATTCCTCACCTTCAAAAGTGCTCTCATGCCCTAGTATAATCCCCTCTCTCCTTTTCCTATTCACCATCTCCCCACTTCCCATTAGGCAGGGATCTGAAAAGAAAATGGATTTATATCCCTTTGGAATTATTTTTATATGAGGGACAAATATCCAAAAGCCCCTTTCCACTTGATATCTTTGAAAGCATTTTTAAGAAAATTGGACCAGTTCACTAAAACATATTGATTGTACTGTTGCTATCACTGAATGAATAAGTTCTGTGGGGAATAGAAGATGAGATAAAGAATTTGGCTCCAGGGTCTTTATTCTGTAGTGGAAGGCGTAAAACTAACTCATGCAATTAGTAACCAGTAATCAATGGTAAATATCAGAGCCGTAAATTAAGTGATAAATGGAGGTGGATGTGATGGGGTAGTAGTAGCAAATTATTGCAGTTCAGACACAGAGCTCCCCTTTATCTCGATATGTGGATATCCATTTTTATGTTACCCTCTTCTAGACATACATAAAATTGCATTCTAATAGCCTTCATTTTATGTGTTTGTTTGTTTTTAATTTAAATTTCAGTTAACATAAGTGAGATACTGGTTTCAGGAGTAGAATTCAGTGATTCATCACTTACATACAATACCCAGTGCTCATCATGACAAGTGCACTCCTTAATACCCATCACCCATTTAGCCCCTCCTCTACCCACCTCCCTCTATCAACCCTCAGTTTATTCTCTATCATAAGAGTCTCTTATGGTTTGCTTCCCTCTCTTCTTCCCCCCTTCCCATATATCCATCTGTTTTCTTTCTTAAATTCCACATATGAGTGAGATCATATGGTATTTGTTTTTCAATGACTGACTTATTTCACTTAGCGTAATATACTCTAGCGCTAGCCACATTGTTGCAAATGGCAAGATTTCATTCTTTTTGATGGCTGAGTAATATTCCTGTGTGTGTGTGTGTGTGTGTGTGTGTGTGTGTGTACACCACATCTTCTTTATCCATTCATCACTTGACTGACACTTGGGCTCTTTCCATAGTTTAGCTATTGTTGATAATGCTGCTGTAAACATCAGGGTGCATGTACCCCTTTGAATCTGTGTTTTTGTATCTTTTGGGTAAATACCTAGTAGTGCAGTTACTGGATCATAGGTTAGTTAATAGACTTCATTTTAAACAGGAAGAGCTTGGTTCCAAAGTCAGAATTATGTTGGAATTCCATCTGCAATCTGTTACTGGGTGACTCTGGACAAACAATTTTCTGAGCTCAGTATCCTCATTTATAAAAGAAAGATATTTATACCTATCTAGTAATGATGTTGCAAGAATAGAGGTGATATATGTAAAATGTCTCTATTATCAGTAGTGGTGAATAATACTTACCATGAACATTTACTATTCCGTGCAATTTATATTTATCTCATTAGGTTCTTAATACAACTGTTGAGAAGTATTATTACTCTTAAAAGAACAAGTCTAATCACATGCCTATTGATGGAGAAAGTAGTACCATCTCAAGCTCTTAGGCTCTATTTTCTTATATGTAAAATGCTCTTTATAATGTCTCACTTAACCTGCCTTCTCAGAGCTGTAAGTAGCATATGAGTCTCATATAATGTCTGACTTATGGGCGCTTAGTAGTTATTTAGTGACGTTATTTCCTCCCTTTCCACAAATAGCTCAGCAACCTCAGATGATTACTGGGTAAGATAATTAAACTTATTTTTATTTTTTAACGATTTATTTATTTTAGAGAGAGGGAGAGCATGCGGGGGGAGGGGGAGAGGGAGAGAAAGAGGGGAGAGAGAATCACAAAGCAGATTCCAGGCTGAGCATGGAGACTGACTTGGGGCTCAGTCCCAGGACCCTGAGATCACTACCTGAGCTGACCAAGAGCCCTACGCTTAACTGACTACACCACCCAGGCGCCTCTAAACTTGTTTTATTTTGCACCTTTAGAGATACAATGAATTTTTATTTTCCTATGCTTTTTTTTTAAGGACTTAAGGATTTCTTGTCTAGGAACATCTGCCCTGGCCTAGTCCCAAGCAATTTTAAAGGAAGTAGCATGTGTGTACAGCAAACCTGAAGATCAAATGCATGAGGTTCTGAAGTTAAGATGGAGGCAGAAAAAAAAACTTAGGTCTAAAATGTCATCAGAGCATAGCAGCAGCTTTATTTAAAAATTACTGCTTAAATTCAGTTAGCCAATGTATCATTAGTTTTTGATATAATGTTCAATGATTCATTAGTTGTGTATAACACCCAGTGCTAATTGAATTTAAATTAAAAAATAAAATAAAATTGAAATTAAAAAAAATAATATAAAAATTATTGCTTTATAAATTTCTTTGTAAGTAATAAAGCCACTATAAGGATTTCCATCCAGCCACTTTCCACTAATCAGCTCTAAGCCTTTAAGTGTTTTATACTGCATGTAACAGAATTATCAACAAGTATGCTTAAGTATTACAGTGTGAAATGGCCCTAAAAAAGAATTGAAGTTTATTATAATAATCCTTTGTGATTACAAAGTATATAGCTGTACCCTATAATTTTGAGATCTGGGGTTGTTTAAGTATTTTAAAGCTAAATATGACACCAAGGACACTGTTGTTACAGAAAAAAAGATTCAAATGCCTCATGAAACACTTTTCTCAAGTAGTGCATTTTTACATTACAGTTTCTTGCTTTTTAAATATATGGTTATGAAACCAAGCCAGCAATAATATTGTACGTAATTGTTGCTAGAAAGATGCAGGTGTTAAGCAGAATGGGAACCTAGATGGAGAAGTTGTATAGAAAACAAACTCCATTTTCAACCCACTCAGCCCACTGTGGCATTTGGATGCAGGATAATTGGCTTCCCTGTGGGAAGACTGAAGGTCTACCTTGGTCATGGAAAAACTGAATTCACTATGCATCCCTATTCCCTGGTGAAGCAGCAGCATCTAATTCCTTAAGGAGAATATAGGAGAATAATGTAGTATGCTATGGGAAAGAGTAGGACAGTATTTATAGGGGGGAAAATGAACACAGTACATATATAAATTTCTTCTAATGTGGGAAGTAAAAGTTATTTTCACTTTAAGAAATTATTTGAGTTTGCTTATTTTCAGATTAGTGGTAAGAGGAAATAACTCCAAGGTCAATGAGGTCTTAGAGAGAAAGATGAGTGATTCGTTCCTTCATTTGTTTGTCAAGAATTTACTGAGCGACAGCTAATGTCTGGCCCTGTTCTAAGGATTGAGAATGCACTAGTGAGCAGAGCTTGGTATGTTCCTGCTCTCATAGAGCCTTAGAGTCTAGTGGCAGCAGACAATAAATAGAATAAATTCATAAAATTTATCCTATTTTAGCAGTGATAACTGCTAAGAAGAAAATAAAGCAAGAAACAGATGAGAAATATCAAGGTGAGAGTGTTGAGATGTTAGATATCTCTGTGGGAAAGGCTGTATTGTAAAGGTGTCATTTAGGAAAAGACCTGGGGAAGTGACAAAGCAAGCCATGCAGATATCTGAAGGAAAAGTAGTCTAGGCTAGGGGAACAGGATGTACAAATGCCCTGGGGCAGAAGTGCTTTCCCTGTGTTCAGGGATAGCAAGGAGGGCAATGTAGCTAGATGTGAGGTGAGATCAGTAATGAGGGGCCAGATCATGTAGGCATTGTGTATAGTAACGGGCTCTTTGGTTTTTACCTGGAGTGAAGTGGGAAACCACTGGAGGCTTTTGAACAAAGTGGATGAAATGAACTGGCTAAATTTTAGTAGAGTATTTCTGACAGTTTTAAGAATAAAGGACAAAGGCTAGAAGTGAGATCATTTTTAGGCTATTTCTCATTCTTGCTACCTCTTGGGAATGTAAGGTATGCCACTTTTACTGAGGAGATAACTGAAATTCAGATCTAAAGTGACTCTTGAGTTACAGGGGAGTGTCAGTGCTGCAAGCAAGTAGAGACAAATGGTTTGATATCCAGACTTTGTACCCCATACAACTCTCCCTCTACACTGGCCTTTCTCACAAGTAAATATTCTAAACTAGTATGGCCTGTGGAGATGTTCAGTTGTGTATCATAGGATCAAAAACTGTACAGACATAGTCACAAATCATTTATTAACAATCTGTAATGTTTGTTTCCTTACATCAGGACCACTTGGTTTTACGTGGATTAAACATTATTGTACATATGATAAGGGAAGTAAAACATTTACAATGAGTGTTTCAGAAATGAAATCCAGTGGGAAAATGGTGAGTTTTCTTCTTTTTTTTTTTTTTAACTGAGCTTGTTAGCTAAGTAATGGAAGTAAAAAAGCAAAATAAAATTATATTTGCTTGCTTTTTTTTAAAATGATTTTTTATTATATGCTTGCTTTTCTAATAAGCATTTAAACAATTTTTAAAAACTGAAGAGTCAAAAAAGTTTTCTCTAACTTCAGTGATCTTGATGACTTAAAAAGAGCAGCCAGGATTTTCCTTTACCTTACCACAGAATGTTTATAAACAGTTGAGTTAAATGTAGAGAACGTTTAGTAGACCACAGACGTGTCCTTTCATATCCTTGGCACAGAGTTGTTTATGCTGTTGGTTGGCTAGCACCTTAGTAGAGACTCCCAGTGGCTGGACCAGGCTCAAGGACTCTGCATCTTTCCTCCAGGTCACCTCTGTGGGAGGCTGCCTCTTGCCCCTGCATGCCACTTCCTCTTCTACACTGTGTACTGTTTACTGCAATCCTGGCCAGCATTCAGGAGAAATCAGTTGATGCCCATTTACTCCAAAAGTAAATTGGTCACTGAATGTCTTGCATGGCTAGTGAACAGCATAGAACAAAGTGTATTTTATATTAGGAAGTGCTACAGAGTACAAAACCTTTACTGTATGTGGTGTATAATCTTTTTGTGAATTATGATATGATATGGCAAGTGACTGAACTTAAGACTTAGGTAATTGTGACCATCATCTAAGAATCCTCAAGATTACATAGTCCAGCCTTATTTTAACAGATTAGAAAATCAAAGTGGTAGAAAGTAAGTGACTCACCCAGCTAATTTGTGGTATAGATCATAGCAGAGGTAAATGCTGATCTAACTTAGATATATACTCAAATACATCAGCTGAAACTTATTGTGCTTGGGCATTCAATAGAGTCTAATAATTCAATTGGAGAGACATAATATAAGGAGAACATAACCAGAGCAAAAAAAACCTTCAGTTCCTACCATCATGAGAAGTTAATGCCTAGTGTGTTCTTTACAGATTTCATAAGAAAAGGTGTTGCCTGAAAGTCAGCTTATGTGACAGTCAGTGAGCTGTTAGCAAATAGACACAAACCAAGGTTCTGTTAATAAATCTATGCTCTTTGTAACCAAAGATGGTAGAATTAACCAGACATTAGGTAAATACTCCCCTTACGGTAACTGGTATCTCAGGTATAGAAGAGAATTCTTATGACTTGAGCTTTTTGTTGTATCCTATCCAAAGAGTTATAGTTTAGTAGCAGAGCAGCAATTGGTTATGAGCAAAGCAGTCATGCAGTGTGTATGATAGCAATACATTTATAACAAGTAAATACTAGAAATGCATTATTTTGGTAGCTCTCCTGAGACTTTGAGCCAATTATCATTTAACACTATAAGGCTGTAATGCACAAACACACATGCACATTCGTACACATACTTGCTCACATACGCACACACACACACAAATGAACAATACTAATCTCTTAGCAACCTAGGCATTTTGATGCCAAAACAGCAGTGTCGTATCCTGGCAAGCTCTGTATATCTAATTGTGACATTATGGTAACTATGATTTCACACTTTTTCTAAATCTGAAGTCCTAAAGAATGTACATTGTAGTGCAATTTAACATAAGTAAATATGTTTAAGACTACTAGACAGGCATACCACAGAATTCTTTAATTAAAATGTATATGTGATTAATTTATTAACTGCATTACAATTGAGCAGTCACCAAAGCAAAAAGTCTATATTCAGAGGACAAAATGTAATTATGACCTTTATACATAATCTGTATTTAAAGTTAACCCAGTGCAGCAACCTTAGTTGGCATATTTATATTTTCCAGTTGCCCTTGTCATCATGTCACTAATGTGTTCTCCCTCTTGTTTCAGAATGGCCTTGTTACTGGTTCACCAGAAATGTTTAAATTGAAATCTTGTATCCGACGAAAGACAGACTCAATTGACAAACGATTCTGCTTTGACATAGAAGTAGTTGAAAGGTTTGAGGTTTTCTTTTCACTTTACATTTTTTAATAAGTTCAATTATTTGTTTCTATGTTTAGATATAAATATGAAACAGCATACAAGTACTTGTTTTTCGATGTTGAAAAGCAGTATGCATATTTATTTCATTTTTTATGCATTTATTCAACAAATATATATTGCATGATGCTTTCAAAAAATAGATCAAAAATGCTAGCAAAAAGCAACATCACTCAAAGAAGAATTTGGGGAATCAACAACATAAATAACTACATTAGGGGATGTGTGGTGGACTGGAGTTCCCATCATTATGAATGATCCAGACAGTGTTGCTCATCACTCTTGGATAAGCTTTTTGTAGACTTTTGAAGACTGGTGGCCTTCCAAGTAGTAATAGGACACAGCTGGAAATGCCAGAAGTTTCCTTCAGCCAGTGAAATTCGGTGCCTGCTCTATGTAGAGCATAGAGCATTCTTAGCCACAGGATACCGGGAGAGACGTAAATTTTGTACATGCAAGCTTATAACCTAGTGGGGTGTTTTAGCTCTCCTTTTTTTTTCTTGTATCAATATAAGAACAGAAACTAAATAAGAATGGGTATACTTCTTGATCTCTCTTCTATTCCATGATCTATTTTTCTTCCTCTGCATTACTACCATAGTTTTCTGAATATTCTAGCTTTATGTGTGTGCACTATATAAAATGCATACTGTAATACTCATATACTTAGTTTACATATATGTAGCTTGTGACTACTTAGTAAGGCAAGACCCCTGTTTTTTATGCTTTCTAAAAATTGTGTTAAATATTTTGGCACTGTGTTCTTAGATTTTATGGATCTACTTATTAAGTTTCCCTTTCTTTCCAAAACAAATCCTTTGGGATTTTTGACTGGAGTAGCATTAAAGTTATTAATTAGGGGCACCTGGGTGGCACAGCGGTTAAGCGTCTGCCTTCGGCTCAGGGCGTGATCCCGGCGTTATGGAATCGAGCCCCACATCAGGCTTCTCTGCTATGAGCCTGCTTCTTCCTCTCCCACTCCCCCTGCTTGTGTTCCCTCTCTCGCTGGCTGTCTCCATCTCTGTCGAATAAATAAATAAAATCTTTAAAAAAAAGTTTTTGAGAGTTAAACTCTCTTTGAAGATTTTTTATTTTTTTCATTATTCTTGAGTATTTTCATTTTATTACAATTTTGAGTAGAATTCATTAGTATATTTTTCCCAAATGGTTGAGACTCCTGTATTGAAAGTCTATTAATCTTTTTAATATATTAATCTATATCCAGCATAGTTGTTGAGCTCTTTATTGACTTTAATAGTTTTGTGGTAGGAACTTCTGGATTTTCTATGTAGACAGATGCCAACACGCTAGTGATTTTTCTTTGTTTCAGCACTTTTTAGTTCTGTAACCCTGGGGCACATTGTTAAGTTGTGCTTTGGTTGTCTCTTCTGTAAAATAAGGATAATAAGTACCCACCTCAGAGGGTTCCTGTGAAGATTAAATTAGATAAAAAAAGGAAACACTTTTATAACATAATGCCTGACACATAATAAACAGCCAAAAAATATTGTTATCTTATTATTTTTGTTGATACTGGCTTAGATTCTCCAAGATAAAATGATCTTCATCCTCATATACATTTTTCCTTTTCCTGTCATTCCAACGTTCTGTTTTCCTGTTTACACAAGAGATAATATGCCTTCATCACAGTTTTAGATCATACCAGTTTTCAATCATGCAATATTTAACTGAAATTTCCTCTTCAGTGTACCTCTTCCCGGAGTCCTCTAATTTCCTGTTTAAATTTATTTTATGGACTATCTGCCATTAACTAGGTTAATTTAACTGTTTCTGAATTTCATGTCTTTTTCTGTCTTACATTGGTTTCCTCCTTCCCTTTGCTCGCTCTTTCTCTCTTGAAGTACATCCTCAAGTAACTATTTCAGAATGGGTACATGGGAAAGAATGATTTTTAAATAAATTAATTTTAATATTGTGATCATGGTATAGATAAACACTTTGGCTTAGTGACTTTTTGATAATTAACTAATTATGGTATGATACTTTTCATATTACTGTATACTCATTGTAATTATTTTTGGTGACTAGATTATACCACATTGGGATCATAATCTTAATCATTCTCATGTTGTAGAACATTTAGGTGGTTCTGAACTTTGGTGAATGTAACTTTGTCATCTTTTTTGGTCCTTTCAGAGGAAATAGTTTGGAACTAGTCTCCTTCAGGCAGTCATAGCTAAACCAATGATTTTACTACCTACAAACATTAGAATTAAAAAATATTTGTTTGTGTGTGTATGTGTGTATTGTGCCCCACAGTGATTTTTCTGAAAGGTATTTGTTTTTAATAGGCATGGAATCATCACATTACAGGCATTCTCAGAAGCTAATCGCAAACTCTGGCTTGAGGCCATGGATGGTAAAGAACCGGTAAGAATATGATACATCTTATAATTTAGGTTTTATTGTTCTAAGTACAAAGTACATCTGAAATTTTTTTTAATGTCTGTAGTGTATTTGAAAATTTTAGTATAGCAAATCAGAGTAGAGCCTTTTACTGTTTTTCTAGTGTTGTCTCACTCATTGGCTTAACTTTCTAATTTGTTTCTCAGGGGGAATTCCTGATTTAAAATCCTAAAATCACTAACAAATTACTTATCACTAACTTAGCCTTGCTGCTTGGATTATTTTATTCAGTTAATAATTGAGTTCTCACTCTTTTCAAGGCCTGTGCTAGGCTTCATGATCAGTGTGATGAGCAAAGGTTTAGGGTAAGAACTAATCCTGTGGTCTATATCATTGTTTAAAAGTCTCTCATCTATGGAACATAAGAACTAGGAAGATCGGTAGGGGAAGAAAGAGGTAAAGAAAGGGGGGGTAATCAGAAGGGGGAATGAAGCATGAGAGACTATGGACTCTGAGAAACAAACTGAGGGCCTCAGAGGGGAGGGGGTGGGGGAATGGGATAGACTGGTGATGGGTAGTAAGGAGGGCACGTATTGCATGGTGCACTGGGTGTTATATGCAACTAATAATCATGGAACTTTACATCAGAAACCGGGATGTACTGTATGGTGACTAACATAATATAATAAAAAAACATTAAAAAAACATTAAAAAAAAAAAAGTCTCATGTGGTGGGGTGCCTGGGTGGCTCAGTCAGTTAAGCATCCAGCTCTTGATTTTGGCTCAAGTCATTATCAAAGAGTCTTGAGATTGAGCCCCATGTCATCAGGCTCTGCGCTCAGTGGGGAATCTGCTTAATATTCTTTCTCTCCTGGGGCGCCTGGGTGGCACAGCGGTTGAGTGTCTGCCTTCGGCTCACGGCGTGATCCCGGCGTTATGGGATCCAGCCCCACATCAGGCTCCTCCGTTGTGAGCCTGCTTCTTCCTCTCCCACTCCCCGTGCTTGTGTTCCCTCTCTCGCTGGCTGTCTCTATCTCTGTCAAATAAATAAATAAAATCTTAAAAAAAAAAAAAAAAAGATTCTTTCTCTCCTTCTGCCCCTCCCCCCAAATAAATAAATAAATCTTTAAAAAAATAAGTCTCATTTGGTAAAACTGCCTTTTGGCTTGACATTTTCCCTTCCATCCATATTTCCACTGTTTTAATAGTTATTTCAATGTGGGCATGATAATTTACTTAAAATTATTAGGGAGGCTTATGTAAAAAAGGGAATAAATCATTGATCATTGTCTGTTTTCTTTGTGAAGAACACTGCATTGGATGGTTGAAGGTGTGAACACACAAAGAAAATAGGAGGCCCTGTTCTGTCCCTTGAGAACTAACTATCCTTCAGTTGGCAAAGAATCTATGAACAACCTTGTGCAAAGTACCTATGCAACAACATAGCTATATAAAGTGTGGTCCCTAGACTTTGAGGCCATCCCTCCAACTGCTACCAGTCCACAATAAAATGAGTGCAGAAAATATGATTAAACCTCTGGAAAATTTTATAGCAATTTGGAGAAGTGATTTTACTTCTATTGAGCTTAATAATAAAAAATTTGGACTCTGCATCTGTTCTTTATAATGTTTATTATGTTTTATTTTAACTTTTAAAAATATCAGCTAATTAAAAATTAAAAATTAAAACAAAATGATTTGACCCTTTGCCACTAATAGTTGTAAGGTAAGCCTTGACCTAGAGCAAATTTAGGTGTGACAGATCAGGTACAAGTTAAGTCATGTTGAGAACAAAACACTAAAGAGATCGTTTGAGGAAGGAGTAATCTGGTAAAATCCATCATGAGATCCCTTCTGAAGAAAGGATACATAGTGTGCATCATGTCAGGTAATAGAATGAGATATATAAATCAGAAGAACAGGGTAGAACCTTGCTCAGGGCTGGACAGTCGTGAGGGAAAGAAGTGGGAAACACAAGGTAGGTTGACAGAGTAAGAAGCTGGACCAGTTGTAGGATCTTGAAATCAAGATACTCCCTTTGTGTATCATTATACCAACATCCCCCTGCTTTCTGTGCAGGGTCATTAACTGATTAGACTTCCTTTGTATTTCAGATTTACACCCTGCCTGCCATTATTAGCAAGAAAGAAGAAAGTAAGTTGTTTTAATAATTATTTAAAATTTTATTACAGTTTTTTTTTTAATCACAAAAGTATTATGTGATATTGAGTTAATTCTGGGAAAACATATCGTTGATCTGACAGTTAAGCAAATTTAAGATTTTCGTTCCAGGAAGTTTCTCAAGTCAAAGCCACTAGCTGCTGGTGTTATAGTAACCAAAATTAATTTTTATTTGTTTGATGTTTATTTACTTACAGGTATGTACCTTGCTTTATCCTAGGAAGAGATTTGAACAGTTGATATTTAGTTTGATTTTTTAAATGTTTTCAGTGGCAGTAGCAAGTTTCTTTATTTTAGTTTCCTTGTTCTAGTGACAAGACTAAAGACATGAATACTTTGTGCTGGTTTTAGGAGATTGTACCCAAGAGTGTGATGTATAAAGACATTGTCATAATGCATGGGATATGTAGGAAAACCTTTTGTCTCACTATAGAATTACTGAATCCTAGTATTAAACCATTTTATGTGTTTTCCATCACATTCTAAATCCTCTTTAACCATCTGCCACCTTCTTGCCCCCTTTTACCCTTGGTTATTTTAAGGTATTTTCTTTTTTATGTACTCTACATGGTCAGATTATTTGACATATAAAAATTATTTTGTATATTTGTTTCTAAGGTTATATGTATATCTTAAAAAGCGATTTCAAGGTTTTTTTTTAACTCAATTACTTTCTCTCATGATGTCTAAATTTATTTTTAAAACAGGATTAATAATAACCCTGACTTTTAAATTGCTAATACAATGCAACTTAGAATAGAGTAATGATAAAAACTAGGAAAGCACTCATTTGAGAGTTGTACATATTGAGTGTATGAAAAAGCCTATTATTTTTAACTAAATAAAATTGTTCCTAACAATTAATTTCAGAAATTATCAAAAGAAAAAACATGATTTAAAATACTCTTAATGTTAAAGACTTAAAAAATTATTTCCAGTTTTTATTCTTTCATTTCTTTATTGCAAATCAAAGAAAGCGATTAGTATAAAATCTTCCATTGTATCTATTCGTGGAAATAATAAGCAACAGATAAGTACCAAATGTTCTTTCTAAACAATTACCTAAAGGGCAATATATTATATATTTTGCATTTGAGTAGAGTTTGAAATGTGTTTTCTAATATTGGTTTCATTTTTCATGTATAGTATAAAGATAGTTCTTTTGACTTCAATGAACCTACTCAAGAATGAATCCTTGGAAAACAACTGAACCTATATATGGTATTGAGTAATGCTTTAAACGGGGACATGGTGAAGTCAGTGAGAACATATTTGATCTTTAATGCACTTCTATCATAACTAGGAAATTTGAATAAGAAAGTTATCACATGTACTCAGGCTGTGGAGGGGGAATACACTTCTTTATGCCTTAAAGACTCTTTTAGAAATCTGATTTCTTGTGGCGTTAGTCAATTGAAACATCACTATGCCACCATTTGTAATTATAAAATGGTGTATTTTTCAGAAAAGTGGCTATCCTAGAGTCCGTGTGTTTGTGTCATTTCTCACATTTTGGCTTTTGGTATAGTGTTTTAGTATCCTACTTAGTTCTCTGAGCAACTTGTGACAGAACCCTTGTCCCCTTTTTCTTAGTACTCAATACAGGCTTTCCATGAGGTATGTGTGCTCAGCGCACATTTGCTCTTATGGTTGCTCTTAGTGCCAATAGGCCTTTATTGCCCAAGGGGAGATTTTGATCATAGAAAAGAATATTATAATTATGTTTGCTTTATTAAGATATAGTGCTTGAAGTTATAAATCTTAACCTTAGGGGGTTTTTTTGTTGTTTTTTTTTTTAAAGATTTTATTTATTTATTCGACAGAGACAGAGACAGCCAGCGAGAGAGGGAACACAAGCAGGGGGGAGTGGGAGAGGAAAAAGCAGGCTTATAGCGGAGGAGCCTGATGTGGGGCGATCCCATAACGCCGGGATCACGCCCTGAGCCGAAGGCAGACGTTTAACCGCTGTGCCACCCAGGCGCCCCTTAACCTTAGTTTTATTTTTATTATCTTAAGCTATATTTTTTCTTTCAGCCTATTTTTATATACAGATCTTATTTTATGTATGTGTCCTAAATTTAAAAATGTCATTTTCACTTTATGTTTTCATAAATTTGATAGAATTCCCCCATTTATACATTTAATCAATGAACGTTTTTTTAGACATATCAAGATATAATTGCACAGCTAGTAAATCCTATTCTCCCAAATTCAGCACTCTAATAAGGCAAGTTTCTGATTCTGGCTAATATAATCCTTCTAAACTGATAGTATCTTCTGTAATCTAGTCAATTGGCTTATAAATGCTGAGATTAATATCCATTTAAGTATTCTAAACATTCTAAATTATACACAAAATTGTGTTGTGATTTCTGAAGTTCTATGTAGGCTTAAAGCTAACTTATCCAAAATCACACTTATTTCTGATTGTTTTTCCACATTCTTAAATTCAAATTTGCTCACCCAAGTACAATCACTACTCTGTTGAAAAGACAAGACTATGGCATGTGCCATCAATAAAAAGAAGTGGAGGCACAGGATTGAATGTACCTTATAGAAATAAGCTCCCTGCAAGCTGTGGGGTGGACTTTTTGCTATTGCTAGTTTACATGAGCAAGGTTTTCTAAATATTCCTCAATCCGCATGCATTGAAGTCCCTTTCCCTGAAATGATCTACCTTTTAGACTAGTTGATGGGCTTTCCAGGTCCTCAGGGTTTAATATTTTTGCATGTAATTTTAAATGTTTTACTACATCAAGGCCTAAAATGTATTAGTGGAACTTTGAATCTCTTGCTCAGACTGTAATCTTAATTCTTATCTCTTTTATCATGTGTCTTATCAATATACCACTATTTTACTAGTGATTTAATAACTTTAGTAACTAATAATATATACATTAATACTCAGCAGTATTCCAGACTCAAGCATATGGTTCACCTGAGAACAGCATCATGTTTCCTTCCTAGTGACATGTCTGGAATTTTATTTGTTTCAGTTCAAAATTGTATTCCAGTGATGGTAAAGTTCTCAGACCTCGTTTTTAAGTCTTGAATTAATCATGTAAGCTCGTGATGTTAGGAGTGCACAGCAGCTTTTATCTTTATGTTCATCCCTTCTAGCGTTTTTCTGTGTATCATCCTGTTTTTTGAGATCTCTGTGTTCCTTTTTGACATTTGACTCCTCTCAAAAGTGAAGAATTATATCAATTTCCATTTGTAGCTTTTCTCTCAGTTGGTATTTGAAACCAGTACTAGTCTTGATTCATTTGTCACCTTGGGAAGTGCATCTTTATAGCCTTAGTAATTCAGATGGATCCTGTTTATCTTGAAATACTCTAGTTATCTATCCTTTGGAAACTCCGTTTTGCATGAGATATGTTTGTATTTTTGAACTGATGAATCTAATAATGAAGCATAGGATTATAAAATATAAAACTCAGATAAAAATTTGTTTTGACTGTTAACCATTAAAAGTGGTCATAATGTTTTTGCTTTCATTAAAAGCCTAAAGGTAATAGAGTAAAAACTATTTAACATCCTAAAATAGGGCCATACTGTGAATATACAGAGAATGTATGCCATGAAATGAAGAGTAAAACTATTCTGTGACTGTAGAGTAATGAGACTGTCTTTACAAACCTAACATGAAAAAAAATCTCAGTATTTTGTGGTTACTCTTACTTTACTGTTTTCAGAGTATAGATGCTGCAAATGAGACTAGCATATACTTCAATAAAGAAGGAAAGTTTGACACTTCTTAATGAAAAAGGACTAAGTATAAAAACTAAAGAATTGGTCCACAAATGCTTCTGGTTATAAAATATGCTTGCTACTACAGTATTCTTTTCTTGAAATTCTAAGACTTTAGGACCCTCATAAACTTTGAGAATAGCAATGTCTGCCATCAATATTAAAAAAATATTATTCAGTTAAGAGTAGAACTGAACTATTCCTCAGGCTGTGCCATTAGGGATTCTTTTTAAAGACTAACATATCAATAGTGCTCCATAATTTGAGCCCATCTTCAAAGAAACCAATTTCTTTTTGGTTTTATTACGTTTTTTATTTTAATTCCAGTATAGTTAACATATGGTGTTATATTAGTTTCAGGTGTACGATATAGTGATTCAGCAATTCTGTACATTACTCTGTGCTCATCATGATAAGTGTGCTCTTTAATCCCCATCACCTATTTCACCCATCCCTCAACTCCCTTCTGGTAACCAGCAGTTTGTTCTCTGTAGTTAAGAGTATGTTTCTTGGTTTGTCTCTCTCTTTCTTTTTTCCCTTTGTTTCTTTTGTTTCCTAAGTTCTACATAGGAATGAAACCATGTGGTATTTGTCTTTCTCTGACTGACTTATTTCATTTAGCATTATACTCTAGCTCCATCCATGTCATTGCAAATGGCAAGATTTCATTGTTTTATATGGATGGGTAATACATATATTATGTTTTATTTATTCATTCATCTATTGATGGACATTTGGGCTGCTTCCATAAATTTGTTATTATAAATAATGCTGTAGTAAACATAGAGGTGCCTGTATCCCCTTGAATTAGTGTTTTTGTATTTTTTCAGTACCCAGTAGTGTGATTACTGGATTGTAAGGTAGTTGTATTTATTTTTAATATTAATTCCAGTCTAGTTAACATACAGTGTTATATTAGTTTCAGGTGTACAATATAGTGGGTCAGTAAGTCCAGCAAATCCATACCTCACCAAGTGCTCATCGCAAGTGCCCTCCTTAATTGCCATCACCTATTTCATTGATTCCTATAGTTAAGAGTCTGTTTCTTAGTTTGTCTCTCTGTCTCTCCCTCTCTTTTTTTTCCTTTGTTTGTTTTGATTCTTAAACTCCACATATGAGTGAAATCATATGGTATTTGTCTTTTTTCTGACTGACTAATGTCACTTAGCATTATACTGTCTAACTCCATCCAGGGTGTTGCAAATGTCAAGATTTTATTCTTTCTTATGGTTTAGTAAAATTCCATTGTGTCTATATACCACAACTTCTTTATCCATTCATCTATTGATGGATACTTGGGCTGCTTCTGTAGTTTGGCTATTGTAAATAATGCTGCAATAAACATGGGGGGGTGCATATATTCTTTCGAATTAGTGTTTTTGTATTTTGGGGGTATAAAATTTTTTTGAGTAGAGCAGTTTCTGGATCATAGGGTGGTTCTATTTTTAATTGTTTGAGGAATTTCTCCATACCCTTCCACAGTGGCTGCATGAGGTTGCATTCCCACCAACGGTGCACAAGTGTTGCTTTTTCTCCACATCCTCACCAACGGTTGTTCTTTCTTGTATTTTTTATTTTTCTCATCTGACTGGGGTGAGGTGATATCTCATTGTGATTTTGATTTGCATTTACTTCCCTGATGATGAGTGATGTTGGGCATCTTTTCATTTATCTGTTGGCCATCTGTACGTCTTCTTTGGAGATATGTCTGTCCGTGTCTTCTGCCCATTTTTTAATTGGATTATTTGGTTTTTGGGTGTTGGGTTGCATCAGTTCTTTATATATTTTGGATACTAACCCTTTACCAGATATGTCATAGCAAATACCTCCTCCCATTCAGTAGGATGTCCTTTGGTTTTGTTGGTTGTTTTCGTTTGCACTGTGGAAGCTTTCTGCTTTGATGTAATCTCAATAGTTTATCTTTGCTTTTATTTCCCTCGCCTCAGAAGACATATCCCAAAAAATGTTGTTACAGCCGATGTTGGAGAAGTTACTGACTGTGCTCTCTTCTAGGATTTTGTGGTTTCAGGTCTCACATTTAGGTCCTTCATCCATTTTGAGTTTATTTTTGTGTATGGTGTAAGAAAGTGGTCCAGTTTCATTCTTTGGTATGTTGCTGTCCAGTTTTCCCAGCACCGTTTATTGAAAGAGACTTTTTCCCATTACATATTCTTCCCTCCTTTTACAAAGAGTAATTGACCATATAGTTGTGGGTTTATTTCTGGGCTTTCTATTCTGTTCTGTTGACCTATGTGTCTATTTTTGTGTCAGTACTGTACTGTTTGAAACAAATTATCTTTCGTGACACACCTTTTGTGTCCCAAAACCTCTAGCTTGGTACTAGTTGTTAACAGGGACAGAGGCAGTTGTCATTTTTCCTAAGCTTGCTTGCTCTGACATTCTCTGTTGGCTCCCTGAGATTTGTTCCCACTCAAACATGTTTTGTATGGTGGTTTTTCAGCTAGTCCTTCTACCCTAGATTGGAAGAAGTGAGAATTGAGAAAGAAAAGATACTATATTCTCATTCTTTTATGCAGTTCTGTTCAACAGTATGCCATTGTGTACCTACTTTATTCCATGTATTGTGAATAGGAAAAAAAGAAGTCCTTTAATTTCAAATGATGTTTCTGCTAATGAAAGTCATGATTTGGCCACATCCTAACAGTCACTCAACATTCAGTCTCATGTACATGTCCACATGTCCTCATGACTGGACCAGAAGATACTTTCAGAATTTCCCCCAAAACTCAATTTCTGCCACTGTGGTTCAGTGACTTTCCCCATGTGTACTTAGGGAACATGTTCTTCCCAGCAATTAAGGGAAGAAAAATTAAGCTTATTCTTCTTATGCTAGACAATTGCCATCTGTCACAAGTTTTTTGAGCCTCATACTGCTGTTTAGCTAGTTTAATTCTGGAAGTTCTCAGATATCCCTAGATCACATCCTCCTCCTCCTGTCCACATCCTCCACCAGGCCTTTGATCAAATAATTTTGTTTCCATCGTGAGACGCAGGAAGAGGGTTATAGCTCAAATGCTTTTCATGGGCAGAGCAGGAAGAAGGAACAGTTTGGACCAGGGCTGTGGGGGACGAACTGCTCATCCTTTAGGGAGAAATGGTCCTGTGGATATCACAAACACCAATAAATGCACTCACTTTTTTTCTGTTTCTTTCAAGCCATAGATAGTATGATAATAATTATCTGTGATAAGTAGTTTTTTAATCTGAAATAGATTAGAAAAGTGAATTAGAAATTAAAGACAAATGTTGCTTTGTTTTGTCAACTCTGAGAAGGTACTGTAAGGCCAAGTAGATTATATCTGTAAGGACATGCTGGGTTTTTAATTGCTAGGAAATTGAAGGTACAAGGACTTTTGCTTTGTTAGCTCTACAGAAGATTGTTCTTTCTCTTTTTCTCGTGGCTGTTTGAATTCTCTTGAGATTAATAGCTATTATGCTGTTAAACTGCCTTTTGGAAGCTTTATTTGGATTTCAATAAAAGCTTTAGCCCTGAATAGTTTCTGGAGGAAAAAAAATAATGTTTACACTTACTTTTGATTGAGTAGATAAAGTTCTTTAAGTTAGCTTGTTTTCTGCTTCTACCCCTGAAAGCCAAGTATCATTAATATTATAGCGTTTCAGTTCCTAGGAATTTGGTGGTATTTGTATTCTGCATATCCTTCTGGCCCTTTCTTACCAGGGAGACATGGGGCTGAGGCCTCTGGGGAGGAGTTGACAAAAATTCACTCCTGTTAGCTAAGTACTAACACTTCTAGACGCAAGGGTACTTGCATAACCCACTTGCAAACCAATAACTAGCAAACTGTTAATCAATAAGCACTTATTGGCTGCCTGCTCTGAACCAGGCATTGAGCCCTGATTAACCAATGATTAACCTGAACCAGGCATTGAGCCCTCCTGTGTAGGATGGGTATGCTCCACTCTTTACTGTTGAAGCAGGAGTACCTTGACCTCCACTAAAGAAGAATTATGATAAATTATCAGCCTTTAATGAATGATGTGATTAGTTTTTGTAAGGACCCGTTCCACTTATTATTTCAGTAGAACACTAAGGGTTTTTTTAAGCTATAAAGAACCTAATTTTGTTAAATTCCCATTAGCACTGACATTAAATGCAATAACCTCTTCATGGCTTTAGGAAGTTGCTTGTTTTCCATTACAGAATTTGTTTTCCCCGACTTCCCTCAGAAACACCACTCCTTGTGACTGCCTCCTACATCAGGCACTGGGAGACAGAGTATGCTGTAGCCTATTTAATCCATGTTGCCCTCTTCTCCCCAGACCTTAGCAGAATTGGCAGAATTATATTGACTCTTAGTGTCTGCTGGATAATGGCATTTGTCACTTCCATTCATATTTCATTGGTTAGTTTCTATCATATAGCCAAGCCTGTCTTTAAAGGAGCTAAGAAACATAATCTTCCTAAAGGAAGGGGCAACAAATATGAGTGAAGAGTAATCCCAGCCTATTCCAATCTGTTCAAGCCAGTGAGAGGATGTGTTTGTTTATTGTAATTTACTGAAATATGATGCAGACATTTTTTAATATCCAACTTATCTTTTCAGTGGCCAGCTAGGTTGCAGGGCCTGAGGGGTTTATACCTGACTTACATTTGATTTACATTTACATAGATTAGTACTCTGGCTCCAAATATTTTAAAATAAGTAATATAGTATGCCTTTTTGAAAAATAAGACTCCTGGCAGACAGTTCCTCAAGCCCCAGTGACTTTAGTTATGCCCAAAGAATGCCTTGTTCATGTAATTTATATATGTAGATATTTATATTTTCCTCTTGCTGCTGCTGCTGCTGCTGATAGCCACACTATTGTGGCAGTTACTATATTGCAAGCAGTATCCTAGGAGCTTTGCAAATATTAATGTATTTCATCTGTGAACAGTCCTATGAAGAAGATAGTTCTATTATCCTTACTGTATAGAAGAGGAAACAGGCAAAGAGAAATTAAAACTATGCCCAGTAAGACAGCAAGTAAGCAAGAGAGTAACAACTATCTCTTAAATCTGGTTAGAATTAATGACTGATTGAGGGCACCTGGGTGGTTCAGTCAGTTGTGCATTTGACTCTTGATTTCGGCACAGGTTATGATCTCCAGGTCCTGGGATTGAGCCCCACATCAGGCTCTGAGCTCAGCAGGGAGTCTGCTTGAGGATTTCTCTCTCCCTCTGCCCCTCTTTTCTCTTGTGTGCTCTCCCTCTCTCTAAAATAAATATTTTTTTTTAAAAAAGGAACTAATGAATGACTTCTTTTGTCATTTCTCCATCTATTTTTCTTCATATAGCAGTGATGTATGGATAGGAGCACATGGAGAAGGAAACAAGCATTTAATTAGGTTTGTCCCATTTTTTTATGTTCTTCAGTGCTTCACGTGCTTTTGTCTTCATTTTACTACAGCCCTTTAACATATGTGTTATCACTTCTCTCATTTTATAAATAAAAGAACTAGAGTTCACAAACATTAATAGGCACACTCCCATTCATACAGTAGTAAATACTAGACTGAGATTCAACCCCAGATCCAATGTGGGGGCTATCTCTCCACTAAGCAACCTCCTTATACTCTTTCAGACAATACCAAAGGGTGTTCAGAGGAAACAAAACAAAAATGCATGGTTATTTTCTGTCAACATAGTATATTCTTTTGTATCATTGAATTGATTGATAGTGTTCTATTTACTCATGTCATGTGAAAAGAGCTAAAGCACAAGATCTTGGGATACATCAGTACAGTGTCTCCCATGGAGTGACCTGACATTCAGACTGAATGTATAAGATTTCATTCTTTGTGGGAGCCTGTGATATTGGTTTATTAGAATAGACTGGGGTAATGCTGCCAAATATCCCATTATACCTTCAGTATAGCCTGCTTATTGCTTATTCTTCTCAAAGTGGATGCTTAAATTCTGTTTTAACTATCGATCAATTCATCAATCGGTAGATATAGATATATATATATAGATACCACAGTTGTCTTCATTCATTTTGCCAAGGGCAAGTTTTATTGACATTTTTTAATAAATGATTTTCTCTTTCTTGATCTTTATTGAAAAGTTGAACAACGTGACCTCAAGAACCAAACGTTATAAATATCAGAAACTTACAGTTTTAATCGGTGAAAAAAAGATGCTAGTGTATCCTTTTTACCTAGAGCTACAATTTTTGGCTCAGTTTTTTTTGTTGAAAATAATTATTTCCTTACCACTACATTTACATGTTTTCTTATGTTCAATAAATACTTTAAAATACCAGAATGTATAATATTATGATTGGCCTTTGGGTTATTGGAATAAAAAAAAATCCCTACTTGCCTTCTAAAAGAAGTTTTACTCTCATGTGGGTAGTAAACTCTTATGTTTATTTAATGACTATTCATTCTTGTATTGTTGGGTTTACCCAAGCATTGACTGAATTCTGTTCATTTGATGTAGAGCCCTGGGGACACAGAATAAATGAGCCAGTGTTTATGGGTAACAATACATATTTTAGTGTGGACATTTTAAATGTTTTAATCTATTGGGTTTTTTTAAAGTTCTAACAAACTCTATTTTTAAAAGACATTGGTAACTTTCAAAGTCCAGTGTCTAAAACTGACTATTTTACCTTCTGTCTTCTTCTTTTTACTTACGGTTTGCATAGATCATTCCAAAGTTTTTTTCCTAGGAAAATAGAAACATCAATACCCTCAACTTTCCATTTTAGGAAATTGGGTCATACTGTCCTGTGGATTATTCTAATCTAATAACACATAATAAATCTCTTTCCAGTTCAGTACTTCTACTTTTTTGGGCCATGGATTTCTCAAACCTGAAAGGTTTCAGTGGTTTTCTAGGTCTAGGATTTCTTAAAAGTTTTCTGCCTATTGTTAGCACAATTTTTTGATACATATTTTTTATCTCTAGATTTGTTTTGAGTTACATGAATGTTTAATCCCCCATATTTTTAAAATTTTTATTCTTATGTTTTTATTTTATCATTAATATGTATTAAATTTTAATTCCAGTGTAGTTAATATGCAGTGTTCTATTAGTTTCAGGTGTACAATACAGTGATTCAACAGCTCCATATATTACTAAGTGCTTATCAAGATAAGTGTACTCTTAATCCCCATCACCTATGTCACCCATCCCCCCACCCACCTCTCCTCCAGTAACCATCAGTTTTCTCTCTGTAGTTAAGAGCCAGTTTCTTGGTTTATCTCTCTCTTTCTTATTTTTTTTTCCCTTTGCTCCTTTGTTTCACTTCTTAAATTCTACCTATTATTGAAATCACAAAACTATTTGACTTTCTCTGACTGGCTTATTTTGCTTAACATTATACTCTAGCTCTATCCGTGTTGTTACAAATGAAAGATTTCATTCTTTTTTATAGCTGAATAGTATTCCTGTGTGTGTGTGTGTGTGTGTGTGTGTGATGTCTTCCTTTGTCTTTCTTTTTATGTGTATGTGAATTTATTTTTTCAACAAATATGCATATTTTTATTAAGTTTTTTACCTTAATTCTAGTATAGTTAACTTACAGTCTTATATTAGTTTCAGGTGTACAATATAGTGGTTCAACAATACCATACATTACTCAGTGCTCATCATGAGAAGTATATTCTTTAATCCCAATCACCTATTTGACCCATTCCCCACTCCCACCTCCCTTCTGGTAACCATCAGTTTGTTCTCTATAGTTAAGAGTCTGTTTCTTGGTTTGTCTCTCTGTCTCTCCCTCTCTTTTTTTTCCTTTGTTTGTTTTGATTCTTAAACTCCACATATGAGTGAAATCATATGGTATTTGTCTTTTTTCTGACTGACTAATGTCACTTAGCATTATACTGTCTAACTCCATCCAGGGTGTTGCAAATGTCAAGATTTTATTCTTTCTTATGGTTTAGTAAAATTCCATTGTGTCTATATACCACAACTTCTTTATCCATTCATCTATTGATGGATACTTGGGCTGCTTCTGTAGTTTGGCTATTGTAAATAATGCTGCAATAAACATGGGGGGGTGCATATATTCTTTCGAATTAGTGTTTTTGTATTTTGGGGGTATAAAATTTTTTTGAGTAGAGCAGTTTCTGGATCATAGGGTGGTTCTATTTTTAATTGTTTGAGGAATTTCTCCATACCCTTCCACAGTGGCTGCATGAGGTTGCATTCCCACCAACGGTGCACAAGTGTTGCTTTTTCTCCACATCCTCACCAACGGTTGTTCTTTCTTGTATTTTTTATTTTTCTCATCTGACTGGGGTGAGGTGATATCTCATTGTGATTTTGATTTGCATTTACTTCCCTGATGATGAGTGATGTTGGGCATCTTTTCATTTATCTGTTGGCCATCTGTACGTCTTCTTTGGAGATATGTCTGTCCGTGTCTTCTGCCCATTTTTTAATTGGATTATTTGGTTTTTGGGTGTTGGGTTGCATCAGTTCTTTATATATTTTGGATACTAACCCTTTACCAGATATGTCATAGCAAATACCTCCTCCCATTCAGTAGGATGTCCTTTGGTTTTGTTGGTTGTTTTCGTTTGCACTGTGGAAGCTTTCTGCTTTGATGTAATCTCAATAGTTTATCTTTGCTTTTATTTCCCTCGCCTCAGAAGACATATCCCAAAAAATGTTGTTACAGCCGATGTTGGAGAAGTTACTGACTGTGCTCTCTTCTAGGATTTTGTGGTTTCAGGTCTCACATTTAGGTCCTTCATCCATTTTGAGTTTATTTTTGTGTATGGTGTAAGAAAGTGGTCCAGTTTCATTCTTTGGTATGTTGCTGTCCAGTTTTCCCAGCACCGTTTATTGAAAGAGACTGTTTTTCCCATTACATATTCTTCCCTCCTTTTACAAAGAGTAATTGACCATATAGTTGTGGGTTTATTTCTGGGCTTTCTATTCTGTTCTGTTGACCCATGTGTTTGTTTTTGGCCAGTACCATACTGTTTTGATTACTGTGGCTTTATTATGTAATTTGAAGTATCAAATTGTGTTATTTCCAGTTTGGTATTTTTTCCAAGACTTCTTTTTGCTATTGGGAGTCTTTTGTTGTTTCATTCAACTTTTAGGATTCTTTGTTGTATAGTTTTGCAAAAATACTATTGAGGGTACCTGGATAGCTCAGTTGGTTAAACATCTAAGTCTTGCTTTTGGCTCAGGTCATGATCTTCTGGGTCCTGGGATTGAGCCCCCATGTCAGACTTCACACTCAGTGGGGAGTCTGCTTGAAAATTCTCTCCCTCTGCCCCTCCCCCTGCTTACTCTGTCTTTCTCTCAAAAATATAAATAAAAAATCTAAAAAAAATAGTTTTGTTGATATTCTGATAGGGATTGAATTAAATCTGTAGATTGCCTTGGGTAGTATAGACATTATGACAATATTTACTCTTCCAGTCTATGAGCTTGAATGTCTTTCCATTTATTTCTGTCATGTTCAATTTCTTTCATCAGTGTTTTACAGTTTTCCATGTGCAGGCGTTTAACCTCTTTTGATACATTTCTTCCTAAATATTTTATTATTTTTAGTGCCATTGTAAATGGATTGTTTTCTTAATTTCTCTTTCTACTGCTTCATTATTAATGCAGAAAAATGCACCAGATATCTGTATATTGGTCTTGTATCCTGTCACCTTACTGAATTCATTTATCAGTTCTAGTAATTTTTTGGTGAAGTGTTTAGGGTTTCTTTATGTATAGTGTCATGACATCTGCAAACAGTGAAAATTTTATTTCTTCCTTACCAATTTGGTTGCCTTTTACTTTATTTATTTATTTTTGTTGTTGTTGTCTGATCACTGTGGCTAGGACTTCCAGTACTATATTGAATAAAAGTGGTTGAGAGTGGACTTCCTTCTTTTGCTCCTGACCTTAGGGGAGAAGCTTTCAACTTTCCCCATCAAGTATGGTGTTTGCTGTAGGTTTTTCAGATAAGGTCTTTATTATGTTGAGGTATGTTCCCTCTAGACTACTTTGTGGAGGGTTTGTATCATGAATGGATGTTATACTTTGATACATGCTTTCTCTGCATCTACTGAAATGATCATATGCTTTTTATCATTTTTCCTGTTGCTGTAATGTGTCATGTTGATTGGTTTGTGAATGTTGAACTGCCCGTGCATCACAGGAATAAGTCCCACTTTATTGTGGTGAATAATTTTTTTTAATGTATTGTTGGGTTTGGTTTGCTAGTATTCTGTTGAGGATTTTTCATCTATGTTGATCAGAGATATTAGCCTGTAGTTCTCTTTTTTTTTTATTTCTTTCTTTTTTTTTTTTTTTTT
>NC_048225.1:30178921-30342639 GCF_002007445.2 Ailuropoda melanoleuca | reverse complement strand
TTTTTTTTTTTATTTTTTTTTTTTTTTGTGATATCTTTATCTGGTTTTAGTACCAGGAAATCCTGGAGTCATAATATGAATCTGAAAGTTTTTCTTCCTGTTTTATTTATTTATTTATTATTTTTTTTTAATGATTTTTTATTGTATTATGTTAGTCACCATACACTACATCCCCGGTTTCCGATGTAAAGTTCGATGCTTCTTTAGTTGCATATAACACCCAGTGCACCATGCAATACGTGCCCTCCTTAATACCCATCACCGGTCTATCCCAATCCCCCACCCCCCTCCCCTCTGAGGCCCTCAGTTTGTTTCTCATAGCCCATAGTCTTTCATGTTTCATTCCCCCTTCTGATTACCCCCCTTTCCTTTATCCCTTTCTTCCCCTACCGATCATCCTAGTTCTTATGTTCCATAGATGAGAGAAATCATATGATAATTGTCTTTCTCTGCTTGACTTATTTCACTTAGCATTATCTCCTCCAGTGCCGTCCATGTTGCAGCAAATGTTGAGAATTCGTTCTTTCTGATAGCTGAGTAATATTCCATTGTATATATGGACCACAGCTTCTTAATCCAGTCATCTGTTGAAGGGCATCTCGGCTCCTTCCATGATTTGGCTATTGTGGACAATGCAGCTATGAACATTGGGGTGCATATGGCCCTTCTCTTTACTACGTCTGTATCTTTGGGGTAAACACCCAGTAGTGCAATGGCTGGGTCATAGGGTAGTTCAATTTTTAACTTTTTAAGGGACCTCCACACTGTTTTCCAGAGTGGCTGTACCAACTTGCATTCCCACCAACAATGTAGGAGGGATCCCCTTTCTCCACATCCTCTCCAACAATTGTTGTTTCTTGCCTTGTCTATCTTTGCCATTCTAACTGGCGTAAGGTGGTATCTCAGTGTGGTTTTGATTTGAATTTCCCTGATGGCTAATGATTTTGAACATTTTTTCATGTGTCTGTTAGCCATTTGTATGTCTTCATTGGAAAAGTGTCTGTTCATATCTTCTGCCCATTTTATGATTTGTTTATTTGTTTCTCGTGTATTGAGTTTGAGAAGTTCTTTGTAGATCTTGGATACCAGTCCTTTATCTGTGGTGTCCTTTGCAAATATATTCTCCCATTCCGTGGGCTGTCTCTTAGTTTTTTTGACTGTTTCCTTGGCTGTGCAGAAGCTCTTTATCCTGATAAAGTCCCATAAGTTCATTTTATCTTTTATTTCTCTTGCCTTTGGAGATGTGTCGTGAAAAAGGTTGCTCTGGCCGATGTCATAGAAGTTGTTGCCTATGTTCTCCTCTAGAATTTTGATGGATTCCTGTCTCACATTGAGGTCTTTCATCCATTTGGAGTTTATTTTTGTGTATGGTGTGAGAGAGTGGTCAAGTTTCATTCTTTTGCATGTAGCTGTCCAATTTTCCCAGCACCATTTATTGAAGAGACTGTCTTTTTTCCACCGGATGTTTTTTCCTGCTTTATCAAAGATTAGTTGCCCAAAGAGCCGAGGGTCCATTTCTGGGTTCTCTATTCTGTTCCATTGGTCGATGTGTCTGTTTTTGTGCCAGTACCATGCTGTCTTTGTGATCACAGCTTTGTAGTACAGCTCGAAATCCGGCATTGTGATGCCCCCAGCTTTGTTTTTCCTTTTCAACAGTTCCTTGGAGATTCGGGGCCTTTTCTGGTTCCATACAAATTTAAGGACTATTTGTTCCAGTTCTTTGAAAAATGTCCTCGGTATTTTGATCGGGATAGCATTGAAAGTGTAGATTGCTCTGGGTAGTATGGACATTTTAACTATGTTAATTCTTCCAATCCATGAGCATGGAATATTTTTCCATCTTTTTATGTCTTCCTCAATATCTTTCAAAAGTGATCTATAGTTTCTAGCATATAGGTCCTTTACGTCTCTGGTTAAGTTAATTCCAAGGTAACGCATGGTTTTTGGTGTTATTGTAAATGGGATGGATTCCCTAATTTCTCTTTCTTCAGTCTCGTTATTCGTGTATAGAAATGCAACTGATTTCTGGGCATTGATTTTGTATCCTGCCACCTTACTGAATTGTTCTATAACTTCTAATAGTTTGGGAGTGGATTCCTTTGGGTTTTCCATATAGAGTATCATGTCATCTGCAAAGAGAGACAGTTTGACTTCTTCTTTGCCGATTTGGATACCTTTGATCCCTTTTTGTCTTCTGATTGCTGTTGCAAGGACTTCTAGTACTATGTTGAATAATAGTGGCGAGAGTGGGCATCCTTGTCGTGTTCCTGATCTTAAGGGAAAGGCTTCCAGCTTTTCCCCATTGAGAATAATGCTTGCAGTAGGCTTTTCATAGATGGCTTTTATGAGATTGAGAAATGTACCCTCTATTCCTACACTCTGAAGGGTTTTAATCAGGAAAGGATGCTGTATTTTGTCAAATGCTTTTTCTGCATCAATTGAGAGGATCATATGGTTCTTGAGTCTTTTCTTGTTGATATGATGTATCACATTGATTGATTTGCGAGTGTTGAACCATGCTTGCATCCCAGGTATGAATCCCACTTGGTCATGATGGATAATCCTTTTAATGTACTGTTGGATTCTATTAGCAAGGATCTTGTTGAGGATTTTGGCATCCATATTCATTAGAGAAATCGGTCTGTAATTCTCCTTTTTGAGGGGGTCTTTGCCTGGTTTGGGGATCAAGGTAATATTAGCCTCATAGAATGAGTTTGGTAGCTTTCCTTCTGTTTCTATTTTTTGAAATAGCTTTAGGAGAATAGGTATTATTTCTTCTTTGAATGTTTGGTAGAATTCCCCAGGAAAACCGTCTGGGCCTGGAGTTTTATTATTTGGAAGGTTGTTTATCACTGACTCAATTTCTTCATAGTTAATTGGCCTATTTAAGAAATCTATTTCTTCCTGTTTCAGTCTTGGTAGTTTATAGGTTTCCAGGAAGGCCTCCATCTCTTCCAGATTGTTTAGTTTTTTGGCATATAGCTGTTGATAAAAGTTTCTAATAATCCTTGCAATTTCAATGGTGCTGGTCGTGACCTCTCCCTTTTCAGTCATAATTTTAATAATCTCAGTCCTTTCTCTTTGTTTTTGGACAAGTTTTGCCAGTGGTCTATCAATTTTATGGATTCTCTCAAAGAACCAGCTTCTAGTCCTGTTGATCTGCTCTACTGTGGTTCTGGTCTCTAATTCATTGATTTCTGCTCTAATCTTGGTCAACTCCTTCCTTGTCAGTGGGTTAGGCCTGTCCCTCTGTTGCTGTTCCAGTTTCTTGAGGTGAGAATATAGAAACTGCATTTTAGATTTTTCTATTCTTTTGAGTGAGGCTTGGATGGCTATGTATTTCCCCCTTAGGACTGCCTTTGCAGTATCCCATAGGTTTTGGACCGTTGTGTATTCATTCTCGTTGGTCTCCATAAATTGTTTAATTTGTTTTTTGATTTCCTGGTTTATCGAGTCATTCTTGAGCAGGATGGTTCTTAGCCTCCAAGTGTTTGAGTTTCTTCCAGGTTTTTCCTTGTGGTTGAGTTCCAATTTCAGAGCGTTGTGGTCTGAGAATATGCAGGGGATAATTTCAATCTTTTGGTATTGGCTGAGACCTGTTTTGTGTCCCAGAGCATGATCTATTCTTGAGAATGTTCCATGGGCATTTGAATAGAATGAGTATTCTTTGGTTCTGGGGTGTAGTGTTCTATATATATCTATGAGGTCCAACTCGTCGAGTATGGCATTCAAAGCCTTTGATTCTTTGCTTAGTTTTTGCCAGGGTGTTCTGTCTATTTCTGATAGTGGGGTGTTGAGGTCCCCTACTATTACTGTGTTCTTATCTATATGTCTCTTTATTTTGGTTAAGAGTTGGCTTGTGTATCTTGCTGCTCCCCTGTTGGGGGCATATATATTAATAATTGTCATATCCACTTGTTGAATACTTCCTTTAAGAATAATATAGTGCCCTTCTGTATCTCTCTCTATGGCCTCTAGTTTAAAATCCAGTCTATCTGATATGAGAATTGCTACTCCAGCTTTCTTTTGAGGTCCATTTGCGTGGAAGATGGTACTCCATCCCCTTACTCTAAGTCTGAATGCATCTTTGGGTTCAAAATGAGTCTCTTGTAGACAGCAAATGGATGGGTCATGTCTTTTTATCCAATCTGCAACCCTGTGGCGTTTTATGGGAGAGTTTAAGCCATTTAGATTGATAGAGATTATTGACAGATATGATTTTAATGATGCCATTTCTCTTTAAAGTCTTTCTATCTGTCGTGACTTTCTGTTCTCTATCACTCTTGGGGCCTTTTTACCTTTATAGAACCCCCCTTAATATCTCCTGTAGGGCTGGTTTCGTGGTTACGAAATTGGTTAATGATTGGCGATTTTGGAACGTCTTTATTTCTCCATCAATTCTGAATGACAGCTTTGCTGGATAAAGGATCCTTGGCTGCATGTTTTTCTCTGAAAGAGCTTTAAAAATGCCCCCCCAAGCCTTTCTCTCATTCCAGGTCTCTGTAGACAGGTCTGACGTAATCCTGATACCTTTGCCTTGGTACGTGAGAAATTTCTTTGCCCTGGCCGCTTTCAATACTGTATCCTTGGATCTAATATTTGCGAATTGCACTATGACGTGACGTGGCGTAGGTTTGTCGTGGTTGAGCTTGGGAGGGGTCCTCTCTGCCTCTTGGACACGAATGTTTGTTTCCCTTGCTAGATTAGGGAAGTTTTCAGCTACAATTTGTTCAAATATCTCTTCTAGACCTCTGTTTTTCTCCACCCCCTTGGGGATGCCGATGATTCTGACATTGGATTGTTTCATTGAGTCAGTAATCTCCCGTAACCTACATTCATGGGTGTGGATTTTTGTAAGACCAGCTTCTGTTTTCGTTTTTTCCTCTACTAACCCATCCTCCAATTCGCTAAAACGTTCCTCTGTTTCAGTGACCATGGCCATCAGAGCCTTTAGTTTTGCCTGCATTTGGCTCATAGAATTTTTAATTTCTGTCAGATTCGCTCTCATTTCCGTCCTTAGGGATTCTATATTCTCAGCAACGTTTTCTCTGATGCTTTTTTCAAGTCTANCGTACTTTTTTAACTCTACTCATCTTGACCATTTTTACTTTGAATTCCATTTCTGATAATTTGGTTACATCCATATCCATTATTTCTGTGGCACAGGCCACAGACTCACTGTCTTTCTTTGCTGGGGGGGGGGCTTCTCCTTCTTGTCATTCTGATGAGGAGAGGTTGCGGGGTTGTCCAGAGCCCAAATTATTGACTGTGTCCCAGGCCGTGCCCCTTGTTTTATAGAGATCTTAGGGATGTGGGCTTCTTCTTTAAAGATTATTTATTTATTTATGTGGCAGCGAGCCAACCAGCAAGAGAGGGAACACAAGCAGGGGGGTGGGAGAGGAAGAAGCAGGCTCCCAGCAGAGGAGCCCGATGAGGGACTCCTTTCTGGAACGCCGGGATCACGCCCTAAGCGGAAGACAGGTGCTCAATGACTGCGCCACACAGGCACTCCGGGTTGTGGGCTTCTTGATTTTTCAGCCTGCCTTCTGGGGGAGGGGCCTGCCGCACCGATACTCAGGCAACTCTGTTTGCATAGAGTCTCCGTGTCCCCTGCGAGGGGGGATGGGGATGGGTACGCTGTGAGCAGGTATTTCCAGACTTTTGTTCTCTGGCAGCTTTCCCTGGTGGTCTGCAGTGCCTCTTCTGAGAGTCAGAGCGGCAGTGGCCGAATTTCAGCCTCTGTCTCAGAATAGAGGGATTGTGGCCCGTTCTCCACTGATGTTCTGGCCACTTTAACTCTGTTACTTTTGGTGCTGCTCGATCCTGCAGTGTCCCGGGATGTGCACCCCACACCTGGCGTCGCAGCCCTCACTTCTAGGGCCGGCACATCTCTGTCCTTTGTGTTTCTAACGCCGCCAGCCGTCAGCTGCCAGCCGCCCCGCGTGCGCCGGGAGCTCCCGGTCTCAGTCTGGATGCAGTGAGCACACCGGGATTGCCAAGTTCCGTTAGATGCCTGGTGGCGTGCGCTCCCGGCTCACAGTCTCAGTCTGTTGTCTCGCGGGTGCCGGTCCGCGAGTCCGCCCGCTCCTCCGTGCAGGTGGCTACCGCTTCCTGGCGCCGGAACGCGGCGGCTCCCTCCCCCTTCCATTTATCTTCCGATATGTGTGTGAGGTTTCACGGTACCCCGCTTCGTACCTCAATACTCAGCCCTGGAGATGTTCATTTGTAGAGATCCAGATGTATCTTCCTGTGTCTCAGGCTGATTCGTGGATGCTCAGGCTGGTCTGGTACCTATCCAGCTCGACTCAGGGGACCGGCTGAAAAGGGGTCCCCCACTCCTCCACCATCTTAACTCCCTCTCCTGTTTTATTTTTTGGAAAAGTTTGAGAAGAATAAGTATAAACTCTTCTTAACATGTTTAGTAGAGTTTACATTTGAAGCCTTCTGGTCCTGGACTTTTGTTTTTTGGGAGTTTTTTCATTACTTATTCAATCTGTTTGCTGGTTATCAATCTGTTCAAATTTTCTTTTGGGTTCAGTTTTGGTAGGCTATATGCTTCTAGGAATTTGTCCATTTCTTCTAGTATGTTTAGTTTGTTGGTATATAATTTTTCATAATTTTCACTAAAGTTGTTTGTATTTCTGTGGTGTCAGTTCTTATGTTTACTCTTTCATTTGTGATTTTGTTTATTTGTCCTCTCTCTCTCTCTTTGGCGAGTCTGGTTAGAGGTTTATCAATTTTGTTGATCTTTTCAAAGTACCAGTTCCTGGTTCATTGATCTCTTCTATTGTTTTTGTTTTGTTTGTTTTGTTTTTTTAGTTTCTATTAGCATTTATTTCTGATCTAATCTTTACTATTTTCTTTCTTTTGCTGTGTTTGGATTTTGTTTGGTCCTCTTTCTCTAGCTCCTTTAGATGTAAACAGTTAGTTTGTTTATTTGAGATTTTTCTTGCGTCTTGAGGTAGGCCTGTATTGCTATAAATTTCCCTCTTTGGACCACTTTTGCTGCATCCCAAAGGTTTTCAACATTTGTGTTTTCATTTTCATTTCTCTCCATGTAATTTTTTATTCTTCTTTTATTTCTTTTTTTTTAAGATTTTATTTATTTATTTGACAGAGATAGAGACAGCCAGCGAGAGAGGGAACACAAGCAGGGGGAGTGGGAGAGGAAGAAGCAGGCTCATAGCGGAGGAGCCTGATGTGGGGCTCGATCCCATAATGCTGGGATCACGCCCTGATCCAAAGGCAGACGCTTAACCACTGTGCCACCCAGGCGCCCCTCTTCTTTTATTTCTTGGTTGATCTATTCATTGGTTAATAAATAGCATGTTATCTAACCTCCAGTATTTGTGCCCTTTCCAGATTTTTTCCTTGTCGTTGATCTCTTATTTCATAGCATTGTGGTCAGAAAAGTTGCATTTTATGACTAATATTTTTGAGTCTGTTGAGGCTTGTTTGTGGCTTAATATGTGATGTGTTCTGGAATATGTTCCATGTGCACTTGAAAAGAATGTGTATTCTGCTGTTTTAGGATGGAATGTTCCAAATATATCTGTGAAATCCATCTGGTCCAGTGTGTTATTCAAAGCCAGTGTTTTCATGTTGATTTTCTGTTTATATGATCTGTTCATTGATGTAAAGGGGGGTTATTAAAATCCCCTACTATTAATGTATCAGTTAGTTCCTTTATGTTTGTTATTAACTGTTTTATGTATTTGGGTATTCCCATGTTGGGTGCATAAATATTTAGAATTGTTATATCCTCTTGTTGGATTGTTCTTTTTATTATTATATGGTGTCATTATTCTCTTGTTATTGTCTTTGTTTTAAAGTCTAATTCATCTGATATGAGTAAAGCTACTATGGTTTTGTTTTGACATCGATTTGCATGATAAATATTTTTCCAGCCCCTCACTTTCAATCTGCATGTATTTTTAGTTCTGAAAGGGGTCTCTTGTAGGCAGCATATATATAGATGGGCTTGTTTTTCTACCTGTTCCATCACCCTATATCTTTTGATTGGAGCTTTTAGTCCATTTACTTTCAAAGTAATTATTGATAGATATGTATTTATTGACATTTTGTTACTTTTTTGTGGTTGTGTTGTAGTTTTTCTATGATCCTTTCTTCTCTTGCTCTCTTTCACACTTTGCTGTCTTCTTTAGTGATAAACTTGGATTTCTTTCTCTTTATTCTTTGTTTATCCGTTACTGTATTTTGATTTGTGATTACCATTAGGTTCATATAGAATATCTTCTACAGATAGCAGTTTATATTCAGTAGATGGTCACTTAAATTAGAACTCATTCTTTCTTCTTACCCTTCCCCCCATGTTTCAGATATATGGTGTCCTATTTCACTTTCTTTTATTTTGTGAATTCTTACACTGATTTTTACAGATATACTTATTTTTACTGCTTTTGTGTTTCCCATTTTTCATACTCTTACTTATGGTCTTTCCTCTTCACTCCACGTGTTTCCTTAATATTTCTTATAGGGCTGGTTTAGTGGACATGAACTACTTTAGCTTTTGTTTGTCTGAGAAACTATCTCCTATTGTGAATGATAGTCTTGCTAAAAAGAGTATTTTTGGCTGCATATTTTTTCCTGTTGGCACTTTGAATATACCATGCCACTCTCTTTTATCCTCCAAAGTTTCTGCTGAAAAACCCACTCATAGACTTATGGCATTTCCCCAGTGTGTAACTATCTTCTTTTCTCTTGCTGCTTTTAAAATTCTTTATCACTTCTTTTTGCCATTTTAATTACTTTGTGTCTTGGTGTTGACCTCCTTGGGTTGATTTTTTGGGGTATCTCTGCCTCCTGGATCCAGATATCCATTTCCTTCCCCAGATTTGGAAACTTTGTAGCTATTATTTCTTCACACAAATTTTCTGACCCTTTTATTGTTCTTCTGGAATCCCTATAATGCAAATGTTATTACACTTGATGAAGTCGCTGAGTTCCCTAAGTCTGTTCTCATTTTGCGTATTTTTTTTTTCTTTCAGGTTGCTCATTCATTCCTCTGCTTCCTCTAGCCTGCTATTTATTCCATCTGGTGTATTTATAATTTCATTTATTGTTTTCTTCACTTCTGATTTGTTCTTTTTTTATCTTTTTGTTAAGCATCTCACTTGCATTCTCCACTCTTGATTCCCAAGTACAGTATCTTTATGTTCATTACTTTAGGTTCTCTATTGGGCATACTACTTTTTTATCCATTTCTCTTAAGTCTCTTACTGTTGTTTTTGTCTTGTTTTTTTTCCATTTGAGATATATTCCTCTGTGTCCTCATTTTCCCTACTCTCTGTGTCTGTTTCTTTGTGTCAGGAAAGTCAGCTACATCTCCTCTTGAATGTAGTGGCCTTATGAAGAAGAGGTCCTGTAGTGCCCTGCAGTGCAGTTTCCCCTGTTCCCCAGAGCCTGATGCTTCAAGTGGTGTGTCCTGTGTGTGCTGCATGTGCTCTGCTGTTTTTTCCTGGCTGCTTTTTCCTTCAGTCCAGTTGTCTGCAGAAGCTCTCTTTGCCTATTATGGGCAGCATTTTGTCCCTGGCAGGGGTGTGGTATGCAGTTCTAACAAGGTGTGCTCTGCTTATGAAATGAGACCTGTAGCTTCCAGGACCCTGGCCTTGTGAGTGGGTTGTGCAGTTTTAACAAGGTGCTCCTCAAACTTCCGCAGGGCCCGCAGCTGCTACTAGCAGAACCGCAGTCTTGCAAAATGCATGGGTGGGAGGCGCAGTGTTGGCAAGGTTTGCAATGGATTTCTGAGGGGGGTGGCCTGCAGTGCTAGGACTGAAGCAAGCATGAGTGGAAAGGGTAGCTGTGGCAAAGCACTAGGGTGTGGGGCTTAGTTGTAAGCAAATTACGTAGTAAATTTCCTGCCGGCTTCTGCAGGTGACCATATGTCTATGCTGAGGGGTGGGAGAGGGCAGTGGCACCGCCAGCTCCTTTGTTCTTGGAAGAGTCTTCCTCTGGATATGCTCTGAAATGAGTAAATAACTCTCCCTACTGTACACCCCAGGTGTTTTTCGAAGTGCTGTTTCTACCCTGTATCTGGAGGGCTGTTTGTCTCGCTGTCTCTTTCAGGTCAGGGACTCATCTTCCTATTGCCCTCAGGGCTCTTCCAAAATGAAGCCAGCTGATTTTTAAGATTCCAGACTTTAAGTCCCTCTTATATGTAAGAAGTCAGTAAATTCAGCTCCTCTTGCTTTGAAAGCCAAATGTTAGGATTCGTCACTCACTGTGCCTGTGGCTCCCTCCTGACCACAGGTGGCCACCTCTGTTTTGCTCCCTACTATGTCTCCACCCTATCTACCCTCTTCAATGTGGTCACTTCTCTGCCTTTAGTTGTGGAGTTTGTTTTGCCAGTCTTCGTTTTCTGGGTTATTTACACTGATGTGAGTGTTATCTAATTGTATCCATGAGACAGGGTGAGTTTAGGGTCCCCTTAATCCACCATCCTCCACTCCTAATCCACCATCTTTAATTGGAAGCCAGTTTTTATTTTTTATTTGAATTATTTTCATATATAATTTGAGAATATTAAGAAATATATCTCTACCACAGATGATGAAAATTTTCATTTTAGTGCCAAGAAAACTTTTAAATTTTTCCTCAGAATGTTACTTGGTATTCTTAAATTAAATCCTTTTCTTAAAAAACAGGTAATCTAATTTGATCTGGCCTCAGAAACTTAAGAAAATTAGAAAAGATTTAAAATCTAGCAAAAACAATGAAAATAAATTGCTATTTCATGATGTAGGATCTTTGGGGGATTTTTGGTGGACTAAATGTATTTTGAATTACTTTGCAGCAACCCAGTGAACCATCTTAAGATTACAAAGCTTTCTGTCTACCTCATAATGTTTTGAGACTCCTATGAAAAAGAATATGTGAATAGCTTTGTAATATAATTACCAACACACAATAAAGGTGTTTTTCTTAGTACATTTGCTCCTATCATTTGGAAAAATTTGTAACAAAAAATAATGCTGATTTTAGAAAAAGTGGATGGGATCAGGGTAATATATTTACTTTCTCTGAAGGATCTGTGTATTCTAAGAAAGCAAGTTTATTTAGTAACTTTGGTGGCTGTGAACCTCTCTACTTCTACCCCAAAATAAAAGTTAAGACTCTAACTAAAACTGTACCATTTAGTCCTAAAACAACAGAGCCAACTAAGGGGTAATGGAAGTTGGGCATTAACACTTACAGTGATTTTCTTTTATTTTCAGTGTACTTAAATGAAGCAGGGTTCAACTTTGTGAGAAAATGCATTCAAGCTGTGGAAACAAGAGGTAAGTTTTGCCCGACAAGTACATTGTTACTGTTATGTAGTTCAGGTAGTTCATTCTTATATAGAAAGCTCTCAGAGAATGAGGATGTGTTTCATCATTAACATGAAATTAACTTTAGCCTCAAAAGAAAGCTGGAGTAGCAATTCTCATATCAGATAGGCTGGATTTTAAACTAGAGGCCATAGAGAGAGATACAGAAGGGCACTATATTATTCTTAAAGGAAGTATTCAACAAGTGGATATGACAATTATTAATATATATGCCCCCAACAGGGGAGCAGCAAGATACACAAGCCAACTCTTAACCAAAATAAAGAGACATATNAGAACTATATAAATGTATAAATTATCTAAATATCTAAATACACAAATAACTATAGTTTGAACTTTACCAAAAATCATACTGTATTTCTTTTTAATGATTTTTCCTAATAAAGGCTTGCTTTACTTCTTATTGTTAGACTTTGTGTTATTTATTACTGTAAGCACCTCTTTGATTTTTTTTATTATATTATGTTAGTCACCATACAGTACATCCCTAGACCTCTTTGATTTTTTTCAAGCTTTAGTGAGGTAAGATTCTTAAGGAGCTGGTATTCCTCCTTTCTTACATTATTTCCCTCAGTGATTTCAGTCATGGTCACAATTCTAGCACCTTTCCTCTCTCTAGACTTGACCTCTCACCTGAAGCCCATTCCAGGTACCTATTATACTCTTTCAATTCCTGGAAAATTTGGCTAAAACAAAACTCATAGAGGATGAGAAATACTGATTATCATTTCCCATCTTTGATGCTTTTTGTATTCAAATAGTGGTGAATGAACAGGGGTACTTTGCTACTTTGAAGATCTTCCAAAGACTTTCAGACACTGTTCAATGTCTGCTCTGAGAAATATATGTATGATGGAGGTTTCCAGGGTAGATTTGCTAAAGTTAGACTGCAAATTGGACGAGCAGCTTTCAAATTCTGTATAGGTATATGCCTGAGGTTTTTAACATTCTGTACTTATGCTGCTGGTCTCAAACCATTCTCCTGTGACTTTTCTTTCTCATTAGGTATCACTATTTTAGGCCTCTACCGAATAGGAGGAGTAAATTCTAAAGTTCAGAAACTCATGAACACAACATTTTGTAAGTTTTGGATGAAGGTGGTTACTTAATTTTTGTATTATAGATAATCCAAACCATAGTTTTCTTTGAGAATTATACTATTGCTTGTCTTTGAATATTTTAAAGTAATATTTAAAATTAATATTTGCCTTCAGTTTTTAATGTGCTGCTATAACTAAGAAATAAATATCTCTCTTTGACCTACTTATGTTTGTGTCCATCTTTTTTATGGTGTGAGTGATGTGTTGAATTGCACAGTTTAAACATCTTATTTTTTACTCTTTTCAGCTCCAAAATCCCCTCCTGATATTGACATTGATATTGAATTGTGGGATAATAAGACAATAACAAGTGGACTGAAAAACTACCTCAGGTAAGGAAGATTTAACTCCTACTCTGCATGTGCTGTCTCTCTTACCTCTGTGGGCAGTTGCCATGTGATTCCTCAGAGCTCCTATGCATGAACTTCACTACTTAGAGCAATTCCTTCACTTCAGGTGAAATAGAATAAGGTGGTAATGTTTATATTTAGCATTTTGGAACTTATACATGCTTTCTCAAATAATAAGAGACTGAAATATTTTATGAATACTAAATAGTATTTTGTTTCATATTAAATTTGAATGTGGTGCTTTCATGGTTTTTTTTTTTTTTAAGTTGAAATTGAAAGTTGTTTTTTGTTTTGTTTTTGCTTTTCATTTAACTATTGTCCCCATATCTGAGAGAGATTTTGCTGTTATGGTTTAGTAGTTCTCACAAAGTGAAAATCATTTTCCAGCCTCCCCTTTTAGTACAGTTGTGCCAAGAAGTGCTAAAGGGCCTTGGTGTCTTCGAGGTCTGCATTTTGGGACTGCCTGTAGCAGCCCTACTAGGACTTGATCATACCCCCTAATCAGCCAACTCTTAAAGAAACACTGAAAGTTCAGGAGAAATAAAAAGATATTGCCATTCTAATGCCTCTTTCTTTATCCATTGTAGATGCCTTGCAGAACCACTGATGACTTACAAGTTACACAAAGATTTTATTGTTGCAGTTAGTAAGTACATTTCCATTGTATGTATTATAATTGATGTAATTTTATGCTGTGTCACTTAGAGGTGTAAACTTAAACCAACTAGTTAAGATTTTCCTACATATTGCTTAAGAAACTGTCAATCCTAATATCTGACAGTATGGTTTGTAAACAAATAAGAAATTATGAGTGATGAATCCATCTAAGGCGAGACCTAAAACCATAAAGCTATGAAGACATAGGCAGTAATTCTTTGACATTGACAGGAGAAACATTTTTCTAGATATGTCTTCTCTGGCAAGGGAAACAAAAAGCAAAATTAAATAATTGGGACTACACCAAAATAAAAAAGTTTTGTACAATGAAGGAAATCATCAACAAAGCAAAAAGGCAACCTACTGAATGGGAGAAAGTATTTGCAAATGATATATCCGATAAGGGGTTAAGATCCAAAATATATAAAGAACTTACACAACTCAACACTAGAAAAACAATTTGATTAAAAAAGAGGCAGAGGCCCTGAGTAGACATTTTTCCAAAGCTGACATGCAGATGGACAGTAAACACATGAAAATATGCTCAACATCACTCATCATTGGGGAAATACAAATCAAAACTACAATGAGATATCACCTCACACCTGTAAGAATGGCTAAAATTATCAACACAGGAAACAACAGGTGTTGGCGAGGATGTGGAGAAAGGGGAACCCTCTTACATTGTTGTGAGAATGCAAATTGGTTCAGCCAGTCTGAAAAAGAGTATAGAGGTTCCTCAAAATATTAAAAATAGGATTACCATATGAGCCAGTAATTCCACTACTGGGTATTTACCCAAAGAATATGAAAACACCAATTCAGAAAGATATGTGCACCCTTATATTTATTGCAGCATTATTTACAATAGCGAAGACATGGTGACGACAGAAGTATCCATTGATACATGAATGGGTAAAGAAGATGTGATATATATGCACAATGAACTATTACTAAACCATAAGAGAGAATGAAATCTTGACATTTGCAACAAGATGGATGGACCTAAGTAACATAAGTCAGACAGAGAAAGACCAATACTATATGATTTCGTTCATATGTGGAATTTAAAAAACCAAAGAAAAAGACAAAAAAGAAATGCTCTTAAATACAGAGAACAAACTGGTGGTTGCCAGAGGAGAGGTGGGTGGGGGACAGGAGAAATAGATAAAGGGAATCAAGAGTGCACTTAACCTTGATTTTTAAAAAAATGCAGAATGAAATAGAATATTTTGCCACTGAATAAGACTTCATTGGGGTGACTGGTGTGCTAAGAGGAATTATTTTAGTTATATTTTACTTGATGAATGTTAGTTTCTTACAAGAGCAACTTTATGGTTAAATAGACAAGACTACAAATATATACAGTCAGGTATGCTACCTACTCATACTTACATAATATATTCTTAAATCTGGAGGAAAGAGTCAGGTATTTTTGGCAGGTAACAGGCACTTCCATCAATCCTTTTTCCTCTATTTATTGATAATGATCACATATCTATGTCATTTATTGGGATCTCTTATTACTATAATGGCTTAATTCAAAAATTGTGGGAGGGGCTCAATGAAAACATGTAAGCTGAGAAATTAAAAATACGCACTTTTAAAACATTGAGACCAAAGTACTGGGTTGCCATCTGAGCCATCACAGCATGTAACAATTAGGAATTAGCATTTCATTGTTAAGATGTATGAGGTGTGACTGTACTAAGTATTTTTCAGTCCCAAGAAAGAAAGCAGTTGCATTAATTTATTACCACACATTGTAATGTCACAGGAAATGTTGTCTGCTGATAAGTGTCAGATAACATTTGAGTGACCTTGGTTTTCAATCCAGTATACATGACTGACCACATGATCTCATAAACACCTATACTTCCTGAAAACTCTCCACTGTATATTATTTTCATCGAAATCTATCCTTATTAGATAAACAAAACCTTGGAAAATGTAGAGTCTGACCTCTCATTTTATTGACTAAGTCCCTGGGTGGGCCAGTGACTTTGTCCAAGGACACTAGTACATTGATGGCAAAATCAGAGCTACCAGCCAATTTTTGTTTTACTCTTACCCTGGAACTCTTTCTTACAGAAATTTTGTGTTAACAACAAATGGCATTTGAGCTACTTAGCTAAGTAGCTAAATGAGCAGCTTGTTTTAATAGAAACATTTGATTGTAAGCTATTTTTCTCTATTTCCATGGCAAATAGATAATTCACTACCATGATAATTAAAATATATTCTTATAGATAAGAATTCATCTTTTGACTGGGTCAAGGATAATTCCATGTACCAGATAATAAGGTAATAAAATTAGGTATTATTTGGAAATTCAGCTCTGTAAAAAGGGGAAGTTATTCAGAATTACAAGGTGTCTTACAGAATTCCCTGGCAGAGTATGGATCAGGCCTTCCATGGGCCTACAGCTGGGAACTGCAAAATTGGTAACTGATGTTTCTCTTCCCACCCTTTTAGGAGGGTCTCTCCTCTTTGTTTTTTGCTACATATCTGCCTTATTTGTATCTCCCTTTCCAGTCAGATTTTCTTGGCTTTGGAGCACATTTAGCTATGTCAACCCTGGTCTTACACGATATGCCTTTTCACCTATCTAAGCAGACAGATCACAGTTTTGGTGTCTCCATTCCAACCTCTGGGAGCCCAGAGTGAGCCAGGCTCTTTCCTCACCTCCCGTTGGGCACTTTTCAGAGAAAGGGCCTGGCAGGGTAGATAGTCACCATAGAATTTGTTTATTATAGTAAGAGCATGTAAATAGGTTCTTCATTCTGAAGTGTTAGATGTTTCTTTAGCAGATAAGTCAGCATGTTGGCTTTTGCCTGAAAGACTAGACTTCAGATTTACCACTGTCAACATGGGCTTAAAATCTATTAGGCCTCTATTTGCATTATAATCATGACACCTCAGATTCAAATCTATAAAATTTGAAAGGGAATGCCTTCTTCCTTTGTCTGATGGAGTCACTTGGAGGTTTCTGTGTGATAAAGTATATTATATTGCCTGGCACATTAGGCTGTCTTTAACAATTTCTGTGATCACTCACATTGCTAAAGTTTGACTCTGTCCTGGTGTAGCAAAACCAAAGCAGGTGATGAGTTATGGTTGTATGAAAGTTCAGTGGCTATGAGCACAGGTGTGGATTAGATGGAACTGGGCTAGCTTGACTTCTTTACTTAACTAACTTCATCACCATGGTCAAGTTACTCAACAGCTCTAAGCGAGTGATAAAGATAATACTTACTGCATGGTGCAATGTTTATAACGCATGAGGGTGGGAGTGTTTATAATGTTTAGATTACTAATGTTTATTTATACATTTGAATACAACTAAAACTTGAGCATTTGAAACCTTTCTGTTATAGAATCTGATGACCAAAACTACCGGGTGGAGGCTGTACATGCATTGGTGCACAAATTGCCAGAAAAAAACAGAGAGATGCTGGACATCTTAATAAAGCACCTCGTCAAGTAATTCTCTGATTTATGTTGTTCACCTAACTACTTGTTCAACTATTAAAGTGAAACTTGTTCATGTCTTTCTAAAGTGTATGACGGTGCTATAACATTGTTATTATAATCAGTCTATTGAATATGCTTTTAAAAATGATGTGACAGTAAGATATATCTGTGTGTGTATGTACTGTGTATGTTTACGCTATGCAAATAATTAATATCCTTCTCAGCTGTTAAACTAATGACAAAAACCTTATACGTCAACTTAAAAATATATAAAGGAGTATATGTTTTTTCCCCCAGTTCCTTTAGATGCCTTGTGAGCCCTAAGTTTGAAGATCAGTTCTCTATGCTCCTAGTGTCAACAGGTTTTGCCAGGTCAAAGTGCCACTCTAGTGTTAGTTTTTTCCCTGGATTCATAGCATCACTTGGTCTCTGAAGATTTTTCTGACTCTGCTGTTAGTTCATATATGTTTTTAAAAATCTGGATAGATAGATATCAAATTAATCAAGGAATCGAGTTTCTCCAGAGGAACAGAACCAATAGGATGTTTGTGTGTGTGTATGTAGTTATACATACATGTTTATATATATATTGTGTGTGTGTGTGTATTTTGTGCATATATATATGAGAGAGATTGATTGCAAGCTGGCCTGCACTATTGTGAAGACTGGTTAAGTCTGAAGTCTGCAAGGCAGCTGGTAGTCTGGAGACTCAGGTAAGAGTTAATGTTGCAGCTACAATCCAAGGCAGTCTGGGAGCAGAATCGCCTCCTACTCAGAGGACCTCAGTCTTTTTAAGACTTTCAACTGATTGAATAAGGCCCACTCACATGGAGGGGAATCTGCTTTACTCTAAGTATACTGATTTAAATGTTAATTTAATTTAAAATTTTTTAAATTTATGTTAAAATCTTCCATAATTTTATGCAAAAAAAATACCTTCACAGAATCATCTAGAATTATGTTTGATCAAATATCTGGGTACTGTGGCCTCATACATCTGTCTAAAGATTCTCTCTCTCTCTTTCATATACACACATCCATACACTTGCCATGCTACTGTAAACAAAAGTCCAAATTCAGATTTTGTTTTATTTTTTTTAAAGATTTATTTATTTAGAGAGAGAGAGCAGGGAGGTGTAGAGGGAGAAGAAGAGGGAGAGAATCTCCAGCAGTCTGCCCATCAAGCATGGAGCCTGATACAGGGCTTGATCTCATGAACCTGAGATCATAACCTGAGCTGAAAGCAAGAGTCATATGCTAACCAACTGAGCCACCCAGGTGCCCCCAAATTCAGGTTTTAAACTAAGAATTCCCTTATAGGCTCATATACAAATAAGGATATTTTCCATCTTAGCAAGTACTATGATTCACAATTAAATGATTACTCCTTTGTTGCTTACTATAAGTAGTGACCCAGTTTGTGCTAATTTGAGCCATGCATATTTGAAATAGTGCTACATAACATGTTAATAAATCTCATCTTAACCTGCAGATGAGATAATATGAATTGCCCTCCCGCCCCTTGAAATAGGAAGGAAATCCACTAGGAACTGTGTCATTTCAAGTTCATAATTAACTGTTGCATATGGCAATACCTCTTTTATTTAATGAACAAGGATTCTTGGTCAGATTTAGTCTTAAATTATGTTTTCAATTGTGTGACCGCTTCATGAAATTTAACCACACTCTATGTATTGGGCATTCTCTTCATGTATTCAAGCTAATTTTCTAGCAAAGCTTTTTAAAACTGCTTTTAAAAGATATATGAGTGTCACATAAAATGTTTTGTTTAATTATCCAGAATGTTAGATGAACTCAAACTTCCCCCTTATAGTGAATGTGCATGGCTTTAGTACAGGGAATAGCAGAGGATAGTATCTGGCCACAGAAGAGTGCTTAAAATTCTTTTGCCCATCCTTTACTACCATTCATGGCTTTTTTCCTGAACCTGTAAAAAATCAATCCCCATTGACTGAGCAGTATTATTGGAATGTTGTCCACATCATCAGTGACTTAAGTAAACTCCAAACAAGTGATAACACTCTTGGGGCCCTGGCAAACTTAATGTATCTGAAGAAAAGAGAATTTAAGACCAGTGATCTGGATTGGTCACTATCTGAAGGACCAGTGACTAAAAGATTGATTCCAAATCTACATTAATTAGCTCTGAGACATAGTATAAACCATTACTTCTTTCCTGAGAATCCTTTTGTCCTCAAAATAAAGGCTATCTGTGTTATCTTCTTCGACTCTAACTTTGGATATTTAAAAGGGCAGTTGGGTATCTGTTCCCTACAACAAATTTAGGGAATGAGGTGCAGAAATAGCTGAAATGTGGGGTGATAAGTGTATATATTGATTTAGCTCAACAGAAGTGAAATTCAGTGAAGAGAAAATTGTTCATCTAAATATTCCATCTTCTGAGCAATACAGTTTATCTTATTCCAGTTTACTCACACTACCAGGATCTCTTACATTTTAGCAAGGGTGCCTAAAGCCAATTTAATTACAAGGAAACTAATGTTTTGAGATCATATTTCCTTAACATTATTTAATTTTATCAACACTATAGGGGTCCTTATTCTTTATAGATAAGGAAACTTGGAAATAGGAAATAACTTGGCTGATCGCACCCAGCTTCCAAGTCGGGTGGATCCAAGCTTTAAATCCAGACATATTTTACACACTACTTTCTTAGTAGACTAATACATATTAAGCAACTAATATATATATTATATATATATATATAATATATATAATATATATAATATATATATAATATATATAGCATATATATTATAATATATATAATATTTGGTTATGTAAAAAGAAAATGTGGAATGAAACTTCTTCCTATTCTAACCAAGAGCTTCTTCGCTAGTGCTCTCTCAGGCACAAGGGAAAAATTCAGTCAGTGAGACAGCCAGCTCTTCCTGTCCTGTGCTGGGATTTGCATAGTATTCAAAATCCTGGATTCTCCATAAAATTTTACTTCTGGAATGTAGTTAGTGATGCACACTTAGGTATAAACATAATCTTGTGTTGTGCTTCTTTCTATAGCTTGGTATTTTGACAGCGTGCCTAGAAGATAGAAAATGCAGTGGTTAACCTAGAAGATTGGTCAAATGAATGGGTTTCTCCTTAAGAATCTATTCAGTTGGGGCACCTGGGTGGCTCAGTTGTTTGTCTCTTGATATCGGCTCAGGTCATTATTTCAGGGTTCTGAGACCAAGCCCTGGGTAGGGCTCCCCATTCAGCAGGGAGTCTGCTTGAGAGTCTTTCCCCCTGACTCTCCCCCAACTCATGTGTGCACACACTCTCTCAAATAAATAATCTTTAAAAAAAAGAATATATCAAATTTCCAAATTAGTCAAAGTCATTTTTGATAGTTACTGGGATAAGGTAACTGACTTTTGCTAAGGTCAGAAATACCAGAGGTTTTTCCTTTCTTTTTCATTTTCAAGCCAACACTGATGCTACCGTATCTCCTTCTCTTACTGTTTGCCTAACATAGTGCCCAGCACTAAGGAGGCACACAGGGAATTTTGAATTGATGAGTGGATGGATGGGTGGATGGATAGAAGGGAAAAAGAAAGGATAGAAACATTCCTTGGCCAGTTGTCTTATGTAGGAAGCTTAAGAAAACCCCTGACTTATATTCAGGAGACCTGAATTGAAACAGCATCTCTGTCCCTAATTTGCTGTTATATGGAGTACATCATTTTTACTTAGGAGTTTTGCCTTTTTTTTTTTTTTAAGATTTACTTATTTATTTGAGAGAGAGAGAGATGGAGAGAGAGAGGTGGGGAGGAGGGGTGGAAGGGGAAGGAAAGAGATAAGAAAACTCAAGCAGAACATGGAGCCCAACACAGGGCTACATCCCAGGACCCTGAGATGACCTGATCCAGAACCAAAAGTCAGACACTTAACCAACTACACCACCCAGTCACCCCAGTTTTGCTTTCTTTTAAGCTATACAATAGGAAAACCTGACTTCCTGGAAGAATTAAATGCAATATGAAAATGCCTGGCACTAGGTTCTCAATAATATGTTTTAGTGTATCGGAATATAATTCCAACCAATCTAATCTTAACCATCTGTTCTAAAAGAAGTACAGTGCCCTAGAGAATCCCTCACAATCTCTCTAGGGTGATCATATTCGATTTAAGGTATCAAGATTTATTTCTTTAATTAAGCTTTGTAATTATTTTTACTTAGCTAATGTTAACTTTATGTCTTTTAAGGCTATACCACATATGCCAGTTGGGAGTGGCTGAACCTGACTACTTGGGAAAACTAACCTATCATGGCGTATTTTACATTTTATTTATGCCACAAATTTAATAAATGAGAACATTTCCTAATTATTAAACATTTAACTTATGTTATTTTTTATTGCTCTTATGTGCAGAGTATCACTACACAGCCAACAAAATCTCATGACTGTCTCAAACCTTGGTGTCATATTTGGCCCAACTCTAATGAGAGCACAAGAAGAAACTGTGGCAGCCATGATGAATATTAAATTTCAGAATATTGTGGTTGAAATTCTGATTGAGCACTACGAAAAGGTAAGCTGAATTTTCATGTGGAAGTATCAAATCTTGTACCTTGCTTTTAAGGAATTTTCCACTTGTATTATCTATCAGTTCATTGTGATCTCAGATTCTTATAAAGTATCAGTCTTGTACATTTTGTGTAAAATGCTTCTTCATGAGGACTTTGATTTCTTTTTTTCTTGTTTGGTTTTTAAGGGCTTCTCAGAGTCTAACAGGTAAATGGTTTCCTTTCGTTTTTCATCATTTACTTTTCAAGATTCTCTTGAAAAGTATTTATGTAGTGAATTTTTTGCTTATATTCAGAGAATTTGTTAGAATCACTTGGTGATTAAGTCTAGTTTTAACCTTTTTACCTCTCTGGAATTAGACTTACAGCAGCAATAATATTCTCAATAAAACAAAAGAATTCCACGGACAGTCTTGAAGTCTTCTCTGAGTCTTTAATCATGGTTTCTTTGACAAGATTGAGATCTTAGAATAACTGTGGAAATGGGAAATTGGGAAAGTCAAAGTGATTGGATTGTTAAGTAAATCCAGCCATTGAAAGTCAAAACATTTGTGATCCATTTATGCCTGTTCTAGTCCTTGTGAGAGAATGACTATGCCCTCTCCTTCCCTGGGTCCCTTCTTGGTGCCTGTAGAAGAATATCCTTCATTTATCTAAGGTTGCAAGCACTCACAACCCATGACCATCTGGCTGTATCCTGTAGCTGTGCTCAGACTTTCCCTGCAGCTTGTCACATTCCAAGACAGCTCAGGGCCAACAGCATGACAGCACCTTCTCCTGAAAAGCAAGAAACTTCTTGGCTGGGGAAATGATACAGAATGAGCCTCTTCCCTTCAGGTTATGTTCAGCATGAAGTGAGAAAGAAAATATCACAATAGTAAGAGTCAGTATGTCTTGACACCGATGTTTATTCATATTTGAAATTATTGGAATATCTTCTGAAATTAATTGTTGGGAAATTGGGGAAGATAGAAAAGAAAACCCAGAGAATGGACATTACTCAGTGTAAGTGGAAAAGAAAGTTATAATTGCTATAGGATATTTTTTTGTATCAAGCATTTTTTGCCAGGAAGCTGATTAAATAGCATATAGTTCTAAGATTATTTATTAACTCATAAATATCATTTTATGATGAAAATGGCAATTTCCCCTTTTATTGACCTCTATCCATTTTTTTTTTTTTATGTAGATTTTTCATACTGCCCCAGACCCAAACATTCCTCTTCCTCAGCCTCAGTCTCGATCTGGATCCCGAAGGACACGAGCAATCTGCCTCTCCACAGGTTCCCGGAAGCCCAGAGGGAGGTATACACCATGTTTGGCAGAACCTGATAGTAAGTGTGCCTGCTGTAGGGAGATGCTTTCTACATTCTTTGATTTAGCCTTACCTCACCTTACCAACCTTAGGGTAGAAATAAATAGATGATTTTACTGATACTGTCTCCCCGACACTCCCCTCCCATTTATATATTCTTTTTCAGTATAGTTATGAGATACTTGAACAAACAAATTCATTACTGCTACAAAGGAAAAAAAAATAGTTTGCTCAGTGCCCTTTTTTTCTGCAACTGCTGTTAAGTACATTGAGTGCTACTTTGTAGCAGGTTTTGTCCTATTGTCAAAGTAGTAGAGAAGAAAGCAAGAAAAAGTCTGGCTAAAGCAGTCATTTTCTTTCTTCTTTTCACATTATGTCCTTAAAGCATCATCTCTTTGGTATCAGAGTGTCTGAAAGAGGGAGAGAAAAGAAATAAAAAGAAAAACCACACTACACATTATCACTAACTTACTGTTCTGAACCAAGCCCCACAGCAAAGTGGGTGGCAGCTTGAGCCCACAGTGGGTGTGAAACTTGTGTCATTTTATTTTACACTCTCAAGCCCCTCAATGTTTTCTCACAGTCAGTATTTAACAGAAAACACTAATTTTTACTTTAGATATGTTTGAATATTTTATTACAGTTTTTCTCATTTTTTTCTTAAACCTTACTTTCAGGAACATTAAAAAATAATTCAGTTCAATAGGCAGTTTCTTACATTGCTATATTCTTGGGAGGAAGAGAAAAAATTCCTTTCTTTTAAAAATATGAGTGGCTTCTAATTTGCATCTGACCTGACTGGTGCTTTTAAATGAAGGAGGACTCAGATGCATTATAACTCAGAATCACCTAACAGGAAAATTACAAAAGGCAAAAACATATCTTTAACATCCCTCCTTCCATTGATCTCTTGTAATGTCACCAAAGAATCTTATTTCTGTTACTTGTGAGTTCTTTTTCAAAAGCAATTTTTTTTATGTCCAATGCAAGACCCAAACTCATGACCCTGAGATCAAAACCTGAGCTGAGATCTAGAGTTGGACACTTAACTGACTGAGCCACCCAGGTGTCCCCAGAAGCAAATTTTGTCCAAATTCAAGTCAACTCACTAATCCTTCAAGAAGTAACATTATTTCTTAGGGTCAGGGTACATATAAAATCTTCCTTGAATAGTATTGAAAAATGCATCCACTAGGTTGAAATGTATGTTTTAAAGCCTTTGTCCAGAACTGACGATGGTTTTCCATACTGGGTACAGGCCTCTCACTTCAGTGGGATCAGGTGGCCACTGAGCACATGTGAGCTGGATAATGGAAAGGTTTTGGTTGTGTTGTTCTTAGTAGAGAGCCACTGTTGTTTTCTTGTTCCCACTCAGGTGACTCTTATAGCAGCAGCCCAGACAGCACACCCATGGGGAGCATTGAGTCACTCTCCTCTCACTCCTCTGAACAAAACAGCACAACCAAGTCTGCTTCCTGCCAGCCCAGGGAGAAATCTGGAGGGATTCCTTGGATTGTATCCCCATCACCTTCCAATGGACAGAAAAGCCTTGGACTCTGGACAACTAGTCCTGAATCAAGTTCTAAAGAGGATGCAACCAAAACAGATGCAGAATCAGATTGTCAAAGTGTTGCCTCCGTCACCAGCCCAGGGGATGTTTCCCCACCCATAGACCTGGTCAAGAAAGGGCTGTATGGGCTTTCAGGACTGAAAAGAGCCTCAGCTTCCTCTCTCACATCCATCTCTGCAGCTGAAGGTAAACCAGATTTGAGCTTATGTAAAACGTCATTGTCTCTGTATCACTTGCTGGGTCATTCAGCATGATTAAGGAGGGTAAAGTTAATGGTGAAGGGGCTAACAGTGCTGTTCCTGAGCTAGGATTTTTAAAACTGTGCACTGTGACTTTTTTCGTGAATCTTTCCATCTCTGTAAGGTGATGTTTTTGTGATTACTGTAGATTGTGATCTCCCTGAGTGATGGGCTGCTATGCTCAAAGAACATTCTGTACCTTCTCATTTGAGCTTAGAGAAAAATGCTTCCTTTTGTTATGCACATGTACTGTGTTACTGCTGTTATTTTGTCTGATAGCACCTTGCCTGTTTTCTTGGGTTTTTTTTTTTTTTTTTTTTAGGAAGCAAGAGCTACAGTGGATCCATTCAAAGCTTAACTTCTGTAGGTTCCAAAGAGATGCCCAAAGCCCCACCAAACCCAGACCTGCCTCCAAAAATGTGCAGGAGGTTAAGGCTAGACACTGCCTCAAGCAATGGCTACCAGCGACCTGGCTCTGTGTAAGTGAGAGAGAGTTTGCATTTGGTGTATCTTCCAGGGATACACAGGAGTTGAGTATGTCCAAAAGAACCCTTAGGAGTCCCACAGCTGAATGCCTCATCTGTAGTGTGGGAACAGTCAACTTCTGTAGGACCCTGTCCTCTTCTACAATGATGTACCAATTAGAGTAGGCTTAAGGTACATATATTCCACACACATACGATTTCAGGTATTTGCCTTACAAGCAGAGCTATGACTTAATTTAAAGATATGAGAATAGATGTATAATACAGTAGTCTTGGACTTTGAAACTAGACATTTTGTAAAAGCTAGACATCTGCCTCTCAGCTGAGCCAACTGCCCAGATCCCACCTCCCCCACCTCTTTATTAGAAATGCAACTGCTCTCTACATTGTGAGAGTTTGTTTTCTCTCCTCTCCATTATCTGTCTCCGCAATGTGAGTATTCACGGATTTAAACAGGTTCATGGAAAACAAGGAGCATGAAAGGTGAAAGGGAGTACTTCTAACAAGAGACCCAGAAATGTAAAGGCAGATAGGATAGAGTACATGGATGCAAATAGGAAGGGGACAAAGAAGAGAAAACAGGAACTTGGATAAAGAAGTAAGCAAAATCTAAAAAGGAAAGTTTTTAACCCATTTTTATTTTCCTGAGTTTTACTGAGCTTTTCAAATGCTATGTGAGCAATTACTGGGCACCTTTACATGTGTTCTCTTAATGTCCTTCATGTCCCTCCACAGTAGGTAGTAGAATCCTCGTTTTAGAGATAATGAGAACTAATATTAGGAAAGTTAAGGAAAGTTAATTATCCATTTAAAGTCCAGTAAGGCATTTTGCTAAGCCTGTTTCCGTAGGAACAGTATCTTAAATCCATTCGTTCATCACCTTCTTTGACAAGAACCTTTTGATTACAGAGGGTATTTGACATACATTATCTCTATTGGTCAGAAATCCAACTACCACTATATAGACAAATACTATATTTATAAACCTGTATACTATGCAGTGTGTATAGTTCTAGCCATTCAGGGAGAACACATTTTAAGCCAATATGTCAAGGGAGATAGGAGAATATAGATTCCATCCTATGTGAGGGAAAGAGAAGATTTGCTTCTGTTTTGTAATTGTACTGATGAAGTAGAAATTAAACTTGAGAGAATATATATTCTGTATTAGGTGTAAAATGACCCTTCATATTATCAACTGGCTAGGCTCTGGGAGAAAAGTTTGTCAATTAAAGAAATAAGATACACTTTAAAAATCTAATTTAAAACATCATTCACAGAATTTGATGCTCTCTTCTGGTAAGTATAGAAACTTTTCTAATTACCCCAGGGTGCCTTAGTTTTAATATAGTCTCACTTTTTCAAGTAGATCATGCCCTGCCTCCCGTGATTTAAATCCACAAATGTATTTATTGGCCGTATTTTCAGAGTTCCCTCTTTTCACTTTAAGAACTATGTTCAGATATTTAAAAAAAAAAAAAATGAAAGAAAGAAAGAAAAGAAACCTTTTAGAGTTAGTTTTGTCTGAGCTATTAGAATGAACAACAATTCTTTTGTCTTGATGATTTGATTCTTCCCTGTGGCTCCACAGGAGTCAATAATCACTGCCAAAAGCTGGGTGGGGAGAAAATGTTCTTTTTTACTGCTCCCACAGTTTTCTGAAGTAGAAAAGATGAGGACAGTAAAATCCCCAGGGGAGGTAGCTATAGGTTTATTACATCTGCTACTCTGTGAATTGGAGACTATATCTAAAAATTTCTTCCACATTAAAGCTTAAAACAATTAAAATTCAGGTCAAATTTTGCAGCTAGTTCTTAACTAATTGTTTTTGGTTGTGTTAACTGATAACCCCAAATTATACTTTGAACTGAATGATTTTCTGATTGATTTTAATGGAACTTGCATTTTAAAATTATTTTTCAGTGTGGCAGCAAAAGCCCAACTGTTTGAAAATGTTGGTTCACTTAAGCTGGTTTCTACTGGGCGGTAAGTTCTCGAAAACTTTAATGTAAAAAATAAATAAATAGAAGTGGTGACATTGTTGTCTTTTGTTGACATGTTGGGTCATCTTTGACTGCTCTGACCTACAGGTCTGTAGATGGTCAAATCCACACCCACTGTCTTCAGAGGGACAAAAGGTCATGTCTGTAAAGAGCATTTAGCCTCTCAGACTCTTCCAGTGATGCCTCATTTACTAAAATCTTCACAAAGGAAGGGTTCTAAACAAGTTTTCTGAAAGATACAAGTTGCTGTAACTCTTGGCATGACAAAAACTCTTTTGATGACAATTTCTGGAAACTTTTGAAAAGTATATTCTTTTTCTTTAAATTTGTTTTAAAGATTTATTAATTTATTTGAGAGAGAGCGAGTGAGCATGCACATGAATGTGGGGGCGGGGGGCAAAGGGAGAGGGTGAGAAAGACTCTCAAGCTGACTCCCTGCTGAGCACAGAGCTAGACTCAGGACTTGATCTAAACCCTGAGATCACGACTTGATCCAAAACCAAGAGTCAGATGCCAACCAACTGAGCCATCCAGGTGTGCCTCAAAAGTATATTCTTAACTTTTAAAAGTTATAGAACGTTTTCTGAAAGAAGCTTTATGAGCATGCACTGAAAAATATGCTTATTCTTAATGGCCACTGTGTTGCTGTAGAGCTGATTGGCCTAAGCCGCTCTTTTTTTTTAGTACAGTTCTTTATTCAGGTTTCCCAGATTTTACCTTCCTCTCTGTTAAAAGGACGCAGATTGTTACCTCTTGTTGCTAATAATGTGCTTGCTTCTAAGGTTTTGCTTTCCTCTCCTCCTGTTCCGAATTGATCTTTTCATCCACGTGAGAAGGGCTTTGATTTTTAGTTTGAATATGTCTGAAATAATGGAATTTCTTTAATATTTTGGTATGTTTGGTTTTTTTGTTTTGTTTTACCATCAGCAACAGGTCTGAGTCATTCAATAAATGCTTGCTATTGAAAGAGTATATAAATGAGAGCACTTGAAGAACAAACTTTGATTTTTCCTTTGGATTTACAAAGGCAATTTTGAGCTTCCCATGTTTGGATAATCAAGGCTATGAAGAAAAGGAATCACAATTAATTGTATCACTGTATAGTTATTTTAAAAGTTATGCAACCACTATATTGTACATCTACAACTAATATAACTAATATTATGATAACTAATATTTACTATACTGGAATTAAAATTTTTAAAAAGTATTCAACCATAGAATTTTTATTGACCTTTTTGAAGTATGTGGACTTTTTTTAGAAAGTGTTTATTAAATACCTATGCAATGTTGGGCTTGTTCTAGTTAGTAGGGTTAACATTGACCTTCACATTCTGTTTTGTTTTGTTTTTTTCCCAAGGCCTAGCACTGGTCTTTGTGTATTAATGTTTTTGACTTCACAGAGTAGAGCTACTTTGGTATCTTACTGGGATGTTGGTCAATGCATTGAACTTATGAACAAATCCCAGAGTACTTGCATTTACTTTACCACCATCCATGGTATCTTCACCTTCTTCCTTTTTATTAAAGCATGGTGAAAACTAGGTACTGTGCATGTCAGAGCAAACATCATTTCTCTGAAACTATCATCATTTTTAGGCCTTAGTGTAAGGGACTTAACTTTGCTACTTCTATCTTGCTATATAGTTGAATTGCTCCACTAGGTGGAGCCCTTTTATTATGAAGTTCTAAACAATCTGTTAAGGGCTCAAGTTCTGGGATCAGAGCTAATCTTTTAAAAGCTTTAAGAAAAGAAGCTATTAATGAAGTAAATCAGAGCACTGTCATATACTCAGATGTTCAACAACCAACCTTTGCATTTTTAATATGCTCCTAAGTTATACTCTAAATCAACTTCTAGTGGCTGTCAGCATAAACTTAGAGCTCACTCAGTGCACTAAAGGTTGGAGTCTTTACTTGTCAACAATTCCACAGCATTTGTTGACAGTGTCAGAACTTTTCACCAAGAGACAGGCACAGTGGAGCACAACCAAAGTCAGGGTCAGAGAGACCCATGTTTAAATTCTTGGTCTACCACTTCCTAGTTATAATAACCTTGGAGTGACATATTTAGGAAATCTGTTTTCTTCATCTATAAAATGAAGGTCATAATTCTTTTGACAAATTGTTGTAAATGTACACTGTAATGTATTTTGAGTACTTGGTGAGTTCTCTGTAGATGGTCTACAATAGTAACTATTATTGTTACCATTTAAAATGCTTGCTTAAGATATTCAAGTTTCTAATTAATACATCAATGGTACTTAATCATTAACTATTAACAGTCACCTGATACTATTTTATACCATTAAATACAAGTGAACAACACATAGAAATTGAGGGCATTTCCCTCACTAACCTCCTATAATGCTTATTTTGCTTTCTTTCTAGGGAGTTCAGGGTTACCCTTGAATTGGATCTTGAAGAATGATAGAACCAGTAGTGGGTAGTAGGATGACTAGCCATGTTTGGGAAAGAGACCAAGTGGGAGACTTCAGTGGATGGCTTTGAGTAACAAGAAAGTAACACCTCCAGGAGTTACTGCAGAGTCATTGGGCAAAGGGGTAATCTACTCATGGATACGGTTGAGCAGATCATTCCAGTGGCTTTTTTAGGAGGTTGTGAAGAGGAGGCCCTCTCCTCTGTTGTGGCCATGCTCCAATCTGCTTCCATTCCTTAATGATGGTGACTGCTGAGAGCTCAAGAACGGACACCTCTTTTCCTTAATCCCACCAAAGCACCATTAATACAGTATTTTTTACAAATATTTTTTAAAGGCCATTACATATTAGCATAAATAACAAATTTTATGAAAAATATTTTCTAATACAAGGAGTTACATTATTTTACATTTTTACAGACCTCTTTAATATATGGCATAATAGGAAATAAATGGATTCTCATATATACTTCATTTGCTATCAGAGCAATGTCCTCTCAGGGTCCCATCTGCCCATCCATCCAACTTCCTCTTGACTATACTTTGTGAACCACTCACTCCTCTGTGATAAACACAGAAAAGGAACCCTGAAGGTGGTATTCACTGTTCCAACATAGTGCCTAACACAGGAAAGGTACTCAACAAAATTGTTAGATAAACAAATAAAATACACATTTTTAACTTAAAAAGACGTAGTTATTGGGGCACCTGGGTGGTTCAGTCGGTTAAGCATCAGACTCTTGATTTCAGCTCAGGTCATGATCTCAGGGTCATTAGATTGAGCCCCGAGTCAGGATCCGTTCTGAGTGTGGAGCCTGCTTGAGATTCTCTTTCTCGTTCTCTGTCTTCCTCTGCCCCTGCCCTGACTGCTCACACATATGCAAACATTCTCTCTCTCTCTCTCTAAAAAAAAAAAAAAAAAATACTTTGTTATGTTTTCACTTCATTTTCAATGGAGTTGCAATACACATGCCTTTGATATAAGCAGCTTTAACTACAAGCTCCCATAGGAGTTCTTTAGCATTGAGGCATTCAATGCTCAGACATCCAAGCCAGAAACAGCCAGTATTTATTGACAGAAGCCTAAGAAAGGAACATGTGACTAATTTAAGAAATCTCCAACCAGTGACCAAAATGCAAATGCAGTATTTATTGTCAAGAGTCATGGGCAATTTAGGGGTCTTGCAAGGACAAATTTTTTTGTAAAGTATTTGCCTTATGTGCTAGCACTGTTTCATGTCATGTGTTCATCTGCTTTACTATTTGTAGTATCTGCCTAGTGCTGTATTGGTATTGGATTGGTGTGTATTCATTTATTAAATCTTCTGATGAAGACTTAGTTTGTGATTTTTTTTATTTTTAGCTTTTCTGTATGTTACTACTTTGGCATCTTTTTAACTCTATCTGTATGCATCTTTCTTTCCTTCATACAAAAAGAGTATATTGTGAATTTTGGACACTCACCCTATCAAACCTTTGTTTTGATACTTTGTACTGATGAGTACATCAGTAATAGCATGTAGTATTAAGAATGGGTCTTGTGAACAGATCATCCTCTGGATGATAAGGGAAAAAATGGCTTTCAGGATGCTGAGTGCCATTACCTTACTCTCCCATGCAATAAGAAGCAAGATTTCAAAATTCTTTTCAAAGGATATCAGGATCTTCTGAAGAGAGACTCAGTAGGTGACAGTGTTATTTTCACATCGTCAATATACCAAGGCAGTAAAAGAGGAAGCATTAGCACCTGGAGAGAAAACTTCACTGTCACAGACAGTGACATTAAATCATCAAAGCTCTCTGCTGAGTTAACACCTGTAGTTACAGATCTCAGCAGAAGAAAATTATACCTGTCTAGTCATATGCACAGATAATTGAAAAGTCATGACAGATAATATTTTGTGCTATGTATTTTTGACACATTTAATAATATCCATTTACTTAGTAATGTAATTATTTTACATGCCTCCCCCTTGCTATCAAATCCCATAAAACACTATAGAGAGAACATTCATGTCTGAAATATTAACAAAAATAGTTTGGTTGCATTTAGAGTATAATTTTAAAAATTATATCATTGTAAGGATATTATATCTTACTGATTCCTATAACTGAAAATTGTTACCTTATGCATCTCCTAATGATTCAAAGCAGAAAGACTTAATATTAGAGGGAAATTTTTGCTGTTAGAAGATTTGATTTTTTGAAAAATCTTTACATATTTTTAGAGAAATGGCTCTGGAACCCTCAATTTCATCAGACATCAGATTATATCAGATCAAATTATCCCAAATTATATTAGATTAAATGATTATAATTGACTGGAAGATTTATAGGAAAAACTAATATTCTTTCTATTTAAGATTACCATGTTCTGGTTCTTAGAAGTCTTCATAACTTGGTATTATCCTCTTCCCCCACACCCACACCATGTCAACCAACACACCCATTCAAACACATTCATGTGCATGCATGCATATACACACACATACACATGGCTCTTTAAAAAAAAAAAAAAAGATTGGGGCGCCTGGGTGGCGCAGTCGTTAAGTGTCTGCCTTCAGCTCAGGGCGTGATCCCGGCGTTCTGGGATCGAGCCCCCAATCAGGCTCCTCCGCTAGGAGCCTGCTTCTTCCTCTCCCACTCCCCCTGCTTGTGTTCCCTCTCTGGCTGGCTGTCTCTCTCTGTCAAATAAATAAATAAAATCTTTAAAAATTGACAGAGAGAGAGAGAGCACAAGTAGGCAGAGCGGCAGGCAGGGGGAGAAGGAGAAGCATGTTCTCTGATGAGCAAGGAGCCCTATGTGGCGCTCAATCCCAGCACCCTGGGATCAAGACCTGAGCTGAAGGCAGCCACTTAACTGACTGAGCCCCCCAGGTGCCCTAACATGGCTCTTTAGTGTAGAGCCCTGTCTTTCTCTGGGTACCTGTACTTCCTCAATTCTTCCTTAGATCATGTTGCATTGGGCTAGTAGTCATTTCTAAGTCTGCCTGCTGCAGGCTGTACTAGCGAACTTTCTGAAAGTACAGCCTGAGACTCATCTCATGAAATAGATTCTGAGGGAAGGAACCTAATTTTTCTCTAATTTTTAATTTTCTAATTTTCAGATATCTGTTTGGGAACTCCAGTATAAATGACCTAGTCTCATTCTGGGAGTGTAAGGGAATAAGACCCAGCATCTATTTCCAGCAGGGAAATGAAATAATAATATTACACTGCTCTTTGAGAGAGCTGTAGATAGCAAACACTGCTTGCTGATGCTATCGAGGCAAAGCCCTGATAGTCCTGAGGTGGGAATGAGTTTGGCATGTTTGAGGAGGTGAAAGCAGGCCAGTGTGCCTGGAGTATAGTAGGTGAGCAGAGGCAGGTACAGAAGAAGCAGGAGATGCTGACAGGGACCTGATTATGTATAGTGTGGAGGCTAGAGTTAGAAACCAATGGTTGTTTTCAGGGAAATAATGCAGTCATCACATGATCATCAGAACATTTATCAAAATGCCCCCTGGCTGCTCTGTATAGAATGGATTGTAAGGAAACAAAATAGGAAGCCTTGAGGATTTAGAAAGGTAGGAAGCCATTTAGTGAGCCACACCAAAAATGATTTTAGCTTGGACTCTGGTTGTGATAGAGATGGTGAGAAGTAGGTGAAGTCCGGATAACTTGCACATTGTATTGCCCAGGTAATTGGATGTTGAAGAATAAAGGTGACTTGCGACTTGATGAGCAGCCACAGTTGATGGCTTTTTAGTGTAGGCTCAAATATTTTAAAATAGATCGCATATAAAACTCTGAAATTCTGGCTTCTCTTAAGAAACTAGAGTATCTGGTTACATTGAGTCTGAATTCTCATAAGAATGTTGGCATCCTACTTTAGGAGATGGGTGTAGGCTCTGGTTTGCAAAGCTTCCATCTGTCATCAGGCTATTGTTGGTTGCCATTTCGCATCAGTGTATCCTATTGTTTTTCTTGTATCATGCCCACGTAATTTATTTACTATACTCTGTAAGCCTTCAATTTTGGGGTCTCACTTCTGATAGTCTGAAAAGAAAGCAGAAAAAGCTTTAGGGTACCTATGAATTTCTATATATGTGTAAAAATGAGCCTGTTTGCCAGCATACTAATTATTATATAATAATATTCTTTAAAACCACTTTGTGCTGTTATAAACCAGGTTAATTACCCTTGGGGACATTTCCTGGAAACACAAGAAGGGTTTTTAGTGTGCTGTCAATGTTTGATTTCTTGATCTGGTTACACAAATATATTCAGTTTGTGAAAAATGCTCTTATGCACACTTACGTGTGTGTTTTATGTATATTATACTCTTACAACTAAGAACTAATATCATTTTTTAAGAATAACTTGAAGTATAAATATACTTGAGTGTTGTGGATTTTATAAATTGCTTTTTGCTCTTTCAGCCAAGCCAAAGCCATGTACTCTTGTAAAGCAGAGCACAGCCATGAGCTTTCCTTCCCACAGGGGGCGATATTTTCTAATGGTAAGTATACCCATTCCCTTCGCTTAAGTTGATTATCATGGGGAAGATGAAGGAATAGTGTACGGAATAGAAGCTAAAATAGAAACCAGGAGACTCAGAATCTAGTCCAAGCTCTGCCTCTCATAACGTGTACAAGTGAATGCATCAAATTCTTCTACAGCCCGGTTTCTTCCTGTGTATTCAAGAGAGGCAGAGGGAAGAAGGGATGGGGTAGATGGGAAAGATAGAAGGCTGGGCGGGATTGGGGAGGAGGAAAAATTGGTTACATGAATGCAAAGGACATTTCCAGTCTTAAATGTGCTGTGACATTGTTTTGACAACTTGAGTGTATATATGCAATCTGATGTGGATTTTTACCCATTTATCTATATAATTATTTGAGGCTAATGTTGATTGAATCACATTTGTTTTATTTTTTATTTTTTGTCAGTGTACCCATCAGTGGAACCAGGATGGTTAAAAGCAACTTATGAAGGCAAAACAGGACTAGTTCCAGAAAATTATGTTGTCTTCCTCTAATACTGTTTAGTGGATGGCAGTATCTTCATGGTATCCATGGTAACAATAATAAGCACTATGATTTTATCTGACACAGATATGAGAATCAGCCCACTAAATGAAAAGTAAATTTCTATCAAATTTCTACACCAGCAGACTATGTAGCTCCCTATAAATTGAAAAGAAAAAAAAAATGCTTAAACTGCTTGCCATGCCATTTTTTTTAATTTTTTACTTCTTGACTGGTTTCTTATTTTAAAATCTTTCTTCCCCTGTTTTTTTCTAATAAGTAACTCTGCACGTTGTCTCTTCCATAACAATTGTAGAATCTCAAATACTGTGTTAAGTACTATATCCCAGATATTTGGAAACTAGAAATTTGCTGTAAGTGTTTTAAGGTATGCCCTTTACTGTCTGGCATTCTCTGAAGAACCTTGAAATCATTACTTAAAAATGTAATTTAAATTGTTCATTTATTATTTTTTCTTAAGAATTTACTTCTTTTATATATGATTGTTTTGCTGGTCCTAAACATTTCAAGGAATAAGTTTTTTTTTTCTTTAACATAAGATTATTTTTATTTGTTTACCAAGTAGATGATGATAGTCAAAAGGAATAATGTATATGATGTCTATAAATGAAATCAAATTAAGTCATACACTGATTTCAACATAAACACTCCATTCAGCATTCCAGACACCTTCTATGGGCATAGCAAGGATTAGCAAACTATTTCTGTCAAGGCCTGATAGTAAATATTTGGGAGTTTTGCAGACCTTGAAGGTCTTCACCACAATACTCAACCCTGCCATTGTAGCAGAAAGCACCCATAGACAATGAATAAGCAAATGAACATGGCTTAGTGCCAGTACAACTTTATTTATGACCCTGAAATTTGAAAATAAAAATTCTCACATGTCCTGGCACGTCATCCTTCTTTAACTTCTTAAAATCCATTTAAAAATAAAAATATTTTAGCTGATGAGCCATACAAAACTGGCAGCAAGCCAGATTTGACTCATGGGTCTTGGTTTGCTGACACCTGGTTAAGAGGATGTATAAAACTATAATTTGGGGATTTTATGAAATTTTACTACATTAACATATAAATAAAAACACATAACATATAATTTTACGACATTAACATAAGTCATATGCACATATCATCTGCTAGTGGCATTATATTGGCATCACAAAATAGAACTAAAATAATAGGAAAACTTAAAAAGTGTAGTTTTAAGGCATGCAGCCTGAATTCTACTTGTAACACTGTAAAGTGTCAACATATTTTATTGTTATCTAATTTTAATTTTGGCTTTTGAGGAATTCTTGTACAAATGATAAAGATGTTTTTTAAAGACACTAGTAGAGAAACTATGCCTTTTAAATTCTATACTTAATTGCAGTAGACACCAAACATAAAGATACAGGATTCTTAAATCATTCTGAACCACAGAATTTAAAATCATTTAATCACCTTTAGCAGGAATGAAATCTGTACATGATTTTCTTTTATGCCTTTCAATTTACAGCTTTATTAAGAAGTCACTGAATTTATAGAACATAGAAGTAGGTATTTACTACCAGTTTAAATATATCACCAACATCTGGTCATGCATCAACCATTGTTTCTATTATTTCTATTTCAATTATTCTAAAATATTATTTCTATAAATATCTGCATGTGGCAAAGAGCCTTTTTCCTCAAGATTCCAAAAAGCTGGTTGCTTACCATTGCCTGCCACAGCACTGGTCCACTGGGCCATAATTTTTTACTTGTTACTTCGGAGTTCTCCACTGTACAGACACTCAGGTATTGACTGCATAAAACTCTTTTTATGTGATAATATAATCTGTAGTCTCAATTTCTTCTACTTTAAATGAATGTTTCTGGAGTTAACAGGTTAAATTATATTTGCATACATATACACACAACTATGCCTTAGAACACTCATGCTTTTAAAATTAAAAATGGAATATTATTAGATTAGAACTTAAAAAGAATAACAGTAGGCAGAGTCACAACCAGAAATAAGTATCAGTACATTGAAATAAAGGAATGAAAAATATTTAATGTTGTAAAAATTAGTTAATATAATGAAAAAATCTGATAAATGTTTATTTTTTACCTCCTGCTATTGATATTTGTATACTTATAATCAGGTGTTGCTAGAGCTTTTTGGTCTCTAGATCCTTGTTGGCCCTTTCTAGTAATAATAGCATTGCTGACACCCTGACTACTCTCTGCTGGAACAGAAGGTAGTTTTTCCAATGTACTCATCCCTTAGCTTATCTGACACTCTCAGTTTTAAACACCCTTGCCATCATCTGGCATACTACTAGATTAGAACCTCTTAATGGCAAATTGATTTTCTTTCAAAGACCAACTTGACTCCAAAGAAAGATTCAGAATTCTACTTCACTTGCTGCTGCATAGAGAAATCTCAACCTTCATTTTAACACAGACCAGAGTGTTCCTTTCTCTGAGTTGTCTGAGAGCTAATTCCAGTGATGATCAGTAAGGAATTAAAGGTTTGCTGTATAAGACATGGATGTGAAGCCCCGCTCTCCTTTCTCATAGTGAGACATTTATTGTGGCATTACTTACTGTGATCCCTTTTTTGAAATAGAAGTACAAGTGCTTGTTCAAATTGTACTTCTTTTTGCAGTTTTAACATTATAGATTCATGGGTATGGTCCTTTTTCCTTCATATTAATTACATGTATAAGTAGGTCATGGCCATATACTGAAGATAGCCTAAAGCTGATTTTCCTTAAGAATATGTTTCCTACAGATAAGGTATTTATGAGCATTGAGAAAATCAAGACATGTGCTCTAAATTACATGCAATATTAATTGCACAAGAAGGTAACGGCAGTCATTGAAACAGGATCACATTAAAAATTGTAGCCGCATTTCAATAATGAAACCTTAGCTTTTCAGGGACGATGTGAAGATATGTTAGAATTGCCACATGCACACCTTCAGAATGCACAATGTGGACAACCCTAAACACTACTTACGGTATAATCAGTGTGAGGAAAAGATTGATAAGTCTAAGTTAATCATCTTGTGTACTATGTGAAAATATCTCCAAGTACAAAACATTTATGTATTTAACAGGTGACTCTTTCGTTATGTCATAACTCTACCAAGTTTTTAGAAACTGGTCAGTTAACTGAAGGCTTTTCTTGTGTTATGTGTAAATGTTTGAAAAGTAAAATAGTCTTTGTATTCCTGTGAAGTCCATGAAGTATGAGGAAGTGCCATTTCTTCTTGTTGGATTTGAGTGGTTTTGGTTGTTGTGTTGGCTGTCTGTGCTTTGTAACGTGAATGAGCACAACCAAGTTTCTCAGCAATGGCTTCTTGGCTAGCTCTTTCAGGGATGGTGGAGAAAAAAAATGTACTTTATAATTTCAAACTATTGAAGTTCCCAAGTAGGAAAAATAAAGATACATAATAACTTTTATTCTAATTCTATGATAATTGGTTTTACATATTGCAGCATGCCTTTTAAAAATCCACCAGGTTAAAAGAAAAATCCACTGGGTGGTAAGGGGAAAAAAGTCTAGCACCATAATCCTGTGGTGATAACCTCATTCACCTTATTACTCCCAGGCTCTTCCTTCAGGTCTGTGTCTATATCTGATATTAGAAGGATGTCATTCCTATGGATGCTGGTGTAAAGGAGTCCTTCAGAGGACTCTTAAGAGTTGTCCTTCAAAAAACTGTATTTGTAGTATACCCCTCAATTATGTATTCAGGATGCCTTAATTAGCATTTAGAGCTCCCACTTGAATTATACTTTATTGAGTTACAGATTTGTAAGTCAGTAAGACCATTTACAGTTAGATTTTGTTCTTTGTTTTTACAATACCTTTGTAATTTGCAGCTGTTACTATGTATGACCTAATAACATCACTGAGTATGACCCCCAAATCATATCTTCTGTTAAAAAAAAAAGAGAGAGACTTTACTATTGTTCAGAAGTTATTTTGCACTTGACTAAAGGTTTCCCATAATGGTAAAAATTACTATTTACTTTTGGTTCCTATCTTTTTTGGTCACCTTCCAAAATCAAAACAATTTTTACAAATGAAGTTAACCTTTCTAAATAGTCTATGCCCTGGCTGTCTTCTGTTGAGCTACAGACTTTTTGCCAGGTATTTATCAACTAGTCTTAGTTGATACATTCACTGTATCCATGCATTGTCACCAAAATCTCCCTGCTTCAAATGTGCAAGTTCTACTTGGTAGTAATCTTAGATGAACTCTCGCTTATAAGTGACATGTACTTTTAAAAGATCAGATCAATAAATAATACTTTTCATTTTTTATGGCAGCTGCATCCACAGGTTTAAATCAGGAATTTCAAATAAGAATGTTGACAGCACTCACAGTAAGCCATTGGCGGAAAACTGATCTGATATTCTAGATCAGTGTTCAGAAGCTGTTGTATTAGTTAGGGAACCCAGTAGGTCATCACTGCTCTTCCTGGCCCTCAAGAGAGATGACAGGTTCAGAGGTTGAACATTTCTTGGCACTAGAGGGAGAAATAGAGTCTGTATGCTTACTGAGGAGTCCCAAAAGGCAGGGATCATTTATAGTTATGACAAACATTAATATCCATCATCCAAGGTGTTCGTGTATAGGGCTATGTTAGGAATTTAAGTGATGGAGGGGGGTGGAGGACAAAGGTGCTGACACCACCTAATTAGATGACCGCTTTCTCCCCTTGTACCATCTGCCATCTTTCAGCAGTGTTTCCTTTGGTCTTCACTCTTTACAGGGTTGAGAGTAGCCTAACTTTGCCTTAAACCCATTCAGTGTCTTAGATTAAAAGTGTGCATTGTTTTCTATATGGCAGCATGTTAGAAGTTTTATATATGGCTTTGCATTTTCATTTATCTTTTTACAGAGAACGCTAACTGCACATGATTTATGCTTAAAGTCTGATATCACCACACTGAGAGCTGTGATTCAGGAAGAGCTGAAACCTTTACAACTAAATAGGGAGTTTGGCAGGGAAGATGATGTTTTTAAAAAATTCAGAATCCTATTTATATACTGTTAAAATTTGAAGTACTATAGTTTATATTAAAATTGAATATTTAGGTATTGTATTTCAGTACTAGGAATTTTTTTGTAGCCGCTAACATGACAGATTAATAAATATGATGAAAATGATTGTCAGTAAATTATCATATTAAATTGTTTGTAGTGTTTCTGTATTTGTCTTCACTTTGTGTATATACATACATACAAAATATGTAAATAACCCCATGTTATTCCTAATTTCAATTGCCACAATATCTTTAATGTATGTTGACACTGTATTTTAAATTACTTTAAAAATAAACTCTGTAAGCACATTTTAATTTAGTCTTTGTACTTCAAAGGCCACTGTGTTGGAGGGCAGCTGTCTTGGATTCATATGGAGAAAAAACAAAGTTTCAAGTACTGTGAATGGTCATTTTAAGCGTGGCTGAGTGGAAAATCATTAATAACCTTTTCCTGACAATTGGACCTTTTCCTGAGAAATCAGCATTATGACAGATCAGGAAAACGTTAATGTTGGTACCAATTAATGATGCAGGTGTCCACTAGAGAGAAGTAAATGAGCCACAAAATATCAAATATAACAGGTATGCAGGCTTACCTGAAAATATAAGTTTGCAAAAATTTACAAATACGCTATGGAAAAAGTATCAGCATGAAAAATACACCCTTAGATTTTTACTAATTTTATGACCCCTTTTGATCACTATTTGACTTCTACCTAAAATTTGTTTTTCTGTATCACAAAAAAAAGAATCATATATTTATTTTGTGGTGCTAAGTGAATTGTTGGAGAACAGCAATCACCTTGCAAAAACTAAGCTTGACAGATTAATAATAGGGCCACTGAGCATACAACCTGATTTGCTCAACTGGATTATAACTTTCCTCAGTATTAGAAGACAAGCAATAAATTCATGACACAAGACTGTTGAGTTAAAAAGACTAAAGTGAATAAATTCCAGTATGGATAAGCAGGAAAGGACTACTAGGATAGGTATTAGAAATCATCATGGTTCGGCTACTGTTTAAGAATGTTGGTTTGGAAAGAATCAACCTAGGATGGAATCCCTTATAGTAATTGATGTTTTAGAAATAACAAAAACTAGCTCCCAAAAGCCAAAGCTAGAATGGTTTGAGCAACAAAATAAGTCATGTATCAGATGATTGGGTTATGATCCAAATTATAAAATATCCATGAATCTGTACTGATACGAAAGACAATAAATTTTGTTTATGTAAACACATGCAAAATAGGGAAGAGACAGATATTCTTTAAAGAAGAATTCCAAATAATTGGAATTGTATTACTCTTTCCTCTAGGTAGCAGAGTTTAACTTTTCCCTGCTTGAGGATGGGCTGTTAGACTTAGTGACTAATTTCAAAAAAAAAAAAAATAGAGTATGTCAACTGTAACTTGACAGAGAAGACTGTGAGATACTATCCTAACTAAATTATAAAAGTTACCATCATCAGTGATACCATGTGGTTGTCTTGTAATCTATAATATGACGTGATGAGAAAAGCCTATCACCTCTGTGGTTTTCTTTCCCCAAATCCATATCTTCAGTCTAATCATAAGAAAAATATCAGACACATCCGGATGGGGACCATTCTACAACATAGATACTAAGTCGGTACTTCTCCAGACTGTCAAGGTCATGAAAAATAAGAAATTGTCACAGATAAAAGGAGAATTGGGAGACCAAACAACTGAATGCAATGTGAACCCCTGGATTAGATCCTGGAAAGGAAAGAAGACAGCAATGGAAAAACTGATGCTATCCAAATAAAGTGTAAAGTTTAGTTAATAGTGAAAAAAATGACAACAGTAACAAAAGCAGCCACAAGATTGTGACGTGAACCAGGGCCACCTTATCTCCTTTTTGGAATTTAAGTTGCTTTTATTCAGGACTTACACTTTCACATTTTTCTCCACTAAATTGGCATTTGTAAGCAGGACATATCACTAGTTCATCACAGGGTCTCAGGCAGTAGATCAGAGCTTGATATATATCAGGGCCCACCCCTTTCATTAAATGAATAAAATCACTAGCAAAGGAATAATCATTGTAAACTGTTTCAGGATTTAGATAATACAGTTGTAGGCTTGGGTTGTTTCCTGCCTGTGACTTTTTTTTTTTAATGGTTTTTTATTATATTATGTTAGTCGCCATACAGTACATCCCTGGTTTCTGATGCTAAGTTCCATGATTCATTAGCTGCGTATAACACCCAGAGCATCATGCAATACGTGCCCTCCTTACTACCCATCACCAGTCTATCCCATTCCCCCACCCCCTCCCTCTGAAGCCCTCAGTTTGTTTCTCAGAGTCCATAGTCTCTCATGCTTCATTCCCCCTTCTGATTACCCCCCTTTCTTTATCCCTTTCTTCCCCTACCAATCTTCCTAGTTCTTATGTTCCATAGATGAGAGAAATCTTATGACAATTGTCTTTCTCTGTTGACTTATTTCACTTAGCATTATCTCCTCCAGTGCCGTCCATATTGCAGCAAATGTTGAGAACTCATTCTTTCTGAATAGCTGAGTAATATTCCATTGTATATATGGACCACAGCTTCTTAATCCATTCATCTGTTGAAGGGCATCTCGGTTCCTTCCACAATTTAGGTATTGTAGACAATGCTGCTATGAACATTGAGGTGCATATGGCCCTTCTCTTCACTACGTCTGTATCTTTGGGGTAAATACCCAGTATTGCAATGGCTTGACCATAAGGTAGCTCCATTTTTAACTTTTTAAGGGACCTCTACACTGTTTGCCAGAGTGGCTGCACCAACCTGCATTCCCACCAACAATGTAGGAGGGATCCCCTTTATCCACATCCTCTCCAGAAATTGCTGTTTCCTGCCTTGTCTATTTTTGCCATTCTAACTGGCGTAAGGTTGTATCTTAGTGTGGTTTTGATTTGAATTTCCCTGATGGCTAATGATTTTGACATTTTTTCATGTGTCTGTTAGCCATTTGTATGTCATCATTGGAAAAGTGTCTGTTCATATCTTCTGCCCATTTTTTGATTTGTTTATTTGTTTCTCACGTGTTGAGTTTGAGAAGTATTTTGTAGATCTTGGATACCAGTCTTTTATCTGTAGTGTCATTCACAAATATCTTCTCCCATTCAGTGGGCTGCCTCTTAGTTTTTTTTACTGTTTCCTTGGCTGTGCAGAAGCTTTTTATCTTCATATAGTCCCACATGTTCATTTTATCTTTTGTTTCTTTTGCCTTTGGAGATGTGTCATTAAAAAGGCTGCTTTGGCCTATGTCGTAGAGGATGTTGCCTATGTTCTCCTCTAGGATTTTGATGGATTCCTGNTCTAGAATTTTGATGGATTCCTGTCTCACATTGAGGTCTTTCATCCATTTGGAGTTTATTTTTGTGTATGGTGTGAGAGAGTGGTCAAGTTTCATTCTTTTGCATGTAGCTGTCCAATTTTCCCAGCACCATTTATTGAAGAGACTGTCTTTTTTCCACCGGATGTTTTTTCCTGCTTTGTCAAAGATTAGTTGCCCAAAGAGCCAAGGGTCTATTTCTGGGTTCTCTATTCTGTTCCATTGGTCTGTGTGTCTGGTTTTGTGCCAGTACCATGTTGTCTTTGTGACCACATCTTTATACAACAGCTCGAAATCCGGCGTTGTGATACCCCCGCTTTGTTTTTCCTTTTCAACAGTTCCTTGGCGATTCAGGGCCTTTTCTGGTTCCATACAAATTTGAGGACTATTTGTTCCAGTTCCTTAAAAAAAGTTATTGGGATTTCGATCGGGATAGCATTGAAAGTGTAGATTGCTCTGGGTNATTTTGATCGGGATAGCATTGAAAGTGTAGATTGCTCTGGGTAGCATGGACATTTTAACTATGTTAATTCTTCCAATCCATGAGCATGGAATGTTTTTCCATCTTTTTTGTGTCTTTGTAAATGTCTTTCAAGAGTGATTTATAGTTTCTAGAATATAGATCCTTTATATCCTTGGTTAAGTTAATTCCAATGTAGTGTATGGTTTTTGGTGCTATTGTAAATGGGATGGGTTCCCTAATTTCTCTTTCTTCAGTCTCGGTATTCGTGTATAGAAATGCAACTGATTTCTGAGCATTGATTTTGTGTCCTGCCACATTACTGAATAGCTCTATAACTACTAATAGTTTGGGAGTGGATTCTTTTGGGTTTTCCATATAGAGTATCATGTCATCTGCGAAGAGAGACAGTTTGACTTCTTTGCCAATTTGGATAACTTTTATACCTTTTTGTTTCCTGATTGCTGTTGCAAGGACTTCTAGTACTATGTTGAATAATAGTGGCAAGAGTGGGCATCCTTGTCATGTTTCTGATCTTCAGGGAAAGGCTTTCAGCTTTTCCCCATTGAGAATAATGTTTGCTGTCGGTTTTTCATAGATAGCTTTTATGATCTTGAGAAATGTACCATCTATTCCTACACTCTGAAGGGTATTAATCAGGAAAGGATGGTGTATTTTGTCAAATGTTTTTTCTGCATCTATTGAGAGAATCATATGATTTCTGAATTTTTGTTTCTGGATAAAATCTGAGACTCTGATAGATTTGCAAATGTCGTACCACCCCTGCATCCCAGGGATGAATCCCACTTAGTCATGATGGATAATCCTTTTAATGTACAGTTGGATTCTATTAGCCAGGATCTTGTTGAGGATTTTGGCATCCATATTCATTAAGGAAATCGGTCCTTAATTCTCCTTTTTGATGGGGTCTTTGCCTGGTTTTGGGATCAAAGTAATATTGGCCTCATAGAATGAGTTTGGTGGCTTTCCTTCTGTTTCTATTTTTTGAAATAGTTTTAGGAGAATAGGTATTATTTCTTATTTCAATGTTTGGTAGAATTCCCCAGGAAAACCGTCTGGGCCTGGAGTTTTATTTTTTGGAAGATTGTTTATAATTAATCGGCCTGTTTAAAAAATCAGTTTCTTCCTGTCAGTCTTGCTAGTTTATGGGTTTCCAGGAAGGCCTCCATCTCTTCCAGATTGCTTAATTTATTGGCATAAAGCTGTTGATAAAAGTTTCTCATAATCCTTTCAATTTCATTGGTGTTGGTTGTGACCTCTCCTTTTTCATTCATAATTTTATTAATTTGGGTNTAATCTCAGTCCTTTCTCTTTGTTTTTGGATAAGTCTTGCCAGTGGTCTGTCAATCTTATAAATTCTCTCAAAGAACCAGCTTCTAGTTCTGTTGATTGGCTCTACTGTACTCCTCATTTCTAATTTGTTGATCTCTGCTCTAATCTTGGTCACCTGCTTCCCNACTCCTTCCTTGTCAGTGGGTTAGGCCTGTCCCTCTGTTGCTGTTCCAGTTTCTTGAGGTGAGAATATAGAAACTGCATTTTAGATTTTTCTATTCTTTTGAGTGAGGCTTGGATGGCTATGTATTTCCCCCTTAGGACTGCCTTTGCAGTATCCCATAGGTTTTGGACCATTGTGTTTTCATTCTCATTGGTCTCCATAAATTGTTTAAATTGATTTTTGATTTCCTGGTTTATTGAGTCATTCCTGAGCAGGATGGTTCTTAGTCTACAAGTGTTTGAGTTTCTTCCAAATTTTTCCTTGTGGTTGAGTTCCAGTTTCAGNCTATTCTCTTCAGTGAGGCTTGGATGGCTATGTATTTTCCCCTTAGGACTGCCTTTGCAGTATCCCAGAGGTTTTGGACCATTGTGTTTTCATTCTCATTGGTCTCCATAAATTGTTTAAATTGATTTTTGATTTCCTGGTTTATCGAGTCATTCTTGAGCAGGATGGTTCTTAGCCTCCAAGTGTTTGAGTTTCTTCCAGGTTTTTCCTTGTGGTTGAGTTCCAATTTCAGAGCGTTGTGGTCTGAGANGTTTCAGAAAGCGTTGTGTTCTGAGAATATGCAGGGAATAATTTCACTCTTTGTTATCGGTTGAGACCTGTTTTGTGTCCCAGAACATGGTCTATTATTGAGGATGTTCCATGGGCATTAGAATAGAATGAGTATTCTTTGGTTCTGGGGTGTAGTGTTCTATATATATCTATGAGGTCCAACTCGTCGAGTATGGGTTCAAAGCCTTTGTTCCTTTACTGAGTTTTTTGCAAGGGTGTTCTGTCTATTTCTGATAGTGGGGTGTTGAGGTCCCCTACTATTAATGTATTTTTATCTATATGTCTCTTTATTTTGGTTAAGAGTTGGCTTGTGTATCTTGCTGCTCCCCTGTTGGGGGCATATATATTAATAATTGTCATATCCACTTGTTGAATACTTCCTTTAAGAATAATATAGTGCCCTTCTGTATCTCTCTCTATGGCCTCTAGTTTAAAATCCAGTCTATCTGATATGAGAATTGCTACTCCAGCTTTCTTTTGAGGTCCATTTGCGTGGAAGATGGTACTCCATCCCCTTACTCTAAGTCTGAATGCATCTTTGGGTTCAAAATGAGTCTCTTGTAGACNACCTCTTCATTCTGGTTAAGAGTTGGCTTGTAGGGGCGCCTGGGTGGCACAGCGGTTAAGCGTCTGCCTTCGGCTCAGGGCGTGATCCTGGCGTTGCAGGATCGAGCCCCACNGTTCTATATATATCTATGAGGTCCAACTCGTCGAGTATGGCATTCAAAGCCTTTGATTCTTTGCTTAGTTTTTGCCAGGGTGTTCTGTCTATTTCTGATAGTGGGGTGTTGAGGTCCCCTACTATTACTGTGTTCTTATCTATATAATCTTTAAAAAAAAAAAAGAGTTGGCTTGTGTATCTTGCTGCTCCCCTGTTGGGGCCATATATATTTATAATTGTCATCTCCACTTGTTGGATACATCCTTTAAGAATGATATAGTGCCCTTTTCTGTCTCTAACTATAGTCTTTAGTTTAAAATTCAATCTATCTAATATAAGAATTGCTACCCCAGCTTTCTTTTGAGATCCATTTGCGTGAAAGATGGTATTCCATCCCTTTACTTTCAGTCTGAATGTATCTTTGGGTTCAAAATGAATCTCTTGTAGACAGCAAATGGATGGGTCATGTCTTTTTANAATGGATGGCTCATTTCTTTTTATCCAATCTGCAACTCTGTGGCATTTTATGGGAGCATTCAGGCCATTTATGTTGAGACTGAGTATTGAGAGATTTGATTTTAATGATGTCACGTTGCCAGTAAAGTCTTTGTTTGTATCGGTTGTGACTTTCTGTTCTGTATCACTCTTGGGGCCTTTTTACCTTTATAGAACCCCCCTTAATATCTCCTGTAGGGCTGGTTTTGTGACTACTAAATTGGTCAATGACTGGCGATTCTGGAAGGTCCTTATCTCTCCATCAATTCTGAATGACAGCCTTGCTGGATAAAGGATCCTTGGCTGCATGTTTTTCTCTGAAAGAGCTTTAAAAATGCCCCCCCNCCTTAATATCTCCTGTAGGGCTGGTTTCGTGGTTACGAAATTGGTTAATGATTGGCGATTTTGGAACGTCTTTATTTCTCCATCAATTCTGAATGACAGCTTTGCTGGATAAAGGATCCTTGGCTGCATGTTTTTCTCTGAAAGAGCTTTTAAAATGCCCCCCCAACCCTTTCTCACATTTCCGGGCTGTGTAGAGAGGTCTGACGTAATTCTGATCCCTTTGCCTTGGTACGTGAGAGATTTCTTTGCCGTGGCCGCTTTCAATACTTTCCTTGGATCTAATATTTGTGAATTGCCCTATGATGTGATGTTGCGTAGGTTTGTCGTGGTTGAGCTTGTGAGGGGTCCTCTCTGCCTCTTGGACACGAATGTTTGTTTCCCTTGCTAGATTAGGGAAGTTTTCAGCTACAATTTGTTCAAATATCTCTTCTAGACCTCTGTTTTTCTCCACCCCTTCAGGGATGCCGATGATTCTGACATTGGATCGTTTCATAGAGTCAGTAATCTCCCGTAATCTACATTCGTGGGCGTGGATTTTTTTAANAGTTTCATTGAGTCAGTGATCTCCCGTAACCTACATTCATGGGCGTGGATTTTTTTAAGTCCATCTTCTATTTTCGCTTTTCTTCTACCCCATCCTCCAATTTGCTAATACGTTTTTCTGCCTCAGTGACCCTGGCCATCAGAGCCTCTAGTTTTGACTGCATTTGGCTCATAGAATTTTTAATTTCTGCCAGATTCGCTCTCATTTCTGCCCTTAGAGATTCTATATTCTCATTATCATTTTCGTTAATACTTTTTTCAAGCCTACACATCATCTTGACCATTGTTACTCTGAATACCATTTCTGATAATTTGGTTATATCCATATCCATTAGTTCTGTGGCAGAGGCCACAGACTCATTGTCTTTTCTTTGCTGGGGGGGACTTCTCCTTCTCGTCATTCTGATGAAGAGAGATTGCAGGGTTGTCCAGAGCCCAAGTGTTGACTGGGACCCAGGCCGTGCGCCCTTGTTTTATAGAGATCTTAGGGATGTGGGCTTCTTCCTTAAAGAGTTTATTTATTTATTTGAGAGAGAGAGAGACAGTCAGCAAGAANCAAGAAAGGGAACACAAGCAGGAGAGTGGGAGAGGTAGAAGTAGGCTCCCAGCGGAGAAGCCCGATGAGGGACTTCTTTCCGGAACACTCTGATTACGCCCTAAGCCAAAGACAGGGGCTTAATGACTGCACCACCCAGGCGCCCCGGGTTGTGGGCTTCTTGATTTTTCAGCCTGCCTTCTGGGGGAGGGGCCTGCCTGCAGGTACTCAGAAAACCCTGTTTGGGTAGAGTCTCTGTGTCCCTTGCGAGGGGGGGGGGGGATGTGCACGCTGTGAGCTGGTATTTCCAGGCTTTTGTTCTCTGGCAGCTTTCCCTGTTGGTCTGCTGTGTCTCTTCTGAGAGAGCAGCAGCGGCCAAAATTCAGCCTCTTTCTCAGAACAGAGGGATCGCGGACTGTTCTCCACTGATGTTCTGGCCACTTTAACTCTGTTTCTGTTGGTGCTGCTCAACCCTGCAGCATCCCAGGATGTGCGCCCCACACCGGTGACCCAGCCCTCACTTCCAGGGCCTGCGTGTCTCTGTCTTTTGTCTTTTAACACCGCCAGCTGCCAGCCGCCCCTGCGCTCCCGGAGCTCCCGGTCTCAGTCTGGTTCCAGCGAGCACACCGGAGGTCCGTGAAAAGTCTGGTGGCGCGCGCTCTCTGCTCACAGTCCCAGTCTGTTCTCTCTTGGGTCCCGGTCCGCGAGTCCACCTGCTCCCCCGAGCAGGTGGCTACCGCCTCTTGGCGCCCAATCATGGCGGCTCCCTCCCCCTTCTGTTTATCTTCCGATATCTGTGCAAGGTTTCACGGCTCCCCGCTTCACACCTCAATACTCATTGCTGGAGATGTTCATTTATAGAGATCCAGATGTATCTTCCTGTGTCTCAGGCTGATTCCGTGGATGTTCAGGCTGGTCTGGTACCTATCCAACTCAACTCAGGGGACCAGATGAAAAAGGGGTCCCCTACTCCTCCGCCATCTTCCTGTCTCTGTTAATTCCTTGCAGCAAAAATCTAGATCCACCACAAGAGCTTGAAGTTATTGCTTCGATATGAACACAAGCCTTAGACTTGTTTAGGGAGAAGTTATTTCCCTACTGAGGACCACTTGCCTGTATGAAGTACTCTGGTTTCACTGACCTTGAGCATCTTTTAGAAGAAAACACTTCTGGCAGCAAATTGCCTGCTGTCACCAGATAAAGATGATTCCCTACTGCTAGGTAGGCGGGTAGAGGCAGGAGTGCACCCTGCCTTAAGTGTAGGAAGGATGGGACTCTGTCTATGTCTTTTTTATGTACAGAAGAAAATCATTTATTTTTTTTTTAATTTTTATTTTTTTGGTGAACATTATTTACATTGTTTTTTATCACCTGGATACTCCATCCTCCAACCCCCACCCTTCTGTAACACTCAGTTTGCTTCCTGGAGTCCAGGGTCTCTCATGGTTTGTCTCCCTCTCTGATTTCTTCCCAGTTTTCCCTCCCTTCCCCTATGGTCCACCACACCAATATGTTCCACATATGAGTGAAACCATATGATAACTTTCTTTCTCTGTTTGACTTATTTCACTTAGCGTAATCCCCTCCAGTTCCATCCATGTTAATCCAAATGGTGGGTATTCATACTTTCCCCTTTCTCCACATCCTCTCCAACACTTTTTTTTTTCCTGTCTTGTTAATTTTTGCCATTCTAACTGGTGTAATGTGGTATTTCATTGTGGTTTTGATTTGTATCTTCCTGATGGCTAGTGATGTTGAACATTTTTTTCATGTGTCTGTTAGCCATTCATATGTCTTCTTTGGAGAAGCATCTGTTCATGTCCTCTGCCCATTTTTTGACTGGATTATTTGTTTTTTGGGTGTTGAGTTTAAGAAGTTCTTTATAGGGGCGCCTGGGTGGCACAGCGGTTGGGCATCTGCCTTCGGCTCAGGGCGTGATCCTGGCGTTGTGGGATCGAGCCCCACATCAGGCTCCTCTGCTATGAGCCTGCTTCTTCCTCTCCCTCTCCCCCTGCTTGTGTTCCCTCTCTCGCTGGCTGTCTCTATCTCTGTCGAATAAATAAATAAAAATCTTTAAAAAAAAAAAAAGAAGTTCTTTATAGATTTTGGATACTAGCCCTTTATCTGATACATCATTTGCAAATACCTTCTCCCATTCCGTGGGTTGCCTCGTTGTTTTGTTGACTGTTTCCTTTGCTGTGCAGAATCTTCTTATATTGATGAAGTCCCAAAAGTTCATTTTTGCTTTTGTTTCCCTTGCCTTTGGAGACATGTCTTGAAAGAAGTTGCTGTGGCCGGTATTGAAGAGATTACTCCCTATGTTCTCCTCTATGATTTTGATGGATTCCTGTCTCACAGGAATTCCATCTATTTTGAGTTTATCTTTGTGAATGGTGTAAGGGAAGGGTCCAAATTCATGCTTCTGCATGGGGCTGTCCAATTTTCCCAGCATCATTTATTGAAGAGACTGTCTTTTTTCCATTGGATATTCTTTCTTGATTTGTCAAAGATTAGTTGACCATAGAGTTCAGGGTCCATTTCTGAAGTCTCTATTCTGTTCCATTGATCTATGTGTCTTTTTGTGCCAGTACCATGCTGTCTTGATGATCACAGCTTTTAAATATAACTTGAAGTCAGGCATTGTGATGCTGCCAGCTTTGGTTTTCTTTTTCAGCAATCCCCTAGTGATTCCTGATCTTTTCTGGTTCCATACAAATTTTAGGATTTTTTTGTTCCAGCTATGTGAAAAATGTCAATGGTATTTTGATAGGGATTGCATTGAAAGTGTAGATTGCTCTAAGCAGCATAGACATTTTCATAATGTTTATTGTTTCAATCCATGAGCACAGAATATTGTTCCATCTCTTTTGTCTGCCTCAATTTCTTTCATAAGCGTTCTGTAGTTTCTAGAGTATAGATCCTTTACCTCTTTGGTTAGGTTTATTCCAAGATATCTTATGGTTTTTGGTGCTATTGTAAATGGAATTGATTCCTTAATTTCTCTTTCTTCAGTCATCTTGTTAGTCTACAGAAATGCAACTGATTTCTGTGCACTGATTTTGTATCCTACCATGTTGCTGAATTGCTGTATGAGCTCTAGTAATTTGGGCTGGAGTCTTTTGGGTTGTCCACATAAAGTGTCATGTCATCTGTAAAGAGTGAGAGTTTGACTTCTTCTTTGCCAATTGTAATGCCGTTTTTTATTTTTTTTTCTTTTTGTTGTCTAAATCCTGAGGCTAGGACTTCTAGTACTATGTTGAACAAAAGTGGTGAGAATGGGCATCCCTGTCGTGTTCCTGACCATAAGGGAAAAGCTCTCAGTTTTTCCCCAATGAGAATGATATTCCCTGTGGGCTTTTCATAAATGGCTTTTATGATATTGAGGTTTGTTCCCTCTGTCCCTATATTTTGAAGAGTTTTAATCAGGAAAGGATGCTGTATTTTGTTAAGTGCTTTTATTGCATCAATTGAGAGGATCATATGGGTCTTGTCTCATCTTTTGTTAATGTAATCTGTCACGTTGATTGATTTGCAAATGTTGAACCACCCTTGCATCCCAGGAATAAACCCCACCTGGTCATGGTGAATAGTCCTTTTAATGGACTGTTGGATCCTATTGGCTGGATCTTATTGAGTATTTTGGCATCCATGTGCATCAGGGATATTGATCCGTATTTCTCCTTTTTGATGGGTTCTTTGTCTGGTTTTGGGATCAAGGTAATGCTGGCATCATAGAAGAAGTTTGGAAGTTTTCCTTCCATTTCTGTTATTTGAAACAGCTTCAGGAGAATAGGTATTATTTCTTCTTTAAATGTTTGGTAGCATTCCCCTGGGAAGCCATCTGGCCCTGGACTTGTTTTTTGGGAGGTTTTTGATTACTGCTTCAATTTCCTTGCTGGTTATTGGTCTGATCAGATTGTCTATTTCTTCCTCTTTCAGTCTTGGTAGTTTATAAGTGTCCAGGAATGCATCCATTTCTTCCAGATTGCCTAGTTTTTCAGCATATAACTGCTGATATTAAGTTCTAATAATTGTCTCTATTTTCTTGGTATTGGTCGTGATTTCTCCCCCTTCATTCATGATTTTATTAATTTGGTCCTTTCTCTTTTCTTTTGGATAAGTCTGGCCAGAAGTTTGTTGATCTTGTTAATTCTTTCAAAGAACCAGCTTCTAGTAATGTTGATCTGTTCTGTTTCTATTTCATTGATTCTGCTCTAATCTTTATTATTTCTCTTCTCCTCCTTGGGTTAGGCTTTATTTGCTGTTCTTTCCCCAGATCCTTTAGGTGTAAGTGTAGCTTAGATTTTTCTAATTTTTTTAGAGAGGCTTGGATGGCTATATACTTCCCTCTAAGGACCGCCTTTGCAGTATCCCATAGGTTCTGAACCAATGTGTTTTCATTTTCATTGGTTTGCATGAATTGTTTAAGTTCTTCTTTAATTTCCTGGTTGACCCACTCATTCTTTAGCAGGATTCTCTTTAATGTCCAAATATTTGAGTTCCTTCTAAATTTCTTCTTGTGGTTGAGTTCCAGTTTCAAAGCATTGTGACCTGAAAATTAGCAGGGAATAATCTCAATCTTTTGGTATCTGTTGAGACCTGATTTGTGACCCAGTATGTGTTCTGTTCTGGAGAAAGTTCCATGTGCACGTAAGAAGAATGAGTATTCTCTTGTTTTAGGATCTAACGTTCTGTATATATCTATGAAGTCCATGTGATCCAATATGTCCTTCAAAGCCCTTGTTTCTCTATTGATCTTCTGTTTAGATGATTTGTCTATTGCTCTGAGTGGAGTTGAAGTCTCCTACTATTAATGTACTATTATTGATATGATTCTTTATTTTGGTTATTAGTTGGTTTATGTAGTAGCTGTTCCCATGTTGGAAGCATAGATATTTACTTAGCCTGGCCCCTTGGCAAGGGCAGAGCCATTCCGCATGGGGCAAAGACATTTAAGAATCAACACAATGGGCCCCTCCCCCAGAAGAAGATGCACAAGTCCTCGAGTTGGTGGAGTTTGGTATGCACAGAGGTGGAGATGGATTGACCTGGAGGATTTGATGAGGGTGTGGGATGGCCACATTTCAGCTCTGGGCCAGAGATTCCCACATGGCCATTTTTGCTCTGACCCTCTGAAGAGAACGGAATGACACTAGGGAACAAAAGCCCTCAGCCAATAAGCTCATAATAAGCCCATCTCCCTGACAAGGGCTGGGGCAACTCCACCCAGGCAAAGATGCCTAAGAAGCCAAACAGCAGGCCCCTCACAGAAGACACACTGGAAGAACAGGGGAATAAGCTTAAGCTTATTTCCCACAAGACTGTAAAAGACCACCTCTAAAGGAAAATAATATAGGGAGCTCCAGTTGTTCCCTCACGACTCGCTTATATTTCAGGCTAAAATTTTACATTTTTTAGTTTCTTTTGTTTTTTTTTAACCCTGCTCCCATCTCAAATAGATTCTTATTTCACAACCTATCTTTTTTTTTATTTTAATTTTTTTAATTATATTATGTTAGTCACCATACAGTACATCCCTGGTTTCTGGTGTAAAGTTCAATGAATCCTTAGTTGCGTATAACACCCAGGGCACCATGCAGTACGTGCCCTCCTTACTACCCATCACCAGTCTATCCCATTCCCCCACCACACCCCCTGAAGCCCGCAGTTTGTTTCTCATAGTCCATAGTCTCTCATGCTTCATTCCCCCTTCTGATTACCCTCCCTTTCATTATCCCTTCTCACTTTTATTTTTTCCCTCACATATATGTTTTAGAGATTTCTGCCCCATACTAGCCCGTTTTTCATTCTATTCAATTTTATCTTGATATATTTCTTTGTAATTTTTGGATACAGTGTCTTCTTTCTTTTTCTTTTGTTTATAATAATATTTTTTATTATATTATGTTAGTCACCATACAGTACATCACTAGTTTTTGATGTAAAGTTCCATGATTTGTTACTTGTATATAACACACAGTGCACCATGCAATACGTGCCCTCCTTAATACCCATCCCCACCAATCCCATTCCCCCCCCCAAGGCCTCAGTTTGTTTCCCAGAGTCCATAGTCTCTCATGGTTCATTCCCCCTTCTGTGTACCGCCCCTTTTTCTTCCTTTCTTCCCCTACCGATCTTCCTACTTCTTATGTTCCATAAATGAGTGAAACCATATGATAATTGTCTATCTCTGCTTGACTTATTTTGCTTAGCATTATCTCCTCTAGTCCCTTCCAAGTTGCAGCAAATGTTGAGAAATCGTTCTTTTGGATGGCTGAGTAATATTCCATTGTATATATGGACCACATCTTTTTAATCCAGTCACCTGTTGAAGGACATCTCGGTTCCTTCCTCAATTCAGCTATTGTGGACAATTCTGCTATGAACATTGTGGTGCATAAGGCCAATCTCTTCACTACGTCTGTATCTTTGGGGTAAATACCCAGTAGTGCAATGGCTGGGTCATAGGGTAGCTCCATTTTTAACTTATTAAGGGACCTCCACACTGTTTTCCAGAGTGGCTGTACCAACTTGCATTCCCAACAATGTAGGGCGGATCCCCTTTCTCCACATCCTTTCCAACAATTGTTGTTTCCTGCCTTGTCAATTTTTGCCATTCTAACTGGTGAGAGGTGGTATCTCAGTGTGGTTTTGATTTTAATTTCCCTGATGGCTAATGATTTTCAACATTTTTTCATGTGTCTGTTAGACATTTGTATGTCTTCATTGGAAAACTGTTCATATCTTCTGCCCATATTTTGATTTGTTTATTTGCTTCTTGTGTATTGAGTTTGAGAAGTTTTTTGTAGATCTTGGATAACAGTCTTTTATCTGTAGTGTCATTCACAAATATCTTCTCCCATTCCGTGGGCTGCCTCTTACTTTTTTTGACTCTTTCCTTGGCTGTGCAGAAGCTTTTTATCTTGATGAAGTCCCACAAGTTCACTTTTGCTTTTGTTTCTCTTGCCTTTGGAGATGTGTCATGAAAAAACTTTCTGTGGCCGATGTCATAGAGGTTGCTGCCTATGTTCTTCTCTAGGATTTTGATGGATTCCTGTCTCACATCGAGGTCTTTCATCCATTTGGAGTTTATCTTTGTGTATGGTGTGAGACAGTGGTCAAGATTCATTCTTTTGCATGTAGCTGTCCAATGTTCTCAGGACCATTTATTGAAGAGACTGTCTTTTATCCCCTGGGTGTTTTTTCCTCCTTTGTCAAAGATTAGTTGCTCAAAGACCTGAGGATCTATTTCTGGGTTCTCTATTCTGTTCCATTGGTCTATGTGTCTGTTTCTGTGCCAGTACCACGCTTTGTGATCACAGCTTTGTAGTATAGCTTGAAATCTGGCAATATGATGCCCCCGGCTTTGTTTTTCCTTTTCAACAATTCCTTGGCGATTTGGGGTTTCTGGTTCCACACAAATTTAAGGGCTCTTTGTTCCAGTTCTTTGAAAAATGTCATTGGTATTTTGATCAGGATGGCATTGAAAGTGTAGATTGCTCTGGGTAGCATGGACTTTTTAACTATATTAATTCTTCCAATCCATGAGTATGGAATATTTTTCCATCTTTTTGTGTCTTTGTAAATGTCTTTCAAGAGTGATTTATAGTTTCTAGAATATAGATCCTTTACATCTCTGATTAAGATAATTCCAAGATAATGTATGATTTTTGGTGCTATTGTAAATAGAATGGATTCCCCAATTTCTCATTCTTCAGTCTCATTGTTCATGTTTAGAAATGCAACTGATTTCTGAGCATTGATTTTGTAACCCGCCACATTACTGAATTGCTGTGTAACTTCTAGTAGTTTGGGGGTGGAGTGTTTTGGGTTTTCCATATAGAGTATCATGTCATCTGCGAAGAGAGACAATGTGACTTCTTTGCCGATTTGGATACCTTTATCCATTTTGTTGGCTGAGCTGTTGCAAGGACGTCTACTATTTTGTTGAATAATAATGGCGAGAATGGGCATCTTTGTCGTGTTCCTGATCTTAAGGGAAAGGCTTCCAGCTTTTCCCCATTGAGAATGATATTCGCAGTAGGCTTTTCATAGATGGTTTTTATGAAATTGAGAAATATACCCTCTATCCCTGCACTCTGAAGGGTTTGAATCAGGAAAGGATGCTGTATTTTGTCAAATGCTTTTTCTGCATATTTTGAGAGGGCCATATGGTTCTTGACTCTCTTCTTGTTGATATGATCTATCACACTGATCAATTCCCGAATGTTGAACCACCCTCGCATCCCAGGGATGAATCCCACTTGGTCATGATGGATAATCCTTTTAATGTACTGTTGGATCCTATTAGCTAGGATCTTGTTGAGAATTTTGGCCTCCTTATTCATCAGGGAAATTGGTCTGTAATTCTCCTTTTTGATGGGGTCTTTGCCTGGTTTAGGGATCAAGCTAATACTGGCCTCACAGAATGAGTTTGGTAGTTTTCCTTCTGTTTCTATTTTTTGAAACAGCTTCAGGAGAATAGGTATTATTTCTTCTTTGAATGTTTGGTAGAATTCCCTTGGAATCCATCAGGCCCTGGAGTCTTGTTTTTCGGGAGGTTTTTGATCACTGCTTCAATCTCTTCAGGATTAATCGGTCTTTTTAAAAAATCAATTTCTTCCTGTTTTAGTCTTGGTAATTTCTAGCTTTCCAGGAAGGTATCCATTTCTTCCAGATTATTTAATTTATTTGCATAAAGCTGTTGATAAAAGTTTCTAATGATCCTTCTTATTTCATTGCTGTTGGTTGTGACCTTTCCCTTTTCATTCATAATTTTGTTAATGTGGGTCCTTTCTCTATTCTTTTAAATAAGTCTTGCCAGTGGCTTATTGATCTTATTTATTCTTTCAAAGAACAAGCTTCTAGCTCTGTTGATCTGCTCTACTGTTTTCCTGGTTTTTTTTTTTTTTTTATATTTTATTTATTTATTCAACAGAGATAGAGACAGCCAGCGAGAGAGGGAACACAAGCAGGGGGAGTGGGAGAGGAAGAAGCAGGCTCATAGCAGAAGAGCCTGATGTGGGGCTCGATCCCACAACGCCGGGATCACGCCCTGAGCCGAAGGCAAACGCTTAACCGCTGTGCCACCCAGGCGCCCCTGTTTTCCTGGTTTTTAATTCATTGATCTCTGCTCTAATCTTGGTCACCTGCCTTCTCATGTGTGGGTTAGGCCTGTTCTGCTCCAGGTCCAGCTTCTTGAGGTGAGAATATAAAAACTGCATTTAGATTTTTCTGTTTTTTTAAGTGAGGGTTGGATGCCTATGTATTTTCCCCTTAGGACTGCCTTTGCAGTGTCCCATAGGTTTTGGACCATTGTGTTTTCATTCTCGTTGGTCTCCATAAATTGTTCAAATTGATTTTTTATTTTCTGGTTTATCCAATCATTCCTGAGCAGGATGGTTCTTAGTTTCCAAGTGTTTGAGTTTCTTCCAAATTTTTCCTTCTGATTGAGTTCCAATTTGAAAGCATTTTGGTCTGAGAATATGCAGGGAATAATTTCAATCTTTTGGTACTGGTTGAGACCTGTTTTGTGACCCAGCATGTGGTCTATTCTGGAGAATGTTCCATGTGCATTTGAAAAGAGTGAATATTCTTTTGTTCTGGGGTATAGTGTTCTGTATATATCTATGAGGTCCATCTGGTCCAGAATGGCATTCAAAGCTCTTGTTTCTTTGTTGATTTTCTGTTTAGGTGATCTGTCTATTGCTAATAGTGGAGTGTTGAGGTCCCCTATTATTAACATATTATTATCTGTATGTCTCTTTATTCTGGTTAAGAGTTGGCTTGTGTATCTTGCTGCTCCCCTGTTGGGGGTGTAGATATTTATAATTGTCATATCCACTTGTTGGATACACCCTTTAAGAATAATATAGTATCCTCTGTATCTCTAACTACAGTCTTTAGTTTAAAATCCAATCTTTCTGATATGAGAATTGCTACCCCAGCTTTCTTTTGAGGTCCATTGGCATGAAAAATGGTTTTCCATCCCTTCACTTTCAGTCTGGATGTATATTTAGGTTCAAAATGAGTCTCTTGTAGACAGCAAATGGATGGGTCATGTCTTTTTATCCAATCTGCAACCCTGTGGCATTTTATGGGAGCATTTAGGCCATTCACATTGAGAGCGATTATTGAGAGATATGACTTTAATGATGTCATGTTGCCAGTAAAGTCTTTGTTTCTATAGATTGTAACTTTCTGTTCTGTATCAGTCTTGGGACCTTTTTACTTTCATAGAAGCCCCCTTAATATCTCCCCCGTAGGGCTGGTTTCATGGTTACAAATTGGTCAGTGACTGGCGATTCTGGAGGGTCCTTACCTCTTCATCAATTCTGAATGACAGCCTTGCTGGATAAAGGATCCTTGGCTGCATGTTTTTCTCTGAAAGAGGTTAAAAAGCCCCCCCGCCAACCCTTTCTCTCATTCCAGGTCTGTGTAGACAGGTCTGACATAATCCTAACATTTTTGCCTTTGTACATGAGAAATTTCCTTGCCCTGGCCCCTTTCAATACTGCATCCTTGTATCTAATATTTGCAAATTGCACTATGATGTGACGTGGGATAGGTTTGTCATGGTTGAATTTGGGAGGGGTCCTCTCTGCCTCTTGGACATGAATGCTTGTTTCCTTTGCTACATTGGGGAATTTTTCAGCTACAATTTGTTCAAATATCTCTTCTAAACCTTTCTCTTTCTCCACCCCCTTGGGGATGCCGATGATTCTGACATTGGAATGTTTCATTTAGTCAGTAATCTCCCATTACCTACATTCTTGAGATTGGATTTTTTTGAGCCACGTTTCTGTTTTAGCTTTCTCTTCTACCATCCCATCCTCCAATGCACTAATTCGTTCTTCTGTCTCATTTACCTTTTCCATCAGAGCATCTAGTTTAGACTGCATTTGATTCATAGCATTTTTAATTTCTGCCAGATTCGTTCTCATTTCCACCCTTAGAGATTCTATATTCTCATTAATATTTTCGTTAATATTTTTTTCAAGTCTATGCATCATCTTGACCATTGTTACTCTGAACTCCATTTCTGATAATTTGGTTTTAACCATATCCATCTGTTCTTTGGCAGAGGCCACAGACTCATTATCTTTTCTTTGCTGCGGGGGGATTTCTCCTCATCATTCTCCTCGTCATTCTGATGAGGAGAGGTTGTGGGGATGCCCAGAGCCCAAATTATTGACCAGGACCCTGGCTGTGTGCACTTGTTTTATAGGGACCTTAGGGATGTGAGCTTCTTGATTTTTCAGCCTGCCTTCTGGACGAGGGTGTGCCATGCTGATATTTAGGCATCCCTGTTTGGGTAGAGTCTCCCTGTCCCTATGAGGGGGGATGGGGTTTGGCACAATGTCAACTGGTATTTTTGGGCTTTTGTTCTCCGGTGGCTTTCCCTGATGGTTTTCTGTTACTCTTCTGAGAGTCAGAGCAGCAGTGGCCATATCCTAGCGTCTGTCTCAGAACAGAGAGATCGCAGTCCACTCTCCACTGAGCTCTTCTGGCCTCTTTAACTCTGTTTCTGTTGGTGCTTCTGAAAACCCTGCACCCAGTATTCCAGACCTCACTTCTAGGGTTGGCACGTCTCTTTCCTTTGTGTTCCTAACACTGCCAGCCACCAGCTGCCCCTGTGCGTGCTCCTGAGCTCCCTGTTTCAGTGAGGCTCACACACACTCTGGAGCACAGGTTTTCAGTCTGGTCATGTGCGTGCTCCTGAGCTCCCGGTCTCAGTCCAGTTCCAGTGAGCGCTCCGGAGCTCGGGTTTTCAGTTTGGATGCGCATGCGTCCAGGCTCACAGTCTCAGTCTGTTCTCTGACAGGTGCCCGTCCATGAGTCCAACTGGTCCCCAGTGCAGGTGGCTACCGCTTCCCGGTGCCCGAGCATGGTGGCTCCGTCCCCCTTCCGTTTATCTTCTGATATCTGTGCGCGGATTCCCAGCTCCCCGCTACCTACCTCAGTACTCAGTGCTGGAGATGTTCATTTGTAGTGATCCAGATGTAATTTCCTGCATCTCAGGCTGATTCTGTGGGTTTTCAAAATGGTCTGGTACCTATCCAGCTTGGCTCAGGGGACCAGCTCTGGATATAGTGTTCTCTAACACACAGACCAAAATCAAGCAGGAACAGCAGATCACCCTGCTTTGTCTACCCTGAAAGATTATAATCTTTCTCCCCTCCCTTCCTTTTTTTTCTTTTCTTTTTTTTTCACTTTCTTTTCCTTTTTCTTTTTTATTGTTTTGGATCATCTAGGCTCTGGTGGCATATCTGTGGTAGCTTTTGACCACTTTGGATTTTTTTCTCAGATGCATTTTGCTTGGGTTGTGGTTGATATTTTGGACTCTGTGCATTCCCTCAACCCTCCCTCAACAGAATGACTAGGAGGAGGAACCCCCAACAAAGAAAAGAACCAGAGACAATATCCTTTGCCATAGATCTAATGGAGATGGATATAAACAAGATGTCAGAGATAGACTTCAGGGTAGCAATCATGAAATCAATAGCTAGGTTTGAAAAAAGCATCAGTGACAATATAGAATCTCTAAGGGCAGAAATGAGATCTAATCAGGCTGAATTAAAAAATGCTGTGAATGAGATGCAGTCTAAACTGGATACTCTAACAGCCAGGGTAAATGAGGCAGAAGAAGGAATTAGTGATCTAGAAGATAAGCTGATAGAAAGGAAGGAAGCTGAGGAAGATAGGGATAGGCAGCTAGTTGCCCATGAGAATAGACTGAGACAATGACACCATGAAGCATTCTAATGTCAGAATTATTGGGATCCCCCAGGGGGTGGAGAAAGAGAGAGGACTAGAAGGTATATTTGAGCATCATAGCTGAGAACTTCCCTAATCTGGGGAAGGAAACAGGCACTTATATCCAAGAGACAGAGTGGATCCCTCCCAAGATCAATAAAAATAGACAAACACCCCAGCATGTAATAGTAAAACTTGCAAATCTTAAAGCCAAGGAAGCTATCCTGAGAGCAGCTAGGGGAAGAGATTTCTTATATACAGAGGGAGGGACATCAGATTAACATCAGACCTATCCACAGAGACCTGGGAAGCCAGAAAGGGCTGACAAGACATATTCTGGATACTAAATGAGAAGAACATGCAGCAAAGAATACTTTACTCAATAGCAAGGCTGTCATTCAGAATGGATGGAAAGATAAAGAGCTTCCAGGAGCAGAAACTGAAAGAATATGTGACAACCAAGCTAGCCCTGCAAGAAATATTAAGGGGGATTCTATAAAAGAAGAAAGACCCCAAAAGTAATGTAGACCAGAAATTAACAAAAACAATCTATAGAAACAGGGACTTCACAGGCAACAAGATGATACTAAAATTATCTTTCAATAATCTCTCTCAACATGAATGCCTTAATGTTCCCATGAAATGGCATAGCGTTGCAAATTGGTTAAAAAGACATGATCCATCCATATGCTGTCTACAAGAGACTCATTTTGAACCTAAAGATACATCCAAACTGAAAGTGAGGATATGGAGAACAAGTTTTCATGCCAATGGACCTCAAAAGAAAGCTGGGGTAGCAATTCTCATATCAGACAAATTAGATTTTAAGCTAAAGACTGTAGTAAGAGATGTAGAGGGACACTATATCACACTTAAAGGGTCTATCCAACAAGAAAATCTAATAATTGTAAATATCTGTCTGTGTCTTCTTGCCCAGGAACAGTGGAATTCATTCTTTAACATCCTGTGAATGTATGGTTCACCATACTTATGTATATATCGGTGAGAAAACAACCACACACACGAATATTATGTGTTCTTAAATTTGCTCTTCTCAGTATTAGACCTATAAAAACTTGGTTGATTGATCTGAACGATTTAAGGATGATGTTGAAGAATTCAACTTCCTAAACCACAAAAGAGAAAGTAACCCCAAAATTTGAAAATTAAGCTCTGTTAAACTTATAGTTGAAATGCTTGAGCCAAAGAAGTTGTACTGTTAAAATTTCACAGAGCCAAAAATTTAGCAAAATCTTTTTCAAGTTTTTTATACAATGGTTCTTGTTATTTAAAAAAAAAAAAAAAAGAGGAAGAAGAAAAGAAGAAAGGAAGAGACGAAAGTATAGATGAGAACATTTGAAACCTCTTCCTATAGGATGCCCTTGAGAAACACAAATCCCCAAAATATTAAAATTGAATGCTTGTGAATGCTGTTTCTGCATGTTTAAGGTAAATGAGTCAAGCATGGCATTCAGCAGGACTCTGTTTGTTGATAGAAATTAGTTACCTGAAACATTCTACCTCCAAATTGCCAGAAGCCGGTCTACTGAAAAATATTCTCAGGGTCAGTCTGGGCTAGGGAAAGAAAAAAGCCTACCTCCCAATCCTCATCATGGTTTTAGATATTCACTAAATCACCTATTTACAGAAAGATTTTTCACAGAATGAATAAATCAAAAGTTGCCTTAGAAAATATACAGTTTAAATGCCTTTCAAACATTTTGAAGTAACAATTATTTCTTCAAATAAATCTCACTTGAAACAATATGTTAAATAAATATAAGCCAAGCTACTAGAGTCTGTGCTTACATGTGTGTTAAAGAATGCCTTCCTTTCTCCATCCAGGCCCACAGCTTCTCTGGCATGTCCAAAGAACACTTAAAGCTTTTTAAACCAAGTATGGAAATGACTTAGTCTAAATTTCTGCAAATTTGGAGACTGAGGACCATATCAACACCTTTATAGCAGAATCATGGCTCTTCTCTCTGCTGTGACCTGACCGCTAACTTTTTGAATGTATGGGGAGGGCAGCTTCTCCTATGGTTTGATCTTTGTAAAGTCTAACTTTATCTGAAAAGGTTATCCTCTGATGAATATCTTCTCTGATGGGTGCACAGGGAGCAGAAAAGCCAAAAAAGTAAGATTTAACTAGACTTGGCTGTTAAAGGAGAGAGACTTTTGTTTGTATTTGGTTGTTTTGTTTTTTTAACTTTTGGTGTGTGAAAATTTCTGAAAATAGGTATAAAACACTTAGCCGAGTGCCTTGTACCCAGTAGGTATTACTGGATAGCTATATTAAAGACAGGGGTTTGATAGTTGAGTTTGCAACTTTTCGATGTAAATGGCAAAAGAATCAGTGAAACATTAAACTGTAAAATAGAAATTAAATCATGGCTCCCAAATGTATGTTCAACAACCAGTAGGGAAATGGTCTCCTTTACACTATTACATGATCTTCTAATCCTCTGAACTATGAGACATAGCCACTGGGTGTCTCATTTATTTATTATTTATTTATTTATTTATTTTAGGAAAGAAAACTGAGACTGGAAGGTTAATTTCTCTGACCCAGTGTCACATAGTTGGTGGTGGCAGAGCTTGGACTCAAGCCCAGGTGTCCTTCTCTGAAAGTCAGTATGCTTTACAATGAACCACCTTTTTGCTACACCAAGTGGAGTATGATAAAGCTTTATGTATCACCACATTTGAAAGAGTTCTTTAGCAAACAAGCTTATCCAGAAGAAAGATAAAGCTGGTGAGGAGACTAGAAACCCTATCATTTGAAAAATGTTTTAGATGGGAGTGTTGCTACTCCCAAGTATGACCTTTGGACCACTTTAAAAGCTGTTTACAAATGCAGAATCTGAATCAGAATCTGCTTTTTAACAAGATTGCAAGATAATTTAGATAAACAGTGCATTTTGAAAAGGCAGGTTTAGCAGAACTTTGAATGAGGCCTTTGGGAATATCTGAGGGCAAAAAAAGACGACTCATGTCTTATAAAGGCCAAAGATAGAACCTTGGAAGAAGTCACAAAGATTGAGATTAAGGTTTAAAAATAATTTTGCCATCAAGTATTCTAAAAAGAGAACTCAAGAAACAGCTTTTTATTGTGGGCAGTGTTCAAGTGCATCTGGATGACTGACCATTTGTCAAAATTTCACAGAGGAAATAGAAAAAATCAATGAGAATTTGAACCAGTCTCAAAAGGCAATTATTGAGCACTAAGACCTGTGCAAATCATTGGAAATCTCGAGTAAATTAGATATTATCCTTTCTTTCAAGAGAACCATGGTTTATTTGGGTAACAGGTAAGTAAAAGTCAATGAGATGTTATATGATGAAATGCTAAAAAGAGTAAGTATTGGGGTGCAGAGAAAAGGCACTATTCTGAACCCAGAAGATAGCAGAAGTGGTGAAAAAGAAGATAGGTTGGATATAGAGAAAGACAAGTGTTAATTGATTGTAACTTGGTGGATGATGTCATCATTCAACCAAGTTTTGGCTGATGTGAAAAGCTGAAAGGAGTGGAGCTCCTTGCAATAGATTGGGATTCCACGTTGCACAGAGGATGAGGCAAATAGAGGAGTTGGGAAAGGGGAGGAATAGAGTGGGTGATAGGGAAGGGCTGGGATAAACTGTATTTATTCTTTTTTTATGTTTCCATCTTTTCAACTAACATAGTGCTAAGTACTGTTCTAGTTGCTGGGCATTCAGAAAAGAATTAGATATGGTCTTTGTTCTTAAGGAGTTCATAGCTCCATAAAGGAGACAGACATGAATTAAGGTAAGTGTGATAGAGGCACAAAGTGTGAAAAGAGCCCAGAATAACCCCAAAACTTAGAGGGGAAAGGATGGCAGAGAGGATTAGAGGAGGTTTTATACGCAGAAGGAAAAGTCCTAAGTAAACCCTAGAGGATAGAACACCACAGAGAATGAAGACCTTGAGACTTAAAGTTGAACGAAGTTTCTGATGGATTAGATCCAGTTCTAAGTAGCTCCGAAGCTGAGTGTTTGCTAGGGCACATTGTTGTGATAGTGGAAGCATAGGCTGACGTTAAAAAAAAAAGAAGAAGTGTTAAAAACAGGATTGACTGCATGAAGTCCAGTCTGAGGAGGTAGGGAGGGTTTAGGCAGGAGAATGATGTACTCAGATTTACCTTTAGGAGGACTGGAATAGAGGGATGAGTTCAAATGAGTGTTGTGTCAGGCACTGCAGGAATGGGGCTGGAGAGGCAATGTTTCATAAACCCTAGAAAAAAATGAACAAGGCCAGAACAAGGAAATGACTCATTTGAGAGGTCAAATTGACATGACATGACCATTTTGAATGAATAATTTAGAGGATTTGTATGGGCTCAGATGTCTGTAGGTTGCTGAGGAAGGAATCAGCAATAAAGACAGTGAGCAAAGTTATCAAGGCTGAAAAAGGCTGCCAAAAATACTGGGTAGAGTGAGTGGCTGGAATTGGTTAGTAAATTTGGTGATGTGGACTCACTTGGCCTAAGCTATTCTTTTTCGGAGCACTACAGGCACTGGCAGCAAGACTTGGAGATTGATTGCTTAATGCCTCCCATAAAATCCAGGGACTTTAACTTGAGTTTCAAGGGTGGATGTAGGTGGTGGGGGTGGGAAGTGTGAAATCCCTAGGTTGTATAGTAAAAAATGTGTTGTGTCTATATATGCACATTTTTCCCCCAGGAAGAGGGCCGTAGATATGATGATTCAAAAATTTCCACTCCACATTTGACCTATGTCCTCCCCAACACAAAGAGCACCAAATGGCTACTACATACAAAGTAGTTAAAAGTTGTGACATGAGAGACTATGGACTATGAGAAACAAACTGAAGACTTCAGAGGGGAGGGGGTGGGGGAAGGGGATAGACTGGTGATGGGTAGTAAGGAGGGCACGTATTGCATGGTGCACTGGGTGTTATACGCAACTAATGAAGCATCAAATTACATCGGAATCTGGGGATGTACTGTATGGTGATTAACATAATATAATAAAATAAAATTAAAAAAAAAAAAGTTGTGGCTGGAATGTCTGAACCCAGGGTCGGCACTGTGGAGGGTGGGAGTAGAGTTTAACTTGGGGCCAGCTTGATCTCTTCCCATATTAGGCTGAGAAAGGAACAATACTCAATAAGCTTAAAAGCACAGGCCAGCCTACTGACTTGTGCCTATTTGATGAGGGAATGCTTATAGAGACCACAGCAAGTAAACCAAGGGGAAAATAATGAGGAGGGGCCACTCAGTGTTGCAGAACATTCAGGCTCCAGTCTTCATTCAGTCTGTTTCCTGGGGCTAGGTTGTGACCTAAAAACCGAGGAGGTAACTTTTCTTCTGCTGTGTGAACTCGGGAGATCCATGTGCCAGAAAGAATTTTCCTGGCACTTGTAGAGCGAAAAAGAGCCCCTGTCATTCCCCCACCACCACCACCACCACCATGACCTTTGAGGAGTCCACGAGCAGGCCAGTTTTTGCTCTACCTAAGAATTGTTGTGTGGTGTGAAGTACAAAGCTATGGAGTTGTAGAGTGAGTAAAGCTGCAAAAAGTGGCAGAGCTTGGCTTTGCCCAGTCTTTCTTGCTGCTTGTGTCAAGGCTCACCTGCTGCAGACCCCACCCTTGGTGGGTGGGGTATTTGTTTTTGTCTGTCTTTCACTTGGCAGCCAATGCTAAAATAACTCTAAAATAGGAGTAATAATGTCCTTCTTAAGTACTTAAACATGGTATATCAGTCTGTTTCCAGTCTGAAAACAGAAAACCCCCTAGTAATTAGAACAGGTTAAAATTAATGTAGAAGTTTGTTAACTGTGAAAGGTGGTTATTAAAGAGCCTAACATGGAACTCTAAGGAATACAGAAATAGCACATGATGAAAGCAGCTACTACCTGGAGAGCAAAGGGAGAGTACGGAGGAACTAAGAATTAAGAAGAGCCCACCTGAGGGTGAGATACAGACCTTACTGTAAAGGATATGGCTACCACAGGATACACAGTTGTTAGAAACTTGCTAGTGAGTGTGGGCTGGAGCTGAACTGTAGGAAACTGACCATTGTGGCAGAAAAACTAGCTGGCAAGTGCCAGCTGGTGAGCAAGGACCATAGAAGTGAGTGCCACTGGGCTGCCCCTACCTAATCTGCTTAGAGTCCCTCTTCCTCTCAGTTGACAAAGTCTAATGTTGCCCCAAGTGGCAAAAGTATAAATGTTTTTGAGGTCTACCCGCAGTGTCATAAAGCCTTTGGAACTGAGGGCAATGTAGTAAACACTTGTAACACTGTTTACCTCAGATCAACAGCAAAATGTTGGAGTCTTTTTCCATTTAATTAGACACACTTGTAACACTTGTAAACACTTGTAAACACTGTTTACCTCAGATCAACAGCAAAGTGTAGGAGTCTTTTTCTATTTAATTAGAAAACAGACAAGATTTTTATCTTAATGATTAATCAACACTGTGTGGGAAGTTTTTGCAAATTTGGTAAGATAAAATGAATTAATTGGTATACTTCTTGCATAAAAACAGATAAAAGATAAAGATTTTTTTTTGTTTTCAGAAAATATGATTATGAACTTAGAAAACCAAGACACCCTACCACAAAACAGACAAAATAATCTATTGGAATTGATAAGAGAATTTGGTAAGGTGTATGAATATAAAGTAATGTATAGAAATTAAGAGATCTTTCCCCCTATCTTGGTAATAACCAAAAAAATTAGAAGAAATCACATTTATGACAGCAAAAAAGAATAAAATGCATAAGAATACATATATCAAGGAAGGGGACCTATATGGTGAGGAAAATCTAACATCTTATGAAAAGACTTAAAATAAGACCCATCTTCTAGGATGGTTAGAATTGATACTTTAAAAATGCCAACATTCCATATATTAATTCTAATTTTAATGGAAGTTAGACAGGATTCTATTTCTTTTCTTTTTCTTAGAAATAGACTAATGATTTGAGGTTCATATAAAAAAAAATGTGTTCAAAAAAAGGCCAAGACATTTTTGACAGAAAAGAATGAGGCCATTACTTATACTATAAGTTATTAATAAAATTTTAAGTTATAGAAATTAAAACACTACAGTATTACCATTGGATTAAGCAAGTATTTAGTTAAAAAAAAACAAACCAAAAGTATATTCAAGCACATAGAGAAATAATGTATGATAAAATTTAATAATTAAGTTAGGTTAATTTAATAATTAACTATCAAAAGGGAAGAAAACAAAATTAGACCTTCTTCACACTTTACACAAAATAGACTTATAGAATAATTTATAAAATCCTTACTGTTAAATCAAAAAAATTAGAAGAAATATCAGGAGTTTGTGTAGGGGAGACCATCTTAAAGGAAGAAACCACAAAATCTCAAAGGAAAAGACAGTCTTAATAACATAAAGTTTTTAAATTTTATACAGTAAAAACATATCATAAAGTTGAAAGATGCCTTTTAGACTGGAAAAAATATTTGTAATACAAAAGACAGAGATGATATCCTTAATATACAAACCACTCTTATGAAATAACTGGGGGAAAATAATATGGAAATAGGATCAAGGGAACCCATGAGACAATTTAAAGAAGAGGAAATGCACATAAACATTTGCAAAGATGTTCAGCCTCATTATTTTTTTTAAAAAAATGCAGATTAAACTGACAGTAAGATACTATTTTCCACCCAGATGACTAGCAAAACTATGGAGATCACATCTAGTTCTGTAGAGGTTGCAGGAGAAAGAGAACTCTTATCTGTGAATTGTCTGTGAATTACTCCAACCTTTTGATCCAAAATATTTAGCAAAATTTGATAAACAAAATTAAATACACATATACTATGACCCTTGTAATTGGATTCCAGTAATCCAATTTTGGGAAATGTGTATTACAAAAATATAAGCGCTGGTATAAAAACATGTGTTAAAGGACATATAACATGATATTTCATAGTTTCAACTGCTTATAAACAGTGGGTATAAAAAGATACAATATTCTTTTTTTTTTAAAGATTTTATTTATTTATTTGACAGAGATAGAGACAGCTAGCGAGAGAGGGAACACAAGCAGGGGGAGTGAGAGAGGAAGAAGCAGGCTCATAGCAGAGGAGCCTGATGTGGGGCTCGAACCCATAACGCCAGGATCACGCCCTGAGCCGAAGGCAGACGCTTAACCGCTGTGCCACCCAGGCGCCCCCAAGATACAATATTCTTAATTTCCAAAGCTACTTTAAATTCAAACCTTAAGACTCTAGCTTGCTTTCTGGGAAAAAATTTGATTTAGATGCTTCCAGATAAATTCAGTTGAATAAGCAATTTTTAAAAAAACGTTAAGTATAATTTCCTAGTCTGTAGTATCCAAAGATGGGTTTTTAGTTGAACTTTGAGGGAAGAAAAGAGTAGGAGAGAGTAGTGAGAATGTTGGTTGAGTAAACAAGAGAGGCACATCCCAATGGAATAGCAATAATAATATTGAACTGAAGGTGAAATTGAAACTAAGATTATCCCAACTGGCCAAGATAACTTTCCCCTCCTCAATTGGCTTTGAACATCTACTCCCTTATGTTTATTGCTGCAGTGATTATTACTTTTCTAAATGCATTGCAACAGAGAAGCAAATTAGCCCCTGCCTACTGAGATATACATAATGTCCCCAAGGAATGTGATGCCTTCCAGGAATTTGATGTTCTTATTTTCCCAAGTGGATGGTGTCCTATTTTCTTCCTGCCTGAGCCTAAGAAAGAGAAGGTAAGTTTTTATTTAGAAGTCCCTAAACTTATAGTGTGCTTTAACTTTCACAAGTTAAACTTCATATGAATTCACTTTAGAAATTCTCCAAATTTTGCAAAAGAGGAAATATAATCATCTCATTTTATTATAAGTATAGCAATTAAGATTTATAGAGGTTTAATGATTGTACTTGGTAGAACTAGGACTTGCACTAAATATTTTAAAACCAACTTCCATGTTCTTTTCCCTGAAGCAGTGTTTCCCAATTTCAGCTGTCATGTATCCCCTATATAATCTTTGCTATGCCCAACTATAACCTTAATATTATTTACTTAAGACAATCAACTCAAATCTAGGACTATGACTAGGTTGTTTATTTTTAGTCTTGTCACAGCAATATTTATGAAATATGGTTTAGATGTGTTAACCATTTTTCCTTAATATATGTTTAAAACAAATACATTTTTAGCTATAAATTCTGTTTAGGTGAGAAATATTCCCTTAAACAAACCAAATGCCTCTCAGAATCTTTAAAAAAAGTTGACTTTATTAGTATTTATAAAACTTGATTAATGAGTTCTTTAGAGACTCTTGACTCGGAAACAAACTGAGGGTTACTGAAGCGGAGGTGGGGGGATGGTATAGCTGGGTGATGGGCATTAAGGACGGCACATGATGTGATAAGCACTGAGTGTTATACACAACTGATGAATCATTGAACAGTACATCTGAAACTAATGATGTGCTATATGTCGGCTAATTGAATTTTTAAAAAACTTGATTAATGAAAACAGCAGGGAATTAAAGACCAACTGTTCTCTACTTTCTGTGGATGGGGATGGACAAGGCAGGAAGAATCAAAATTCTAAATTATTTGGTGAGTGTGGTAGGTATTCTTCAAGAAGTGGCGGTTTTCACTCTTCCTTCCTTCTCTGTATGTGCATGCCTCTCCACCCATCAAAAATTGGAGCTATTAATCCTCCCTCTGAATTCAGTCTGGCTTTATGACTTGCCTTGACTGTTGGATGTGGTAGAAATGCTATGGCAGCTCTTGGCCTAACTTTAACAGTTTTGGCAGCTTTGGGAAGCCAGCCACTATGCTGTAAAGTAGTTTGGATTAGTCTAATCAATCGCTTGATGCCATGTGAGGGAAAGAGAGAGGTCGCATAGAGAGCACCTAAGTACTAAACATGTGAGTGACACCATCTTCGACCTTCTAACCCAGCCCAGAGGCCAGCTCTGTGTAATTCCAGACAATTTCTGTGGGACAGGAGAATGAGCCTCCCCAAATGTGAGCCTCTGACACATAAAACTATGGTAAATAATAAATTGCTTTAAGCCACTAGATTTTGGCATATTTTGTTATGTAGCAACAGACAATTGAAATAATTATGGGACCATAGCATTGGAAATACCTGAGTTCTTCTGCTTTATAGCTGAGTATGGTAAAGACTGTTGATTGTTTCCCATTATTCTTAATGCTTTTTTTTTTCTCTCACAGTAATAGAAACATCAACGTTTAGCTAGGGAAATAGCAGTTGGAAAATAAAGATTACATTTCCTAGCCTTCTTTGGTGTTATGTGTGGCTATGTGTCAAAGTTTCAATCAATGCGATAAGAGAATAAATGCGTACAACTTCATTGTTGGTTCTTAAAGATAGGAGACAAGATTTCACTTTCCCCCATTCCTTCATTCTGCTGATTGAAAGATGGGTAATATTATACAACCAGACAGATAGGTACACTCTCTAGATTTGATGGAGCAACAAGATAGAAGTCAGGGTCCCTACATGATTTCATGGAGCAGAACTACCACCCAGACCATCTGCTTTTTACATGAAAGAGAAATTTCCATTTTGTTTAAAATCTCTGTTCTCTGTTACATGTGGCTAAATTTTTATGTTAACTAATTAGCTTGGTTTCTGCAGACCTGCAGATCTTGGAAACTATGATCCTCAGGAGAAGGAATATAAAGGTTATGAGCTGAGGAGCTGCCCTAGTAGCTTTCCATGAGGCCAAAAGCTGCCAACGGAGTAAGTTGGAAATAAGTATGATTGGCTACTTAAACTAGCAAGTATATTCCTCACAGGTAAAGAAGAGCTGTGTCCTATGGCTGAGTATATGGCTTTAGGGTGTGCTAAATTCAGGAAATAGACTCTGGATCTTATCCCCTGCCTAGTATCCTGCATTATAATTTCACTGAAATAGATAGTGTCTGCGTTGCATCTGTCCATTAACTCTTTGTGATCCACTAGACTGTGAGCTCTATAAAACCATATTCGATCAGTCAGTCAAATGAAATACCTTGCCCCCTCATCACTTTATTAAACCAAACCATTTGTGGAACTAAAGAATATCAATCATGTAGAAAGGACACACTTAACATACATGGTGGCTGAGTACTGCTAACTCCATGTGTGTCTTTCAGGGAACCAGAAACTCTAATGTTTGTGAGATATGACTTTAACATATATATGTATGCCATATCAGTGTATACATTTAAACCTTTACTGAGTCATGTTTCTTCCCATTTATATGTTCAGTGGCTGAAATCACCAATCCAATTATGTATAATAGAGTTGTAAACTTTAACCTTAAAAATAAATGTTTTGTTCATAATAGATTTTGTTTATAATTCCATGAGAATACAATGAATCTGCTTAAGAAGTTTTCATTGCAGCAAATAGCTCATAGCAACACCATTCAACTATAAACAGTGTTTTCTATACAATAAATACTTCCTTTGTACCCTCCTCCTGTCACTTCCTAGAGGGCTGCTCTACTTCAGATGGCCAAGACATATTTGTAGACAGAAAGGTCAAGGAAAAAGTAGAAGGAAAAGAACATTTAGGGATAGTGGACTGACGGAGATGAGGGGCTCTGTAGAAGTCCTCTGAACATGGGATGGCACCACTTACGGCCAGAGACTGTTACAGAATGTTGAGCACACATGAAGGCTCCAAATGAACAGCAGACTTTTTCAAGTGACAGCATGAATGAGTATTATGGATGGGTCTGAAACTCTATATTCTAGGCTTCAATCCAATATTGCTCTCTGCAGTTGTGCAGAACCTCAATTCCCTCATTATCAAGGAAGACATATATATCTCATTAGCTTTACATAACATTTTGACTTGCTAATTATAAGTGTAAATTTTATTTCAGTATGTGTGCTTATACTTATGGATATTTTGTTCTTATAGATTCACTGGCACACAGGAATTGTAGTTTAATGGAAATAAGGCTGGGCTTGGAGTCAGAAAAACTGGTTGGAATCCTGATTAAGCTATAAAACCTAGTTGTATAATTTTGTGCAACTCTTATCTGTAAGCCTCAGTTTCCCCATCAGAAAAATAGAGATAATAGTCATCTTACAGTGTGTTATGAATCTTTTATAAAATAGCTTAGTTGTCGCACAGGACTCCCCAGCAAAATTGAAGAGATGAAAAATAGAAGCATTGGACAGGGGTGTGGCCAAAACAGTATGGGTTTGCAGAGGTCTCAGGCTTGAATACCTACTAGTTCATGCAGGTAATATAAAGGTGTGAGGTAGGCAAGTAAAGCTGTGGTGATTTACAGAGTACTGGCCCTGAACGGTGCAGACTTTTGAAGCTCCAACTGATTGTCGCTATGTAAAAAATGTAGACTTAGATTTTCTGATTTTTAAATAGATGCCAAGAATGTGGGTGTTCATATGTAAAACCTTGTTTTCAAAATGATGGCAAATATTTCGAATGTTAAAAGATTGTTGGGCCAAACAACATAACCATGGATGTAGCTAGAGGGTACTGGTTTGTGATCTTTGGGTTTCAGTGGATTTGAGGGGAGGTCTCCAATTTTTCTTTTCTTCTAGCTGAAGAATAGGTCCTGTTGGCTGAGGAAACTCTTACAAATATCTGAGGTTCTTGTCTCCAACACAACTTCCTCATTTACCCACAAGTAAACAAGCTCCATTAAAAAAAAGTCTGGCAGAGTTTTGAGTACAGGCAGCTGCTAACAAATAGGAGAGCTCAGCCAAATCTAAAGGTATTGAGAGGAAGTTGCATTATTTCATCTGGAACAATTAGTAGGCAGAGGAAATGCTGTGAGTGTGAAGTAAGGATGATTGAATGTGACCAGGAAGTGGCCAAGAACATGAACATTTAAAAGAAGTCATTTAAATAGGCTCACTGGGGCATCAGAATAAAAACTTCTTTTTTTTTTAACCCACTGTCCAGCATCTTTTAGTTCGAAATCCTCAGGTATAGGACCAATTGTAGTCAGTATTGTCAGGTCTTTGTGAGTATGAAACACTTCATTGAAATCTTATTGAAATCATTTTGGTCCTGATCTCTATTTTTTGTTTTAATTTTTGGAGCATCATCTCGGGGGAGGAATTTCCTCTGCTGCTGCTTCCTCTAGCGAGAGAAGACCCGTACTTATGCTGAGGTAGGATTTGACAAACATGTCTTCAATCATATGTTAAATCTATTAGAATCAACTATTGGAAAATTCAAATTCCTGATACTGTGGAGTTATTTATTACAGAGTAGATTGGAGCAATTATGTGGTGGGGAGTTAGCAATTGCAAAAAAAAGGGGAGATGAGACCTGCTCTAAGCCTAATGCTAGTTGATCTCTTTTTTTGATTTCTGGACCCCTTCCAATTCAACAGAAGAAACTCTGTACATAAGCTGCTTGTTTCCTTCTTCATAAATGATAGGTGAAGGGCTTAATAAAAAATAAACAAAAATTTAAAAAAAATAAACTTTGTCTGAATAAGTACTTTATATTACATATCCCTATATGTTATATATCATATTGTATATCCATATATATTATGCATCTACATATCTATCATATCTATATATTATTTATATTATCTACATATCACTATATGTTGTCTATATATTACTATATATTATCTATCTGTATATCTATTATAATTTACTTTATACATTTATATATTATATATTATCAATCTATTATATTTTACATTATACATTTATATATTATAAAATATATTATACATATCATATATTATGTATACATTATACATTTATATATTATGTAATATCTAATATCTAGGTATTACGTATCTATCTATAGCTTTACATTTTCATAGAATTCTCCTGCTTGGGTTTTTTTCCTCTTTAAAAAGCCACCAGAAAGACAATTATCATATGGTTTCTCTCATCTATGGAACATAAGAACTAGGAAGATCGGTAGGAGAAGAAAGGGATAAAGAAAGAGGGGGTAATCAGAAGGGTGAATGAAGCATGAGAGACTATGGACTCTGAGAAACAAACTGAGGGCTTCAGAGGGGAGGGGGGTGGGGGAATGGGATAGGCTGGTGATGGGTAGTAAGGAGGGCATGTATTGCATGGTGCACTGTGTTATACACAACTAATGAATCATTGAACTTTACATCAAAAAACCAGGGATGTACTGTATGGTGACTAACATAATATAATAAAAAAAATTATTTAAAAAAAAGCCACCTTGTATTGATGGTTTTACTCTATATTAGAGTTCAGATAGAGTAGTGGTTAAACTCTGAAGCTGCACTTTCTGGATTTAAATCCTGATTTTCTAAACCTCAATATCCTGACTTGTAAAATGGGGATACTAATAAGATACCTCATATATTATTAGTGTTACATTAAATAGTACTTAATATAATAGTAGATATTATTATTATTAATTCTTCATATCAACTGTGAAAAATAGGTATTACCTAAATTTTACAGATGTGGAAACAAGGAACTGCAGTAACAAGAAAGTACAACACTCTTAGAAGACTTTAAATTTTTCTTCAGAAGCAGTACCTCTCATGGGAAGTTATAGATTCTTGTTGATTCTTTTAGTCCTAGTTAAGGAATAGAGTTTCCACTAAGACTGATAATTTTCCTGTTTATCATATGCCAGAACTAGGCTAATGGAGCACTGGGCTTCCTGGTTGTATCATGTGATTTGGCTAAAAAATGCATTACAAAATAGAGGTGTGCATTCTCAGGTGCAGAATCAAAATAACAAATGAGAATCTTCCATGTTGCTAGGACTGCTGGTTAAGACAGCAAGGATGAAAAAACATAGTTTCAAATACCAGGCTTTCAAAACTTTTATTTAATGATGGAGGAAAACAACACTACTACGTATACCTATTTCAAGCTTTTTGCATTTTTTAACAAAATTCTAGAAAACAATTTCACAGGGGTTAAACCTCTGTAGTAGACAGCCTGACTGGCAGCCAGTGTCTCCCAGCACTTCAGAGTAGAGAATTATCATTTTCCAAACAGACCCACTTTAAAAAGGAAGAGGCTATAACCTGGAGCTAAAAGGCAAATATGAAGCTAAAAGAAGAAGGGGAACTGGACCAGGAGAGAGGTCAAGATCACAATTCTTTCTTCAGCTCATCTAGTTGCCCGTTAATGAGGTGTAATAGCTTTCTGAGTTTCATTTTCTGTGCTTCTTTTGAATGTGGTCATAATAAAATGCTTGCTTTCCATCTGAGATGCTTTTCCAGATGAGATAATGCATATGAGATAGTGATTGTAGAAGCTTTGCAAATGGTAGAATCAATAAAAAAACATAAGGAATTTTGAATATTTCAGCTGCAGCTTGGAAAAAATGAAAAAAAGGCATGCTAGATTAAGTTGTTATTCAAATGGCATGATTCCATAGACATTGTTTAGGGGCATAGGTTGAATTACTATTTCTATTTCATTACAAAGTTTAATACCTATTTTATTTTTATTTCTGGTGCTTTAAACCTTAAAGGTATTTGAGCCTTGTTATGAGTGAAACAATAATCCTATAGGAAATATAATGTTAATAGATACGTAGAAGAAATAGTATGAAATAAGAAGGAATGTCTTCAAGCGTTTGGACTTGAAATTTCCTTAAATTTTAAAAATTCTTACTAAGCTAAGAATCTTATTTACTAAAAACTCTCCATAGAGCTTAATAGATATTTCATGTGATATTTTAATAAAGAGTTGGTGTTGTTTAGGAGAAGCAGAACTAAGGAATGTTTGCACCTATAGCTTTCAGGAAGGCCTCTCAACTAGGTGTTCTCTAGTCTTTTGTGTCAACTTTCTGTGGCTGCCATATTTTAAAAGGTCTTCCTGAAAAGGTGAAATTATTTCTAACTAAGAAGATTAGGAAAATGATCATGAGAAAGGAGATTTTGATTCAGTCCTTAAAAGACGAAAAAAATCTGAAGGATGAATTGCAAATCAAAGGAGGATACATTAAGTGCCAACCATAAAGTATAGATAAGTATTCCGACGCTCTTAGGGGATTTCTATCATTGATTACATTGTTCTTATCCCTCTTTATCTGTCCTAAACTTAAGAATTATACCTCATTCAGTATGTCTCATTGTACAGTTTGCCTGGTCATATGGACAATTGACAGGTACTAAAACTTTATTTTATGTAACAGAATGCAAGTATTACCTGGCTTGAGGTACTTTTAAAAAAGCGTATTTCTAATTGAGACACCCCTTTTTTATCTTTAAGAAAAATGAAAAAAAAAATCAGACCAAAATCACCAGGGATAGGTAAAGCGGATGGTAGAACCATGGTGCTGTCAGCTGACTACTAATTCACACTGGACTAAATTAGTCCTTCCAAAACCCAACTCATTACACCCACAATCCTCTCAAGAGTAAAAGTTAAGGTTTGATTTTGGGTCCTTTAAACTTATCATAAAGTTTTAAGTTCTTTACTCAAAGTGCAAAGCAGAATAGTCCCAGCCCTTTCTTGTCCTAAAGCCTATTATTTGTAAGATCTTAGGACATTTCCAACAATAAACATGAATTGTGGACTCTCAAATACATTTACTGCCTCATTTTTCTTACCAGAACTCAAACAGATCCCAAAAGAATAAATACAAATTTATGTAGAAGTGCTATCAGGGCCCACTTATGGATCCAGATGCATTATATATATATATATAATACTTTGAGTCTCATTGTAAAACATTTGTATCTTCTTTCATAGCTGTAATTAGAGAGGCATTAGACTTCAGTTGTTCTCAAACTATTTCTAGTCATAGACATCATCATATACAGAATAAATGATCTTTCAAAAATACCTTTTTATTAACCTAAATTCTAAGATCTTACTTTCCAAAAGCCTCTCCCCAAAAGGTCTGTAGCTAATAACAGAAATCACACCAGTTCCTATGGATGAGGCATGCTTCCCTTTAACAAACAGATGTCACAGGAAAGTGTATTCTATTTATTTACTTCTTAGAGTATTGACTGATCATCAACTTCCTCATGAGGCAATTCCCTGAGAATGGATTAGTGTGTGGTGAGCATAGACAGGTATAGGTATATAGCAAACAGCTAGAGTAGGGGAGGCCAGGGCAGCCTGGGGCTAACTGACTTCAGGAGTACCTGGTAGACATGTGGACAATGCCCTAAGAAAGAATAAAAGAAAACTAAGAGTAGTTTTCAGTGTGTAAAAGAGAAATCTCTGCTTTCTAAACTCTTTGGGATCTCTTCTGAATCTTTGGATGCCATTTATTAATATGTTCTTTAATTCTTGAACAATAGCATGGAATTAGGTAGCTTTTGGTTGTGTTTACAGTAACGATCTAAAAGCCCAGCTAACCCAAGAGCCACCTTCTTTGCCAAAGTTCACATTGTACTTTTGATATAAGTATGCAGAGATTCATGGGAATGCTTATTGACCTTCAGAGCTAGAACATAGAGGAGTTGTAAAAGTACTGTACCTAGGAAGCTGAAACCTTTGTTAACCTAATTGAGAAGTTGATTTGTTACATTTTCTTTCAATTGCTGTTCCTGGCAGTGAATCCATTATGACCTTACAAGGAACCACAATCTGCTATGGGACTACACCTCCCCCACTCCACACCCTGCCATCTCAATGCATGCTCTCTGGGGATTTCAAGAACTCTGGTGTTCTGGTTCTCTCTCTCTCTGTGTAGGCTGCCCTCATAAAGTGAGTTGCTGCTATGTTGATGTACATTGCTGCTACGTTTGAGTTCCTTGGATGTTGACATTTTTATTTGGAAAAGAAACATAAGTCATAACAGCAGCAACAGTTTGGAGAAAGAACTAGCTATTAAATAATTCCTAAATGAAATGCCCTTTCAGATGACTGCAGGGACAAAATTTATTTACTGTGGCATTTTTAATGTGAATTACATGTTTAATTTTTTTCAAGTTTTAGGTTTTCTTTTCTCATTCAATAATCTTTTCTATTTTTCTTATTTAACGTCTTTTAATGATATGGTCAAATGATGGTAGTTTTCCTACTTAAGGGAAATGTCTTAAGCCCCTTCCTTCTAGCTAAATTAACTTCACTGTAGTTTTTAAAATATGAAGTTCTCAAATAGATATGTAAGCACTTTTTCTGTTTTCATTGACATTTTCATTGCCTTTGTTCTCCAAAGACTTTGAAGAAAGTTTGCAACTTTCAAGTCAGTAACCTTGACTTGATATTTTCTTTTTAGTCAACCTGTCCAACTACAACAGACTCCTCCAGACTAGGTTCCTTTGGTCTACACTAGCCTGTCTATTCTGAACTCAACACTGGAATTAAAGCCTATGATTTAAGACTTATTTATATTATGGTTTAAATTTCCTTGAATTTTTCTCATGTGTGCAATATCCTTCATCTCTAATAAGACCATGATTTAATTGTGAGTAGATATTGCCTTCTATTTAGATAACCATTTAAATTCTTAAATGACACATAATAGGAGCTCAATACATATTTGTTAATGCCTTAGGGAACAGGGAGAAACATACCTTCCTATCATTTTCAGGTCCTTATTTGTTCTGAAGAAATGTTTTTTTTATTTCATTCCCCCCCAATTATTTTAAGTCAATTTAGGTCTTCATTCATTAAGATAGAAATCTATTTTAATGATTACTGACTGAGTCAAGCATTTAGATGATGACCTAAATATCACTCTCTCTCTTTTTTTTCTTTTCCATCATGGTGACTTTGGAAGACAATGTAGTTTCATTCTGCTTCTAGGCCTACTAAATCATGCTTTGGAATATTTCAAAACAAAATGTATATTATAGATATCATTCCTCTATTCATTTATATTGGAATCGCCCCATTGAGTTTAGTACAAAATAGTGATGAGAGATGTAGATAAGATGTAAGGTTCCAAAACTGATAAACCATTAATTAAACTTTGTTCTGACTTTTGTTTCTATTTTTCTCCCCTTTACCCCAAAGAATGAAAAAGTAAAAGATTCCACACATTTACCAGTGAGTAGGTTAAAGATCATTATCAATGGAGCAGAGATGCCTACTTCTATCATTTTTAAATTAAGTTTTTGTTTTAATTCCAGTGCAGTTAACATACAGTGTTAAAAGTGTGCAATATAGTGATTCGACATTTCCATACAACATGCAGTGCTCATCACAACAAGTGCCCTCCTTAATCCCCATCACCTATTTCACCCATCACTTCCCTCCCCTCTGGTAACCATCAGTTTGTTCAGGATAGTTTCTGGAGTCTGTTCCTTGGTTTATCTCTCTCTCTTTTTTTTCCCCTCTTTTTTCATTTGTTTTGTTTCTTAAATTCCACATATGAGTGAAATCATGTAGTATTTGTCTTTCTCTGACTGACTTATTTTGCTTAGCACTATATTCTCTAGTTCCACCCCTGTTGTAGCAAATGGCAAGATTTCATTCTTTTTAGGGCTGAATAATATTCTGTTATATATGTCTTCTTTATCCATTCATCTATTGATGGACACTTGGGCTCCTTCCATAATTTGGCTATTTTTTTTAAAGATTTTATTTATTTGACAGAGATAGAGACAGCCAGCGAGAGAGGGAGCACAAGCAGGGGGAGTGGGAGAGGAAGAAGCAGGCTCATAGCGGAGGAGCCTGATGTGGGGCTCTATCCCATAACGCCGGGATCACGCCCTGAGTGGAAGGCAGACGCTTAACCGCTGTGCCACCCAGGCGCCCCCATAATTTGGCTATTATGATAGGGGTACATGTATCCCTTTGAATTAATGTTTTTGTATTGGGGGAGAAGTTATTTGCAAATGACATATTTGATAAAAGGTCAGTATCCAAAATATGTAAAGAACTTATACAACTCAACACCCAAAAAAACGAATAATACAATTAAAAAATGGGCAGAAAACAAGAACAGATATTTCTCCAAAGAAGTCATTCAGATGGCCAACCAACACATTAAAAGTTGCTCAATATCACTTATCATGATTTACAAAGGCAAATCAAGACTACAATGAGATATCACCTCACACCTGTCAGAATGGCTAAAAAAAAAAAAAAGAAGAAGAAAACAAGAAACAGTAAGTGTTGGCAAGGATGTGGAGAAAAAGGAACCCTTGTGCACTGTTGGTGGGTATGCAAACTGGTGTAGCCACTGTGGAAAACAGGATGGAGGTTCCTCGAAAAGTTAAAAATAGAACTATCATTTATTTTGATTGAGAAAAAAGAATGATCAGAAGTTAATTGTGCCCCCAAATAACTCTATTTATCAGAAATATGAGAAATTCATTTCAGTTTTTCATAAATCCATATTTTAAGGCATAAAATGGATAACAAATTATAATTACATTATAGTTGTGGCATAATAACATCATAGTGCTAACTGCATTGGAAGGTTAAATTCACTACTTCAATTCCATGTGAACAAAATTAAAAGGAACCCACAATTTACCAGCCTCTTTGTCAGCTAAAAACACATATCTGTTGGGGGCTCGACCAAATCAGTAACATTCTGTGGTTGACCTACAAATCAGTGCCTGGCTCCAATTCCTACATTTATATCCTCTACGACCTTGGATGAGGCACATACTCTCTTAAATCTCAGATTATCTATTTGCAAAATGAGATGGTGGAATTAATTTCTTTGTTAATATGGTTTTCATTTCTGACCCTTCTGAGAAGTTAATGAAAGCAATAGAAAGCACATGTACATGCAGATGGTATACACAGACTGCTGAGATTTAAGCTCCCTCAAATCTTGTCATTGGACCATTGTTCAGGAAGCCATGGACCAAATGATCCTTAGAGGCCCACGTAACTCTAATGTCCTAGGACTCTCTGGCTCTATTTTTATTTTAAATTGTCTTAAACAGTATAATGAGAGAGGGGAAAAAAGGAATAAGTGTATAACATAAGCAACACATATCTGGGTATTAACTATGAATTTTAATACTAGATTGTGGTGCTTAGAATGTGGTGATAATAAGCAGTTTGATATGCAGAAATAAATAAAATATATCAGCACTGACACTGCATTTTAAGAGTACTGTTTTAAATTTAAATGATAAATTGCTATTTATTATAAGATGAATTGACATCTTCTAAAGTTACATATTCTCATTTCATTAAAAAATTCCATATAGAGAAGTATACTGATTCAAAGAACAGATTAAAACATGACTTCCAAATTAATACAGAAGACACTATTAATTTAACAAACATATTTTGAAGATAATTTTTAAGTGGGTAATTTTTACATTTAGCATGTGTACCATTAAAATATTCAGTTGAAATTATTTTACAATTAAGTTTGATTTAATCAATAAAATAAGCTTCCATATTTTTGTTTGAACAGTTTATCCTTGAAGTATGATTTGAAGCGGTTTACTTATTATTTTGAGCAGTTAAAACAATGGAATTGTCTGAATATAGCTAAGAAGAATTAAAATGAAAATTAGCATTTTGAATTGTAATGTCAAATTCAATCTTAAGAAAGTATAATGGAAAAAATGATTTGTTTTTCAGAACCAAGGTTTTATTAAAAAGAATGGGTAGAGAGGAGATGGAAAGAAGACAAAAGAAAAATTAGTTTTGCATATCAAATAAAATACTGCTTTTTAAAAGATAGTTAAAATTTACTGAAAATAGAATACCAAAAAAATGATAAGGTTTTATGCAGGAAATATACATTATATTTTGAAAATATCACAAATCAAAGTATCACTATTTTAAGATTCATTAGTGTTAAATACTATATCCAGTTTTATAATTAAATGAGTAAAATTGGGGGTGTCATTTTGTGAAATTTTTGTAAGTACCATAAATTACTTTAGATTATTAATAGATGTGTAGGAAATAAAAAGAGCCTAAATGTTTCTCATATTTTTCAGAAATTAAGTGGAAATACATAAGTTAAACAAGGTTAAACAAAGACAATAACTACTAAAAATTTATAGAATAAATTGAATAAAAATCTATTAAAACTTAAATTAAACCACTGTTGTCCAGATTTCCAAAATCTTTAAGATATCATGTTCCTTCATCTTTCAGGTAGGAAAAATGAAGTTCAGAGAGGTTAGGTAACTCACTCCAGCTCAGTAAGAAGTATCAGAGTACAAGTTAGAACTGATTTTTTTCCCTTCAATCTTCCACTCTCTTTCCTCTATATTTTAGCTTACATTGATAATTTCTGTTGTCTTTTGTAAAAGGTACTTAGCTACATTTTTTTCTAAATTATTTATGTACATGAGTTTGCCATTATGTATCCATGCATGCACAGAGTTAAGAGTAGATATTTCCTAATCCCAGAATAATTTCAGTGTGAACCTTATTTACTTAAAGATAATTTAGGATAGCAATAAAGAAAGCTCCACATGGCATATGTAATTTAACTCTCTGCAAAAAGGTTTTTAAGAATATAAAATTGTGACTAGCTTCTGAATGTAAGTTCAGTATTTTCTTAATTCTTGGAAGAAATACATTTTGAGATTTCATTGCAAAAGTGAAATAAATCACCAGACAAGAATCCAATGAGTTCAGCCCAGTTTAGATAGCCAGATCAGATGATTTTTAAACAATAACCACTTCCTTCTTCCTGGATTACCTCTTATTTAGGCCAATTGCCTCCTTGCAAATATAAATTTGTTGTTCAGAAAACACTATTAACTAAGGTACCTCTAGAGATTTTTCAAAGTATACATGAATTTTATAAAATGTTTTTATTTTCATAAAATTTCCTTTAAAAATGAAGTCTTCTTAAATAATAATTATGAACACGATTCTCTATTTAAAAGGAGGAAATTAAAAATTCTTGGGAATGTGCAAACAATCATTTGTTGACCTAAGTTTTTCCAAAAAGCAGCTCTTCAATGACCGTCTCCTATTGCAGGGCATGGGTCTACATGGACAGCAACCTCACAAGCTACACAATAGAGTGAGCAGGCTGAAGGTCCACAGAGGACTAGAGAATCCCATTCTCCAGAAGGGATTCCACATAAACTACCTTAGAGTCTTTTGGTTATTAAAAATCATATATTTGTTTGGTGACCAAGATTAAGTTATTAATGTTATCTACCTACATTAGAATATATGTTTTAACTATTAATGTTTTTTAGCATGTACTTTCCATTATGTAGAAGAATTATAATTGTACAGTGTTTTATAGTGTGCAAAGGAATTTTATAGGCACTATCACATATAAACATGAAACCTTTTGTTGAAGTATTCTCTGCTTGATAGGTGAAGACATTGAAGTTCAAAGAGTTGAAAATAGATTACTAATATCACAAAGCATTATTTTAGAGGAGTGACACACCTATTCTTTAAAACTGAGTGGAATAATGTATGTTTTATTTCATGTATTTGGGTCCTATTAACAACCATCTGAAATTGTTGCTTACGTTATCTCTGTTTAAGTAATTCACAAGTATGCATGTTTTGGTTCACTACCTGTGTATTCTTACTTGTGTACATTAACATTTTATCAACCAGGTTATTATTTTTTTTACTTTTTAGAAATTCTTTGTGATAGGAACTTGGGTGGCTTAGTCTGTTAAGTGTCTGCCTTCAGGTAGGTCATGATCTTAGGGTCCTGGGATTAAGCCCAGCATTGCTTGGTAGGGGCAGTGGGGTTGGGAGGGAGGGAGTCCCTGCTCAGCAGGGAGTCTGCTTCTCCCTCTCCCTCTGCCTCTCTCCCCTGCTTGTACACACTCTCTCACAAATAAATAAATAAAATCTTAAAAAAGAAATTCTTAGTGATAATTATCTTTAGTAAATCAATAGTACAAACACTTCCATCAAAATCCTTAATTTGACCAAGTTAAAAGTAAATACTCTTTGGCTAAATTGATATGAGTATTGCATAGTAGTTTCTCCCCTCAGTTTGAATTTTTTTTGCATAATTTATAGATTTTAACCTTAAATATTCTATATTTTCTCAAGTTTTGTGGGAATTTAGATGATGTTTCTTAATCCATATTTCAATAACTGCAATGTCATTTAGGAACTTGGATAATTTTATAATAATGTTTGTTTTGTAAATCATAAAATTTTTACAAAAAAATCTAACCATCTGTTGACAGTGATCCAAGTTCTTAAAATTTTTTCTTTCATAAATTCTTCATGACTTTCTAATGCTTCAGTAAGAACACTGCATTTTTGAATCATTGTCATCATTAGGAAATGTGTAAGTTTTGTGAAGATCCAAATACATCTGACAAATAAAAACATTTCCTCTGCTCTGTATCATCCAGACTGGCCTAATTTAATCTTATTTAAAGCAAACATTTCTATCATGCAGTTCTCCTAAAACTGTTTTAATAAATAAAGAATTAATTTCAAAATTTAAATATGAATTCTATGAATAATTCAATTTACACTGATTTCTTTCTTTTTGTGCAACACATGACCCAACTTTAAGTGTTTTTTAATGGAAATCTTACATTTGAATCAGGTTTAGATGGTTATTTAACTTCTTTTAATTTTTTTAAGTAAGCTCCACACCCAGCATGGAGCCCAAAATGGTTATTTATCTTAACCTCTGGCACATAAGAATTAAAACATGAAGATAAAGTATGGAAATTTTAAAGGCATTAAGATACCATTTTTATCAGGACTATTTAGTAAATATAATAATGGAAATATTGAGAATATGAAATTACACTCAAAATCCCAACCATTAAAAAACATTCCTTGCCAGGTCATTTGGAGCTATACTAAAGCCACAGGTAAAATCAGAGGATCTTCGACTTTCAAGGATGACACATTCATCACATTTTATATAACTCCCTAATTTCATTTGAGTAGGACTTTAATGTATATTTTCTTTAAGATGTGTATATCTTTCAAAAAGCATTGTATTATGGTAATATTTATAGGTGTAGAAGCTATCAGTTAACCTTTTATTTCAATGAGATATCTCTGTCAATGAAAAGACCATTTCTCCAACTATACAGACCATGTCAATTAATTACTTGCATGAAAATATTCTCTCAAAATATGTACCTATTTCCAGTAATTAAATGAAAGAAAGACAATTATCATATGATTTTTCTCATCTATGGAACATAAGAACTAGGAAGATCGGTAGGAGAAGAAAGGGATAAAGAAGGGGGGGTAATCAGAAGGGGGAATGAAGCATGAGAGACTATGGACTCTGAGAAACAAACTGAGGGCTTCAGAGGGGAGGGGGGTGGGGGAATGGGATAGACTGGTGATGGGTAGTAAGGAGGGCACTTATTGCATAGTGCACTGGCTGTTATACGTAACTAATGAATCATCGAACTTTACATCAAAAAACCAGGGATGTACTGTATGGTGACTAACATAATATAATAAAAAAACATTAAAAAAATAAAAATAAAAAATAAATAAAATAAAAAAGAGATTCAAATCTTTAATCATAAATTTAGTAGGTGAGGAATTTTCTTTTAATCTTTGATTAATTCCTTAGCGGAGGCTCTGATGCTGCGAAATTAGTGGTATTTATATTTTGGCTTTCCCATAAAATTGACTTTTTTCCCTCAAAAGTTTTCTATAGTTTTATTAAGAATTCCAAAGATGAGGGACTTCCAGGGAACATGGAGAACACTAAACTCACCTCATCCAATGGATACAATTAGGTAACAATCACATCAGTGAAAATAACCCAAAAAAGGACCTGAAGACTGAGAGAATAAATTCCACAAGTAAATGTAGAGAAGAGGCCACATTGAAGAGGGTAGGAAGGGCAGAGAAGTAGTGATGGGGAGCTAAACCCCATGGGTCTGCAACTGGAGGAAGGGAACATGGATGTGGAGAGGGGTGAGAAACAGACTAGGGAGTCCGCACTGAGATGAATCCCCATAGCATTTGGCTTTGAAAGTTAGGGGAAGAATTTTTTGAGTTCTTACTATCAGTGGGACTTGAAGCTGGAATTTTATAAATCAACAGGTTAGGCTCTGGGAGAACCCAGGGGGTGAGAAAGAGCTAAGTCTCTGCCCTTAAAGACACAGCACAACAAACGGCCCTCAGAGATACAGCTTAGAAGCGGCTATTTGAAAAATGTCTGGGGCATAAGGGAGGGAGAGTTAATTACTAATCTCAGAGTTCATTGAGGGACTTCTCCAGGAACACAGGAGCTGGAAGGTGTCCCCTGCCCCCCAGCATAATCACAGCCACCTAGTGGAGACTGCGTGGACCTGGCATTCACTCCTAGCTTGCTTAGAATGCACCCTGTGGCCTCCAGCTGGGCTTGCCTCAGTACTGGCCCTGCAAGTCTCCTCCCCTAGAAGAGAGGTGTAAACCTTGCCAACAATGCATTTCCTGACTTCCTGCAGAGGAAATGTGCTTCTTGTTAGAATTGCATCCCAGCCACTGTATGCTTTGTGGACTGGCCCTGGGATGCCAGGTCTCTGCAGCAGCTGTGTGTCCACTGTGGTAAAGGAATGGCGCATACACCTTGTGGCATCATGCACGTGCCTTTACACACTTTGCAGAGTTGCCTAAGCTTGCCAGTTCTGGGTGGCTGCTGTGCATCCTCTGTGGAAGAGAACCAGCAAAAGCTTGTTAAAATTGCATGCCATGCCCCACCCACTAGTTTCAAGAGCAAGAGACAGCTGACTTCTAACACAGAAACAGACACAAAGAGTTAGGCAAAATAAGGAGACAGAAGAATATGTCCTAAATGAATGAACAGGACAAAGTCACAGCAAAAGAGCTAAGGGATGCAGAGATATAAGTAATATGCCTGAAAGAGAATTTAAAGTAATGAAGATACTGACTGGACTTGAGAAAAGAGTGGAGGACATCAGTGAGACCCTTAATAGAATGCAAAAGAACAAATCAGAGATTAAGAACAGAGTATTGGAAATTAAAAATACACTAGATGGAGTAAGTAGAAGACTAGATGAAGCAGAAGAATGAATTAATGATCTGGAAGACAGAGTAATGGAAAATAATCAAGTTGAGCAAGTAAGAGAAAAAAGAATTATGCAAAACAAGAATAGATTTAGGGAACTCAGTAATTACATCAAGCTCAATAACATTCATATTATAGGGATACTAGAAGGAGAAATGAGGGAAAAGGAGGCAGAAAATCTATGTGAAAAAAAAAATGGTAGCTGAAAACTTCCCTAATCTGGGGAAGGAAACAGATATCCAGGTCCAGGAGGTACAGAGATTCCCCAACAACATCAACCCAATGAGGTCCATACACAGTAATTAAACAAAAAATACACATAGTAATTAACCTGAAAAAAGTAGTGATTAAGAAAAAAAAAATTTAAAGCAGCAATACAAAAGAAAACAGTTATATACAAGGGAAAGTCCTTAAGGCTATCAGTGGATTTTCAACATAAATTTTGCAGGCCACAAAGGACTGGCATAGTATATTCAAAATGCTAAAAGGGAAAACTCTGCAGCCAAGGGTAGTATATCCAGCAAAGCCATCATTTGGAATAAAAGGTGAGATAAAGAGTTCCTCAGAGAAAACAAACCAAAAGAAAACCAGAAAACAAAACAAAAAAAACCCCCAAAATCCTAAAGAAGTTCATGATCACTAAACTCACCCAACAAAAATATTAAAGGGGACTCTTTGAGTGGAAAGGAAAGACCATAAGTGGGAGTATGGAAAGTAGAAAACACAAAACCAATAAAAATAAATATATCTGTAAAAATCAGTCAAGGGATTCATAAAATAAAAGAATGTAAAATATGACACCACATACCTAAAATGTAGAGGGTGGAGAGTAAAGAATGGGTTCAAACTTAAGTGACCATCAACTTCATTCATATAGACTGCATTTGCAGAAGATGTTATATATAGACCTATTATAAACCTATGGTAACCACAATTCAATAAAGAGTAATAGATATGCAAAGAATAAAGAGAAAAGAATCCAAGTATAACACTAAAGAAAGCCAGCAAACCGTGATGGAGAAGAGAAGGATCAAAGGAAAACTACAAAAACTATATAAAACAAGTAACAATATGGCAATAAATAAATATCTATCAATAATTACTTGGAATGTAAACAGACTAAGTGTTCCAATCAAAAGACATGGGGTGTGGGAATGGGTTAATAAACAAAAGTTATCTATATGCTGTCTAGAAGAGAGTCATTTCAGGCCTAAAGAAACCTACAGATTGAAAATGAGGGGATAGAAAAATAACTATCATGCAAATGGACGTCAAAAGAAAGCTAGGATGGCAATAGTTATATTGGACAAAACAGACTTTAAACCATGACTATAACCAGAGACAACGAAAGACACTATATACTAATAAAGGGACAATCCATCAAAAAGATGTAACAATTGTTAATATTTATATGTCCAACTTGGGAGTACTCAAATACATAAAATATTCAATAATGAACATAAAGGAACTAACTGATAATACAGTAATAGTAGGGGACATTAACACCCCATTTTTATCAATGGACAGATCATCCAAACAGAAAATAAATAAGGAAACAGCGGCTTTGAATGGCACACTGGACCAGATGGATTTAACAGATATATTCAGAACATGCCATCCGACAACAGCAGAATACACATTCTTTTCAAATGCACATGGGATGTTCTCCAGAATAGATCATATATTAGGCCCAAACAAGTCTCAACAAATTAAAAAATATCAAAGTCATACGATGCATCTTTTCTGACCACAAAACTATGAAACTAGAAACCAATCACAAGAAAAAATCTGGAAAGAGCACAAATACATGGAGGTTAAATAACATGCCACTAAACAAAAAATGGTTCATGTAAGAGATCAAAAAAGAAATTAAAAATTACATAGAAACAAATAAATGAAAACACAATAATGCAAAATCTTTGGGATGCAGCAAAAGTGATTCTAAGAGGGAAGTTTATAACAATATAGGTCCACCTCAGGAAGCAAGAAAAATTTCAAATGAACAATCAACCCTGCAACTAAAGGATCTATAAAAAGAACAAATAAAACCCAAAACCAGCAGAAGGAGCTAAATAATAAAGGAAAGCAAAAGGGGAAATCAAGAAAATAATCCCATTTACAATTTCACCAAAAATAATAAGATACTTAGGAATAAACTTAACCAAAGAGGTGAAAAACCTATACTTTGAACACTATAAACATTGATGAAAGAAACTGAAGATAAAAAGAAATGGAAAGATATACAATGGCCTTGGATTGGAAGGACAAATTTTGCTAAAATGCCTACATTACCCAAAACAATCTATACATTTAATGCATTCTCTATCAAAATACTAACAGAATTTTTTACAGAACTAGAAAAATCATAAAATTTGTATGGAACCACAAAAGACTCCAAATAGCAAAAACAACATTGAAAAAAAAAAAGGAAAACTGGAGGCATCACAATTCTAGATTTCAACTTATATTACAAAGCTATAGTAATCAAAACAATATAGTCCTGGCACAAAAAGACACATAGATCAATGGCACAGAATAGAAAATCCAGAAATAAACCCACAATTATATGGTCAATTAATCTTCAACGAAGCAGGAAGGAATATTCAATGAGAAAATGACATTCTCTTCAACAAATTGTGTTGGGAAAACTGGACAGCAACATCCAAAAGAAAGAAATTGGACCGCTTTCTAAACACTGTACACAAAAATAAATTCAAAAGGGATTAAAGACCTAAATGTGAGAACTGAAACCATAAAAATTCTAGAAGAGAAAATAAGCAATAATTTCTCTGGTATCAGCTATATGTAACATCTTTCTAGATATGTCTCCTGAGGTATGGGAACCAAAAGCAAAAGTAAACTATTGGGACTACCTCAAAATAAAAAGTTTCTGCACAGCAAAGGAAACAACTAACAAAGCTAAAAGACAAACTATGGAATGGAAGAAGAAATTTGTAAATGCTCAATATCACTCATTAGGGACTTGCAAATCAAAACTACAATGAATTCATGTTTTTGTATTCTTTGGGTAAATACCTACTAGTGTATTGCTTGATCGAAGGGAAGTTCAATTTTTAACTTTTTGAGGAACCTCCAAACTGTTTTCCAGAGTGGTTGCACCAGTTTGCATTCCCACCAACAGTGCAGGAGGGTTCCCCTTCTGCATCCTCCCCAACACTTGTTGTTTCTTGTATTGTTGATTTTAGCCATTCTGACAGGTGTGAGGTGTTTATAGCAACATTATCTACAATAGCCAAAATGTGGAAACAGACCAAGTATCCATTGACTGGTGAATGGATAAAGAAGAGATGGTATACAATGGAATATTATTCAGCCATAAAAAAGAATGAAATCTTGCCATTTACAGCAATGTGAGTGAAGCTAGACAGTATTATGCTAAGAGAAATAGGTCAGTCATAGAAAGACAAATACAATATGATTTCACTTATATATGGAATTTAAGAAACAAAACAAAGAAGCAACGGGAAAAGAGAGAGAGAGGCACCAAGAAACAGACTTTTATCTATGGAGAACAAGCTGACATTAGAAGAAGGGATGTGGGTGGGGAGATGGGTTAAATAAGTGATGGGGATTAAAGAATACATTTAGCATGATGAGCAGTGAGTGATATATAGTGTTAAATCACTATATTGTGTACCTGAAACTAATATAACACTCTCTGTTAACTATACTGGCATTAAAACAAAAAACTTTAAAAAAATTAAAAAGATGATTAATCTTGAGGAGGTTTAAACAGGCAGCACATTTATTAAGTTTCTTTATTTCTCAAATAAAAACCACTACAGCAGGGGCGCCTAGGTGGCACAGCGGTTAAGCGTCTGCCTTCGGCTCAGGGCGTGATCCCGGCATTATGGGATTGAGCCCCACATCAGGCTCCTCCGCTATGAGCCTGCTTCTTCCTCTCCCACTCCCCCTGCTTGTGTTCCCTCTCTCTCTGGCTGTCTCTAGTTCTGTCAAATAAATAAATAAAATCTTAAAAAAAAAACCACTACAGGAGATTTAATATGTATGCCAGGAAAAATAATTTAATTTGAAAAATATGACAGAAACTTCTTTTTGCTAGAGCAATGGTGCAAGAAATAGTTTTTGAAATTTAATGAAATACTCTGAACCTCTATTTCCTCTTCTGTAAAATGGAACTCATAATATTTAGCTTGCAAAGAATATAGTAAGAGCTAGAGATAATATATGTAAAACTCCTCTCTATCACAAGGCCTGGTGCATTGTAGCTACTCAAATAAATGAAAACTAAAATAAATGGTAGTATTTACTGAATGCATGTTAATTGCTGGTCTTTAATAATTGAAGTAGATCACTTAGAAGATAAAATCTGACTTCATCTGATTAGATAAAATTAACAACTTACCATTTAAATAAAATATTGCTTTTGAAAGTAGGTAAAGTGATATATGTACTCTAGTTTGTTATAGTAACTCTGACACTAGGGAATAGAGTCTCCCATTGCATTGACACCCATGGCTGTTTACTATGTTTTCTCTTCATTCATCAATTAAATGTAAAATTAGAAAAACACCAACCATCAAAATCAGATATTTACAAAAAACAGCATATTTTTATAGACAAATATGATGTTTCTGATTTAAGTTTATAAATCTGAATATGGAATCATATTTAATTTAAAAACTGAAAACACAGCGTTAAACAAGAATAAATGGAACAATATTTTTAATGTTAAAGGAACATTTTCATGGCCAAGTAATCCAATAAAACTTCCTGATTTCAGCTACATTTTAAATGTAGCTGATTGAATAAAAAGAAGTATGTTTAAGTTTCAAATAATATCTGGCTTCTTATCATCTGGAACTTAAAAGCAAGAAATCTGCTCAACTTTTATTTTTGTGTTTCCAAAGGCCTATCACAATTCCTTATACCCACTAGACACTTATTTTATTCACTAAATAAGTATATTTGGATATTTTTAATATTATATTATATTCCTAGTAGTGAAACCAGTGCATGACACTAGTCTGAAATACTTTGTCACTAACAATTATGTTACATGCTTTTTCAGTTTAATGTTAATCGCATTAAATTTCAAAGAGAAATTGTTAATATTTGTATGGAAAATAGCAAACTTTTTACTTTATCAATGTAAGTATCCAAAATAGTGCATTATCAGTCCTACCAGATGCCAGTTGAGTGTGTATGTTGTCTTCGTGAACAATTAGTTGGATTCATTTTAATTGACAATCACTCCTTGCTTCATTAAAATGTACACACAGTCATGGATTTACATATGCCAAAACCATCCATATTAGTATCTCCCCTTATGCCATGTACACTGTTGAATGAACTGAAATGATTATAAATTTAAGGTGACTAATAAAGAAGAATGTTCTGATGATTCTTATGAACCTCATATATAACTTTATAAAATTGTATTGAGGTTTTGGGTGCTCTAATTCATTGATAAAGAGATATATGGGAAATAGAGCTATATGGACATAAGTTATTCTTTGTTATCACAAAGAATAGAATAATAAAAATTATTTGTAAGTTGTTTTTAAGAAAACATTTGAAGATTATTCATTTCAAACCACCAGCCAATTTAATGTAAGACACTTGTCCACTGTTTCTCATGTGAATCACAAAATATTTCCTCCAAAATCCACCTTTAGTTCAAAAACAGAGATTAAATTGAAAACAGATATGTGATGATGTTAGGTGCCCACTATCACATAATTTTTATAGTTATGCATTTGTCACACAACCATTGCCTAGGAACCAGTGCTAGACACACATAGATGAGAGAGAGTCTTTCTCAGCAAAAACCTCAGATGAACTTCCAATGTACTTTGAAATATTTGCCTCCCCACTCAGAAATGAGGAGCTAAGTGTGTGAAACTGGACACAGGAAGTAAATAAAAGCTAAATACCCTTAAAAGTATAAGTCTGGTGTATGTATTTAGTATCCTACTATTTACTCAAAATAGGGGAGAACCAAAAGGGGTGTGAGTCATGAGAGAAGAAAATGATGATTTCCTGCATCTCTTGACAAATATTACACTAGTTTTACTAACAAGAAACAGAGTGGATAACTGAATATTTCATCAATTTCAACATAACAAAATATGAAATGTGCAAAGAAGTCTGCCAAAGTTTTCAGGTGGCTTCTAAAGCATTAGATTGAAAATAAGTGTGTGATGATGTTTTTATAAGTCCACCATCACATAATGTTTACAGCTATGTATTTGTCACCAGCCAGTGCCAAAACTCTTACGCACACCCAGATGGAGGGAGAATCTCACCCTCTTGACAGAAAATCTCATATGAATTTTCAAAGAACACCGAAAGTATATATTTATTGGAATATAGTCATCTTTTTTTTGTTGTTTTTCTTTTTGGCATCTGACCTGTTTCCTGGTCAGTTGGAAGCAGCCAAGTTGCTAAGAATTAGGATCGTTACAGCAGAAATGCTTTAAAAAAAGTCAGTGTTGAGCTTCTGATTTCCACGATTGTTCTTTGAAATACAGCACAAGTCTGAAGAATTGGGTTTCCCTACCCAAGAGAAAGGAGTCTTCTAAATCTCAAAAGTGTCCTTAAGAGGTAGACTTAGAGAGTTACTAGAAAGAGGTGAAGAGAACTCAGTTGAAGACCCATAGGGAAGCCTCTGACAGATAGCAAGAGGAAATGATTCTCTGTGATTCAGAAGAATGAAGAGTTATGGTCCAGGAGGTCAGATGACAGTGTGTTAGTTTTGAAGGAGTTGAGATAGGCAACAGAACATCCAGACAAGTAAGGGGAAGTCCAAGAAAATTATGAATTTTTTGCAGGGATGTAAAGTCTACAAGCATCGCAGAGAAGCCTGGATTCAGCATAGTTCCAGTTGGGTTGTGGGGTGGCTGAGCAGATCATAGTGGGCCATGACTCTCCTGAAGGTGCAAGGTAAAAGCATTCAGAGGCCATATGGGGAAAGCAGCTGAGTCTAAGAAGGATATGTGGAACCAGCAAGAAATGGAACGTATCAAGTTAGAGAAGTCACAGCACCCGCAGTACTGGGAAATAGAACAGATAAGTCTATGAGCCATAGACTTGAATATGAGGTAACAGCAGTAGGTTTTATGACCAGGTGTGGTAAGGGACTAGTAACTCCAGTGAGGACCAAGAGAAAAACAAGCCCTTCCCATCACCACTGTTTTAATATAGTAATACAATATAATAATATAATATAATAATATTATATATATATAATATATATATATATATACACATACACACATTAGAGACTGTTATACCACTATATTCAGCCTGGTTCCAACTTACCTTCTTTTGTTGTTCGATATTACGCTTTGGCAATTTGCCCAGTGTTGATACACGGAGCTAGAGTTCAGTCACTTCGCGTCTGTAGAACATTCCATCGTGTTAATACACGGCAAGTTACTGACGCCTTCTTCTGNAGAACAGCCCTTAATGGAAATTGAATGAGGTGATCCAAATAAGGCACTTTGCAACTAAGAGATGGATATATTTTTCACTGCTGGGTTTGCTCCACATTGTATCACTCACCAGCCTTCCTTCCTTAACTCCCCACACTTGGTGAAGAAGTCATGAAGAAGTCTTCATAAAGAAGACATCAAGACCCCTTACAGAGAATAAAGCACTCTTTTGTGGGTGCCATTTTGTAATTATACTAGATAATGGCATCTGAAGAAGGATCCATGCAAATGATGAGTTTATATTTTATTAGTTTAACACAGCTCAGTTTCCCTTTCCTATTTGCTGATTCTTGAACTGTTTTAGTCTTACCTTTGTGCATAGACCAGGTGATCTTGAGGTTCAAAAGACACGCAAAGGTAGGGGTACAGAAATACAAAGGTAGAGGGATAGAGATCTTTGGATAGATAGGATTCTGGAACTTGGTAAACTAAGATTCCTCATTTTTATCATCTTTCTTGATGAAAAATTTGAAATTTCAACACAGCAGAATAAATAGACATCTGATTTTGTGTTTGACAATTTATATGCTGTATTTCACTCACTTTCCCAAGTTCTGTCAATGCTTCTATGTTTCTTTGAAACCTCTGGAAAATTAGGGAAGAGGTCATGATCATGTTCAACTCTTCATGTTTATGACCAAACATTTTTCACCAAAATATTGTAACTTCCTCAAAAATGTTCTCTCTGTCCCCAGGATTAGCCATCTCCAACTCTATTCTCCATATTTCAGTGAGAGTGAGTTTTCTTACCATTTTGAATTATGCTGCCATCCTGCTTACAACATCATCAAGACTACACAACTTAATACCATGTACAAGACCACTGATGTTCTGGACCTTGTTTACTTCTTTAGCTTCATCATCAGCCCCACCCCACACTCTCTCACCATCAGGTCCATACATACCCTGTTATGTCCTGTTTGAAATATCTTCTCTTCCTATCTGTGACATCTTCTGACTACATGCTCAGCTAGTTCTTTTTTGTTTTTTTTAAGATTTCATTTATTTATTTGACAGAGATAGACAGCGAGAGAGGGGACACAAGCAAGGGGAGTGTGAGAGGGAGAAGCAGGCTTCCTGCCAAGCAAGGAGCTGGATGTGGGGCTCGATCCCAGGACTCTGGGATCATGACCTGAGCCGAAGGCAGATGCTTAACAGCTGAGCCACCCAGGCGCCCATGTGCTCAGCTAGTTCTTAATCCAGTTTTAGATCATGGCTCAGATCTTTTTTCCAAAATGCCTTTGCCCACTCTTAAATCAAACTAGGTGCCTCCTATAGATGCTCCAATAGCTCCCCGTACCTCCTCCATCAATGCACATATCATACAGTGTTATAGTTATTTACCTGTTTCTAGTATCCATCCAACTCTAAGCTCAGAGAAGGTATTGAACTCTGTTTAATGTATTCACTGGTTATCTCCACAATCTGGCAGAGCGACTGGCACACACATAGTGAATGCTTTATAACTAGTTGTTGAAGAATGAAACGATTCCTGAAGCAAGACTCTTCAAATTTGGAAAAACAAACAAACAAACAAAAAACCCGTGTTGTTGTTGTGTTTCAGGGACTATTTTTCTTCTATTAAGTTAAAGTTGGATACTTTATGTTGATGTAAACTATTAGTAGGAAATTTGTAGTTTCAAAATTGAAGGGGATTATTTGCTCCTAGCCTTTTCCATTTTTCTCTCTTCCCTCCATTTTCCCCCCACCAACACTCCCCACTGCATTCTTTTTAAGTGTTAAGACATCCAGTTGAGAGCTAAACAGAGTTAGAAATCAGTATTTTTTTTCCTAAACCATGTAGCCTCATTAGAAAATGAAGAACTTAAAAAGCAAAAAGCAAACTTATGAGCATATTTGTGTTTTTTATTTTTGGATAGTGAATGATAATTTCTCTAACATTTAGCATTGTTATCCCTGTAACATAATCACCCATGTTTTGTACCATTACCATGATTGCTTGCTAAATAAGGGAAAATATTTAAGATATTAATTAGAAGAGTTCTCCATTTCACTTTTGTAAGCCATATTTACTCCTTTCAAATAAATTTTACATTTTTCTCCTATTTTTCCAAGTTACAGTGAAAAGCTTCTTAAAAAACTCTTTACTCTGATTTTTTGTGTGTGAATATGCACATATCAGAAAAGTTAAAATGCACAGAATACTCAGGTCATAAGAAGATACTTTATAGGTTCAAGTGGTGGGTTCTAAAGACTGCCACATGAAAATCTCTTTCTACTCTTAGTTGTATCAAATACAGAGCTTACCACTTTAAATAAAACTATTAGTATTTTTATCCTATGGAGAACATACCCCTGTTTTGTATTCTTCATGTTACAGTGCTGCATATCTCTGTTTTGATAAGAATATGGTATGCTTATAATAATTTTCCATAAACCTTCTGGTCTTGCTCATGAATTTTGAAGCCCTCAGAAGAAGACTTACTTTTGTATAATATATTATGACCTATACCTCTAGTTCTTAACCTCGTTTAGGAAAGCTATGATAGATATTCATTGATTGTTTTGCCATTATAATTTTTTTTGTATCTATCAAGTTAAAATTGCATCAGTCAGTGTGGACATAATTGTTATGCTGCTCAGCAGCTCAAATTGATATGTCTTTGAATAATTAAACATGAAGAAATCAAAACAACAATTTAATTGGAATACAGTTTGGTGGAGAGGTACTTTAAAATACAACCTTTTCTAGGGGTGGGCAGTAAAAGATATCTTTAGTGGCAAAAATTTTAAAACCACTGCTTTCTATGAATTAGTAGAAAAAACCTTCATAGGTAAGTAAATATCATAGAAAAAGGGATGTTATATTTTATATATAACTGACTAGAGAAAAAAAATTAAAGTGGGCTTCATTTAGAGTAATTTATGTTTGCTAAATTGGATACATCAACATTTGATGTATTAAGAGAAATTTCAAAGGATTTTAAATATAGGCTTCAACAACTACTTACAGTACCAATTAAATATTTTGCTCATATCTATCTGAATAGTGACCATGATGCTGATGTCACATCTCAGAAGTCATACCATACATTTTCTTTAAAGCAATGCATGGGGTATGCTTTTTTAAAAAAATAATAAAAATAATAAAATGGAATGGGTATGTCTTCTTAGCTGCTTAATTCAGATTTCTCTGAAAGTACTTTGTCAGTTAAAGCTTTCAACCAGCTTAAACTAAGTAATGCTTTCCCTATTTTTCCATGAGTGGAAAGAGAGCAAACAAACGCATTTTTCACAGTAAGGTCAGCATGACATAAAGCAACAAAAGCCAGTAAATTGAACATGAGGTTGACATTCTGGGACTAATCCAGCAGTTCTGCAACAGTCTTCCAAACTGCACAGCTGCATAAAGCTGTAGACACGCCTGGGCACAGCCTCCAGGCATGTGCTCAGAGCTCTGCCTTGAAATGTGATCAATTCCAAGGAGAAGAGATTTCTTTGTGTTTTTCTTTGGCTATGGGATATTTAGAAAATGTACATATTAATCCTATTATGAACTGCTTTTTTACTTATTGCAAAACCCCAAATTCTTAAATCTTCTCCAAAGATAAGTAGGACGAAATATTAAAGGAAACTACTCTTGACTTCTTATTTTCAAATTTTCAAGGCCACATTGTTTTGGGTCCAACTCTGGAAGTATAGATTCTATTAGCCCCAGGTAAATGATGGTCTATAGGGACTTTTTCCTGATTTAAAAAGGGATGTGATCCAACTTGAATCAGGCCCAGTTCATATTATGGATTCATATTATGGATGTAGACCTATCCAGGCTGGATTAATTTCTACAATACAGGGCGAGTCATTTATTTTACTGCTTTTTATTCAATTTTTTTATTTGATAAAGAGCAAGGAGTGTGAAATAGTGGTACATTAAATAGATGTCAAATGCTAGGTAGAGATAGAGAATGTCCTTTTCACCAAGCATTGAGTAAGGAAAATACAGTGACACCACAGAGGCTGAGTGATATTCTTTTCACTAAAATCATTACATGACTTAGTCCAGTAAGAATAAGCAATTTAGAAATTGACAAACTTTTGTTAGATTATCTGGTTGTGTATTTCCTATAAAATTTCAGAACTGAATAAATTCTCTACACCTAAAGGTTATCTAAAAGGCATACTTACTGAAAAAGAAAGTTATGCCCTTCCTTGTTTGTCTACTATATCAGTAGATTCATTTTACTATATGAGTGGAGACATGATTGTTGAATTCTTGAATACAAAAATGATTTGAAAAAAATTCAAGTTTTAAGTGCTTACACATGATGCCCTGGAGACTGTAAAGATATTGAAAAGGATTCATACTCTTCCTGAAATTTGGTGTATAAAGGATAAGTGTAGATTAGAGAAATTGCTTAGGTATTCACAGCAAAATCTCTAGAAATGTAATAGCAATCTCACCAAAGAAATGCAAGATACCAGATCAAGGCAGACATGAAGATCTCTTCTGGGCATCTTATGTCTAATTTTCTTAAGGATAGGAATGCTATTTTTTGGGTTGATAATTTCATCATGATTTCTAGACCCATTCTTCCCTTTTGTTAAATTATTACAATAAAAATAGTCTGAGCGTGTACTGTATTGCATAGATTTTTGGAGGGTCTGTGTTCTAGTTAAACTCTATAACTTTAAAAATGTCAAGATCGGTACCATAATTCTTAATATTATAATGAAAGGGCGATAGGCTCTTTAGATTTCTGATAAAATAGGCCTCGAACTCATAAGATTATATCTTTACAGATGAAGAAATTGGATACTTCCAGTAATTTCAAATGAAATCCATCAAATATTTGTGTGTGCATAGAGATAGCAACAAAGTCATTGTATTTTCTAGATTCCTTCTTTTCACTATAGAATATGCCAGATTAATTTGATAAAATCATAACCAGAACTATGGCTTAATGAAAACATAATAATAGCAGTTACTATTTCTGAATACTTGTATAATTTTTGTTTTCATTTCTATTAATTGCAAACAATTGGGCAAAGTCAGGTTTAATCACAAAGGTTAAATGACTTTCTTGAGCTCATTCAATTAGTAAATGACAGAGAAGGGCCATAGGCCTGGGTCAGCTCTTCTACAGTATGCATCAGGAAATATACCACCGTAATGGATAATTTAAAAGTTACAGGTTGACATGCCATGGATATTTGAAAGGCATTGTTTTGGTAGAAAACACATTGCCTATCATATTTGTATATAATCTGTGTAACATTTATTGTTAAATATGAAAAATAATAGTACTGTCTAATTAAAAAGTGCCATATTTTTAATAAAAACAAAAAATGCTATATAACAACTAATATTGGGGGTATAATTGATTCAGACTCAAATAGATTCTCAAGTGTTTTTAAGGGAAATATTTTTAACTCAATAATCTAGTTCGGTAACCTTTAAGTATTTTCCGATATATAACCAGTCTTCTTACGATTAATTTCGTTTTAGAGCTACCAGAAAGAACACGACCTGTAAAATGAAGATAAGGGTTATGATGACTGCATAGGAATGGAGACATTAGTATGCAGGAATTTGTAAAGGAAGATTCAGAAACAAGATATCTTCCATTTGATGATGTTATGTTCTTTTTCAAAAGCTTTCTTTTCTTTTCTTTTTTTTTTTTAAAGCTTAGCCTGAAATTTTAAATCCTTCTATTTAGACATCTACATTGTAAATCAAGATCAACATCAAGAATATCAAACATTACTATTAGGAGTTTGCAAAACAGCAAAACCCAAACCTTTTGTCCACCACATTCTGTTCCCCCATAGTTGAATGAAATAAAAATTTATGTTGGAAATTAAATATGTGCAGGTAAAAAAGGATTTGTGTCATCAAAATAACTGTTTTAAAGTAACAAGAACCAGATAAAATGATCACATCATCAAATGTTGTCTATTACTTGAATGTAAAAGTTTTCTTTTTTTGGATACAGCTACATTCATTTACTTTAGTTACATAATCTCCAAAGTGGCAGACTGCCTTTATTGTATATTGGAGAAACTTAAAATGTATTTATTGGGATGACATTTTGGGGGAAAAAAGATATTGAAGTACATACAGATTTAGTGCAAATGAATTACTGACACAAATTAAAGGGGTTATTTGATATTTATTTTAAAGTTAATATCTTACCTTGTGCTGCATTATTTGTCTCAGTGAAGTTATACATAAATAATGCTTTGCACCTAAGAAATGCAAACTGTATTTTCATTTGTACACTCAACAAGTATTTGAGTGCCTACTATTTACCAGGCATTATGACTTATAACTACTACTAGATTGTAACTTTCTTGAGTTATAGTCTTCCTTCAGCTCTAAATTGTCATAATGCCTATTAGCACATTCACTTGTGTTTATAACAGGTATTCAATATTTGTTGAATGAAATCAGAAAGGAGAAAAAACTTGTATATTGAGTTAGGCCTACTAAAACTATAAGAAACAATTGCATTTGTGGAATTTTTCTTAGAAAGGGAAATAATACTCCATTCAGTTTTGAAATTTAGAATAGGGAGCATAAAGTGTTCTTAATAAATATAAAACATACTTATATTCTCCTATGGTATAGTCAGCATGAGGAGACATCTCACAAAGTAAGAAGAGAAGGTAGAAAATTTTAAAGAGATGAAGAGAAATTAAGATATGTAGATAAGGAGTATGGGAAGAGAACACCATAAAGTCAGGCATACAGGTATGAATGATGTAACACAAGAATGATACAGATCCATGATGATAGCAAAAATGAGAACATGCCATGCAACTCCCAGTCAAGAAAAATTTCTTTACTACTATCCTACCTCAAACTGGCTCCCAGTCTCCTAGTACAATCAGAATTGTAGAACAAGACACTATTATAATTCAGATGTGCACAAAATACCTGGTGAACCTTAGGAGGAAATTAGTCACTATCTGGAAGACACAGGAAAGAACATTACAAAATTAATGGCTTGGCTGAATCTAGAAGATTGAGATATGGATGTGGCTGGTATCAAAGAGGGAAACTTCAGGCAGAAAACCAATGGTAAAAAGATTAATATGGCTGAAACATAAGATAAATGTAAGATAGTAGAGGATAAAGAGAGTAAAGTTGTAGAAACTGATGCTTGAACATCATTTTAGCATAATTACTGTGTGCCTGCAAGAATACGAGTGGAGCAATTAAAATAAAATCACTGAGGATGGAGCCCAGGTAAAGGTATTTTTAAAAAACTCACTTGGAGATGCTAATGTGCAGATATAGCTGAGAATCACTATAATAGGTGATTGATTGGAGGCCACTGAACATTTTAAAGTAAGGAAATGGTAAGATTAGATCCTTTTTAGGAAGTTAACTTTGGACTGGAGACTGGCAAGAGAATGAATCTGTATGTGTATAAAGACTTTGAAGAACTGAATAGCAGTAGTCTATAGTATTGTATACACAGAAAAGGATGTGTAGTTAGACTTACCAAGGAAGAGGCTATTTTTATATTAATGTTAAAACTATTTGGAATACTTATTTTAAACTCTTACTGAATGTTAGAACCAAATGTTATAAAATTTGGGTATTATTTATTATATTTGCCACATTAAGCCAAGAGCATTGGATGGAGCTTATTTTAAACCCTATTTCTAATGCCTTATGTGAATTCACTATTTATAGATACAACATAGCTCATTCTTTTTGTAAATGGGAAATTAACTGGTAAGAAACAGTTATGATTAACACTGTCATGCCAATGTTTTGATCAGATGAAACCACTTTATCTTGTTTTGGGGGTTACATTAGTATTCATTAAGAGAGGTTATTGCTCCTTGGTAAACTGCAAAGATTTATCAGTTGAAGGGAATGGGTACTCCAAAATGTATTAAGAAATTGGAGAAGTCAATAAATGTTTTCTATAGTGTTTTCAAAGTTACTTTGGTTTTCTTATTAATTGCATAAGGTTTTCTTATAAACTGCATAATTTGCATAAGGAAGTATGTCTTATTTGTAAGATAATGCCCAAAATTTAGAGAAAGAATTTGGTCTACTAGTATACTCTGAGCTGTTAAAAATATTATATGTATTTATTTATATATAACAGATAAACACACAAAGATATGATATATGCCTAAAATGATATAAATGACTTTACATAGAAAAGAAAACAGTGATTATTTTTTATTGAATTTTGTCAGTGGTATGAAATTAGTTTTTCCTATTATTTCTTATATATCTATCTGTATTTATATATCCAGGTATATAGATAGATCTTTAAAAATTAAATGGATCTCCAGTGACTCATCTCAGAAAAGAACTCTTGTCCATCTTCTAATGCAATATTTTCAATTCATATAACAGTGTGAATTGTGTTTTCTAGTTATTGTAATTGGTTGTATTAAGACAGTAGCTAGTATTTCTTGAAATATCTCTCTTAGAATTGGATCCAAGACACTCAAAAACTTTCAGCCTGTGATTTGTCATTATCTCCCACTGAGTAAAGAAAGAGAATAATGTTTCTTATTTTCTCTTCCCATCGTCCCTCCCCTACTCTCTTTCCCTCCCTCCCTTCCTTTCTCTTTTTATTAAGAAGTGAATAAGAAGCTCTAACCAAAAGGAACATTTTGCAGGAAATATAACAGTGATAAAGGTGAGGAAATTGAAAATCAGTAAGGTTCAGTGATTTTCCACCTGCCCCAGATGGTAAGGAGTGGCATTAGGCCACAGACTCTTTTGGACTCCTATTTCGATTCGCAATACCTTATTAAAGGACAAATCCCCAAAATTTAGTAAAAAACTACAAAACCCCTAATACTGTTGTCATAATGATACAGCTCTCCTTAATAACTTCCTTAGAGATTTGTGTTTCCAATTTGGGAAGCAGTCAATATATGAGATGTTTTTCCTAATATCACACCCTCAATCTAATTCAGGGATTTTAAACTCTTTTTTTCCCTATATTTTTGTATTAATAACCCTTTGGAAAACCTGATGAAGGTTATGAATTTTCTCCTCACAAAAATGTATATACACTCATTTAGACAACATTTTGCATACCATTTTGAAGACTCATTTTTGTAAACATAATCAAGGAGACAAAGGGAGCTACCTAGAAGGAACATATATAATTACTTTTTAATTTTACATGTAAGATTTTTTTCCCTCTAAAGTAGAAGATTCATTAGATGCAAAAGTTAAAAATGTTCACCTAAATGGTAGGAAATAGTATGGACAAGATTAAGTTTACTTTGGCAATCAATTTTAGTACATTTCAATCTTGTAAACTGTTAAAGGATATATAGGTACACTAAAACACCTTAAATTTCTAATTGTCTTTTATAAAGGAAACCAATTAAAACTTCACAATTTTCTCTGAAATTTACACAGTATGATATGTTATAAATGTAAGTCTTTGAGAAGAACATTGTAAAAACCCAAGCCCTCATAATCCTGACCAAAAGAAAAACAGACATACCACAAAATTTAATTTTTAAAGATAAAAATGGCATTCACTTTTTATGAAAGAGCAGAGGTTTCACCATCCCTGCCAAGATCTTGGGTAACTGTGCAGCAATAACTTCAGACATCATTTCTGGAAATTCAACACTCAGTGCCCGGGACTGGATAAATGTATTCAAGCAGTACAGATGAAGCTGTTTGACAAGCTGTTGGTTTCACAAATGGATAAGAAACATGTAAAAAAAATAATACGTTCATATACTAAAACATGACAGCTTATTTTTCTAACAACAAAAAAAAATACCCAAGATGTTTTCTTACCAAAATAGCTCCCTTCACTCACAAGAATGATATGTAAAATATTACATACAATGAAACATTCTGATAGTATGGATTTAAAGAAATGAAAGTCATTCATAATCCCACAGGATAACCTATATGAACAATTTGGTGTCATTCTTTTAAGTTTTTTATTTCTTTTAATAGACGTATAAAAACATACCCAGGGATAAACACAATATACACAAGGCAAAAAATTCCAAAAATACAATTATTTAATAAAGTCTATTTGTTATTAGACTGGTTTTTCCACATAACAATATATTAACACAACCCAACATAATTCATTTTAATCTAATTTAAATTTTTTGTCAAATAATTAATGTAAATAATTTTAAAAGTCAAATAGAACACAGCAGCAACAACAAAATCCAGCAGTTTTCTTTTCTTTTTTTTTTTTCTGTGTGATACATATATTTCAAGAACTGGCAAACATAATCAATGCTAATAGGGAACAATTTTCTGTAATGATGATAGTAGATTTAATAGTGATTTCTTCTTTGGGATAATATAGTTGGATTACAGTTTCTTTTGGCTTGTTTCTCGTTAGATTTTGACAATTTTCTCGCTTAGAGAAAGCATAGATTTGAAACATAGTGCACTTTCTCCAGTAACAGCCTGAGTTCCTATTATATTTCAATGACGTCAAAATTGCTAATGAAATTGATTAAAAATCATTTGCAAACCAACTTTCAGCATTTTTTTATTTTAATGTTTTTTATTATATTATGTTAGTCACCATAAAGTACATCCCTGGTTTCTGATGTAAAGTTCCATGATTCATTAGCTGCATATAACACCCAGTGCACCATGCAATACGTGCTCTCCTTACTACCCATCACCAGTCTATCCCATTCCCCCACCCCCATCCCCTCTGAGGCCCTCAGTTTATTTCTCAGAGTCCATAGTCTCTTGTGCTTCATTCCCCCTTCTGATCACCCCCCTTTCTTTATCCCTTTCTTCCCCTACAGATCTTCCTAGTTCTTATGTTCCATAGATGAGAGAAATCATATGATAATTGTCTTTCTCTGCTTGACTTATTTCACTTAGCATTATCTCCTCCAGTGCCGTCCATGTTGCAGCAAATGTTGAGAACTCGTTCTTTCTCATAGCTGAGTAATATTCATTGTATATATGGACCACAGCTTCTTAATCCAGTCATCTGTTGAAGGGCATCTCGGACCTGCCACGATTTGGCTACTGTAGACAATGCTGCTATGAACATTGAGGTGCATATGGCCCTTCTCTTCACTACGTCTGTATCTTTGGGGTAAATACCCAGTATTGCAATGGCTGGGTCATAGGGTAGTTCAATTTTTAACTTTTTAAGGGACCTCCACACTGTTTTCCAGAGTGGCTGTACCAACTTGCATTCCCACCAACAATGTAGGAGGGAACCCTTTCTCCACATCCTCTCCAACAATTGTTGCTTATTGCCTTGTCAATTTTTGCCATTCTAACTGGTGTAAGGTGGTATCTTAGTGTGGTTCTAATTTGAATCTCCCTGATGGCTAATGATTTTGAACATTTTTTCACGTGTCTGTTAGCCATGTGTATGTCTTCATTGGAAAAATGTCTGTTCATATCTTCTGCCCATTTTTTGATTTGGTTGTTTCTCACGTATTGAGTTTGAGAAGTTCTTTGTAGATCTTGGATACCAGTCTTTTATCTGTAGCGTCATCTGCAAATATATTCTCCCATTCCGTGGGCTGCCTCTTACTTTTTTTGACTCTTTCCTTGGCTGTGCAGAAGCTTTTTATCTTGATGAAGTCCCACAAGTTTCATTTTATCTTTTATTTCTCTTGCCTTTNTCCTTTGGAGATGTATCATGAAAAAGGTTGCTTTGGCCGATGTCGTAGAGGTTGCTGCCTATATTGTCCTCTAGGATTTTGATGGATTCCTGTCTCACACTGAGGTCTTTCATCCAATTGGAGTTTATCTTTGTGTATGGTGTGAGAGAGTGGTCAAGGTTCATTCTTTTGCATGTAGCTGTCCAATTTTCCCAGCACCATTTATTGAAGAGACTGTCTTTTTTCCACCGGATGTTTTTTCCTGCTTTATCAAAGATTAGTTGCCCAAAGAGCCGAGGGTCCATTTCTGGGTTCTCTATTCTGTTCCATTGGTCGATGTGTCTGTTTTTGTGCCAGTACCATGCTGTCTTTGTGATCACAGCTTTGTAGTACAGCTCGAAATCCGGCATTGTGATGCCCCCAGCTTTGTTTTTCCTTTTCAACAGTTCCTTGGAGATTCGGGGCCTTTTCTGGTTCCATACAAATTTAAGGACTATTTGTTCCAGTTCTTTGAAAAATGTCCTCGGTATTTTGATCGGGATAGCATTGAAAGTGTAGATTGCTCTGGGTAGTATGGACATTTTAACTANCTTTCCACTGGATGGTTTTTCCTACTTTGTCAAAGATTAGTTGCCCAAAGAGCCGAGGGCCCAATTCTGGGTTCTCTATTCTGTTCCATTGGTCGATGTGTCTGTTTTTGTGCCAGTACCATGCTGTCTTTGTGATCACAGCTTTGTAGTACAGCTCGAAATCCGGCATTGTGATGCCCCCAGCTTTGTTTTTCCTTTTCAACAGTTCCTTGGAGATTCGGGGCCTTTTCTGGTTCCATACAAATTTAAGGACTATTTGTTCCAGTTCTTTGAAAAATGTCCTCGGTATTTTGATCGGGATAGCATTGAAAGTGTAGATTGCTCTGGGTAGTATGGACATTTTAACTATGTTAATTCTTCCAATCCATGAGCATGGAATATTTTTCCATCTTTTTATGTCTTCCTCAATATCTTTCAAAAGTGATCTATAGTTTCTAGGATATAGGTCCTTTACGTCTCTGGTTAAGTTAATTCCAAGGTAACGTATGGTTTTTGGNTGTGGTGATTCGGGGCCTTTTCTGTTTCCATACAAATTTAAGGACTATTTGTTCCAGTTCTTTGAAAAATGTCCTCGGTATTTTGATCGGGATAGCATTGAAAGTGTAGATTGCTCTGGGTAGTATGGACATTTTAACTATGTTAATTCTTCCAATCCATGAGCATGGAATATTTTTCCATCTTTTTATGTCTTCCTCAATATCTTTCAAAAGTGATCTATAGTTTCTAGGATATAGGTCCTTTACGTCTCTGGTTAAGTTAATTCCAAGGTAACGTATGGTTTTTGGTGTTATTGTAAATGGGATGGATTCCCTAATTTCTCTTTCTTCAGTCTCGTTATTCGTGTATAGAAATGCAACTNATACTAATCGAGTATGGCGTTCAAAGCCCTTGTTTCTTTGCTAATTTCTTGCTTAGGTGATCTGTCTATTGCTGATAGTGGAGTGTTGATCTCTCCTACTATTAGTGTATTTTTATCTATATATCTCTTTATTGTGGTTAAGAGTTGGTTTGTGTATCTTGCTGCTCCCCTGTTGGGGGAAATATTTTTATAATTGTCATCTCCACTTGTTGGATACATCATTTAAGAATAATATAGTGTCCTTCTGTGTCTCTAACTATAGTCTTTAGTTTAAAATCCCATCTGTCTGATATGAGAATTGCTACTCCAGCTTTCTGTGGAGGTCCATTGGCATGAAAGATGGTATTCCATCCCTTTACTTTCAGTCTGAATGTATTTTTAGGTTCAGAATGAGTCTCTTGTAGACAGCAAATGGATTGGGTCATGTCTATTTATCCAGTATGCAACCCTGTGGCCTTTTATGGGAGCATTTAGGCCATATACATTGAGACTGATAATTGAAAGATATGATTTTAATGATGCCATGTTGCCAGTAAAGTCTTTGTTTCTATAGATTGTGACTTTCTTTTCTGTATCACTCTTGGGGCCTTTTTACCTTTATAGAACCCCCCTTATTATCTCCTGTAGGGCTGGTTTCATTGTTACGAAATTGGTCAATGACTGGCGATTCTGGAAGGTCTTTATTTCTCCATCAATTCTGAATGACAGCCTTGCTGGATAAAGGATCCTTGGCTGCATGTTTTTCTCTGAAAGAGCTTTAAAAATGCCCCCCCAACCCTTTCTCTCATTCCAGGTCTGTGGAGACAGTTCTGACGTAATTCTGATATCTTTGCCTTGGTACGTGAGAAATTTCTTTGCCCTGGCCGCTTTCAGTATTGTATCCTTGGATCAAATATTTGCGAATTGCACTATGACGTGATGTGGTGTAGGTTTGTCATGGTTGAGCTTGGGAGGGGTCTTCTCTGCCTCTTGGACACGAATGTTTGTTTCCCTTGCTAGATTAGGGAAGTTTTCATCTACAATTCGTTCAAATATCTCTTCTAGACCTCTGTTTTTCTCCACCCCTTCGGGGATGCCGATGATTCTGACATTGGAACATTTCATTGTCAGTAATCTCCCGTAACCTACATTCCTGAGCGTGGATTTTTTTGAGTCCAGATTCTATTTTAGCTTTCTCTTCTACTAACCCATCCTCCAATTCACTGATACGTTCATCTGCCTCATTCACCCTGGCTGTCAGAGCCTCTAGTTTTGACGGCATTTGGCTCATAGATTTTTAATTTCTGCCAGGTTCGCTCTCATTTCCACCCTTAGACATTTTATATTCTCATTAACATTTTTGTTAATACTTTTTTCAAGTCTACACATCATCTTGACCATTGTTACTCTGAATTCCATTTCTGATAATTTGATTATATCCCTTTCCATTCGTTCTGTGGCAGAGGCCACAGACTCATTGTCTTTTCTTTGCTGGGGGGGGATTTCTCCTTCTCATCATTCTGATGAGGAGAGGTTGCGGGGTTGTCCAGAGCCCAAATTATTGACCAGGACCCAGGCCGTGTGCCCTTGTTTTATAGGGATCTAAGGTATGTGGGCTTCTTGATTTTTCAGCCTGCCTTTTGGGGAGGGGCCTGCCCCGCCAATACTCAGGCAACCCTGTTTGGGTAGTTTCTGTGTCCCCTGTGAGGGGGAATGGGGATGGGCACACTGTGAGCTGGTATTTCCAGGCTTTTGTTCTCTGGAGGCTTTCCCTGGCGTTTTGCTGTGCCTCTTCTTGAGGGTCAGAGCAGCAGAGAGCAGTGGCTGAATCTCAGCCTCTGTCTCAGAACAGAGGGATCACAGACCATTCTCCACTGATGTTCTGGCCACTTTAACTCTGTTTCTGTTGGTGCTGCTCAACCCTGCAGCATCCCGGGATGTGCGCCCCACACCCGGCATCTCAGGCCTCACTTCCAGGGCTGGCATGTCTCTGTCCTTTGTGTTTCTAACACTGCCAGCCGCCAGTTGCCAGCCGCCCCCACATGCTCCTAGAGCTCCCGGTCTCAGTCTGGCTCCAGTGAGCACACCAGAGATCCGTTTCATTCTGGTGGCATGCATTCCCTGGCTCACGGTCTCAGTCTGCTCCCTTGTGGTTGCAGGTCTGCCAGCTCCCCCGTGCAGGTGGCTACCACTTCCCGGGGCCTGAACGCAGCAGCTCCCTCCCCCTTCCGTTTATCTTCCCATTTCTGTGCACAGTTTCATGGCTCCCTGCTTCGTACCTCAATACTCAGCGCTGGAGATGTTCATTTGTAGAGATCCAGATGTATCTTCCTTCGTCTCAGGCTGATTCCGTGGATGTTCAGGCTGGTCTGGTACCTATCCAACTCGACTCAGGGGACCGGCTGAAAAAGGGGTCCCGTACTCCTCTGTCATCCTAACTCCCCTCCCCTCCAGCAGTTTTCTAATAGAGTTTTTCCCATCCTTTTTTCAGTTCCCCAGATGCAGCCATTTTCAACTTCTTTAGCCCATATCTTTAAATATTTATCTCTGTATTTTAATAAATTTTGTTTTTCAAATGTGACATTGACTTAGCTTTTATTATGGAAAATGAAGTTTTGGCTCTCTTATACTAGACACCCCTCCCAACTATGCACACTTTCTTTTTTCATTCTCTATATAGCTATATCTCAATTTTTGGCTAAATCAATATCCAGCAATTATAAAGATTTTTATTGTTTCCTGCTGGGTTACATTTCCTTTCATATATGACTTATTTTTACTTTGCTAGAGTTAATTACCTTGCTTTTCTGTTTTGCTTTGTTTCTTCTACATTTATCACAAAGCCATATTCAAATTCTCTGACACAATTGTAAAAACTCACCTCAATATGTTCATACATACTGGTAATCCCTCAGTTCCATCTTTTCTTCCTGGTACTAGTATTCTGAAACCCTGTGGATTACTGCTCCAATCTAGACTAATGACTGTCCAGCAAAGTTAATGTGCTAGAATGTCCCTTTGCATATCTCCTGGGTTGGATCTTCTACTTCATTTGCTTAGTCCAGAGTTTTATGGTTAAAACATTCTGTAGATGTCCTTGAGAAAGGTTGCATTTGAGGTCAGCTTTCTGAGACCTTGCACATATGAAGATACTTTTTAAGGTGCCATAATATTTGTTTGATGGCTTGGCTGGGTACAAAATTCTTTGAAGATTTTCCTTTCCTTCAAAATTCTGAAGCCATTGTTCCATTGTTTCCTGGGTTCCACTATTGTTGGTAAGAAGTCCAATATCATTTTGGATCCTGATCATATTTATGTGCCTTGTTTCTTTTCTCATTGGTATATTTCAGGATAGTCTCTTTATTTCTGGTATTATAAAATTTTACAATAATGTGCCTTTGTTCAATTGTGCTGTGCCTGTACATCAGGCCTTTCCAGTCAGCAAATTCAATTACTTCTGGTCCAGCAACTTTTATTTGATGATTTTTTATGTAATTTCCTCTCCTTGATTTTCTCTATTCTTTTAGAAATTCCTTTTAATTGGGAAATGAACCTCCTTGGATTAATCTCCTAAATTTCTTATCTCTTCTAATTTTTAATTTCTTTGTATTTTTTGTTATTTCTTCTGAGTTTTTTGGAGATTTATATTTCGGCCCTTTTATTAAATTTTAAATTTCTGTTTTTCTATATTTAATTATCCAAAAGTACTTTCTTTCTAAATGTTCCTTTCCAAATGTTTTTCTGTTTCATTTCATGGACGCAATATCATTCTTATTTCTCTGAATATCTTAATTTTTTAAAAATCTTTTTTCTGTTCTCTGCTCTGGTGTTTTTTCCTTCATTAGTTTTTTCTATGTATTTTATTTCTGCCTTTCATTATAGAGGCTTTACCTATATGGCTAACAATCCTTGTTTATCTGTTCATATTCAGGAATAAGGTCTCAAATTTGACCTAGTGAGTAGATTGCCAAATTGTCCATTAGCACTGTTATTAACTTATAATTCCATCCAAAATGATATGAGAGTCTTATTATCCACACCCATACCTTTGCTTTTCCTTTATATATAAAATCTTCTCTAACTTAAGGCAAATGTTATCACAATTCCTTCTCTAACTTAAGGCAAATGTTATCACAATTCCTATAAACCATTAAATTACTCTCAAATTATACAAATACTAATAAAAGGATGTCTGGGTAATCTACATTGAAAATGAAAAAAGCACAGTATAAGTTCTGAATAGTGTCATGCAAATACTGTTTTAAAATATAGGTACAAGTATGAGTTTGAAGAAACCATATAAAGTAAAATGTAGATTTAATATTTAAAAGGTTATAGAAATTCAGAAAATAATCACTGATATCCTAGAAAACAAAATACTTACATCATGCAAGTTATCAAGAAGTTTTGTCAGTTGGTAGAAACGCTGTGAGCTAGAGACAACTCCTTTTTGCCTCAAACCAATTGCTTTGATGAGTTCTCTAATGTAGCATGATCTCATCTCTTCAAACTGGTTTTGACTTCTTAGTCCTTCCAAAGGAACTGTAAGAATATAACTACAAGTGGCAGTTTTGTTTAAAAAGATGCTGGCCGCAGTTTATAATAAAAATTTGTGAGCTGTGTAAAGATTTCTTTTGATATGGAACTCTAGATATGTACATCTTAACTAGGAAACCGTGTTATTGATAGTTTTAGGATACATAAACTTATAGGACTCTTGAAGCATGTAAGAACTAGAGAAACTAAAGAACATTTTAGCTTACCTATTTTAGAGCTGTATCAATGGATTATTCATTTAACTTAGCATTTGCTCAAAAGGGCATCTGTCGTTCTATAGTCCTGTCTCAGGAATAGATTTAGTTTACAATTATATGTATGACGGGTCTTTTTTAAAGAAAAAGTATTTTAACGAATACTTAGATCTCTCTGTCAAGTTTGTCTTCATATAAATCTGAAGTATTTGTCATTGAGATTATTCATATATAATTTATCTTTTTTGTTGTAATTTTAACACTGCTTCATTAAATGTCCTAATTCCTTCCTGCTTGTATGAGAGAAAACTACTGATAATCCAACCACTTTGTTATACTCTATTTTTACTAATTTCTTTTAATTTCTATTTTTAATTCAAATAGTTTTGGTTGATTATCTTTTGGTTTTTTTGTATACGATACTGTATTTAAAATATCCTCATTTCTCCCTTCCCAATAGTTGTAGCTCCTGTTTCTGCTTCATGATTCAGTGCATGTTTTAGGATTTCCAGAACAATATTAAATAAAAAAATGGCAAATATTCCTTTTTTGTTGCTTATTTTAATGGTAATGCCTCTTATTCCTATTCTTCCTTCCTATTCTTACTGCTAGTTCTCTAATTTCCACTACATTGTCAATTTTACCTATAATTTTTTTTCCTTAATATTTTAGGTCCTTCTGTTGTCACTTGTTTGAGATGCTCTGCTTGATTTCTTTAGCAAATTATTACCAGACTTCCAATTTTCTTGTTTCCTTTTGCTTTGGTTGCATTTATCTTACAAACAAACCTTCAAACTTAAATGAAGCAGCCCCCTTTTCCTGCAGTTATATCTAGATTGCTGAAAGAAAAAAAAATCCCATAATCTCTTGGATTTATATAATGCTACATTTATGGTCTTGACCCTTAGTAATATTTCTATAAGAGGTGCACTTAGTTTAAGCAAAGTCAACTGTATATGGCTAGCAAAGGGAGAGAAAAAAATCCTTTTTTAAAAACTCGTATTTATTGCTTGTTTCCCAATGGCTTCCATTCCCCTTGGAAAAAATAAGGCTACAGATAATAAATCAAAGAAACCAAAAAGTAAATTCTTTGGTTTTGTGTTTTCAAAGGCTCATGTGATAAATATAAGAAAGACTTTCAAGGGATGTGATTTTTACTCATTGTAAACTTTACTGCTGTATATATGTCTGTACATATATGCACTATGTATGTAGGTCTCTTCTCTCTAATTGCTTCATATAACAGCTATTTTAAACCTCCATTATTCTTTTTTAAATTTCCCAACCAATCATCACATCTCTCCCACTCTTAAACATGAATACAAAATTATTTGTGGGGGGAAAAAGAAAAGGCAAGCCAAGAAACAGACTCTTAACTATTAAGAACAAACTAATGGTTATGGGGGGGAGGTTGGTGGGAAATTGGTAAAATGGGTGATGGGAGTTAAGGAGTGCCCTTGGGATGAGAGCCGGGTGTTGGATGGAAGTGTTGAATCACTATACTGTTCACCTGAAACTAATATTACACTGTATGTTAACTGGAATTAAAAAAAAAACACTTAAAAATAAAATTAATTTTTCTTCTGATTATTGAAGTACTAATTCCAATAGGTTTCAAGAACTGGAAACTAGTAACCCAAAGTCTTCAGTCTATCCATCTAAGTATTTAGAACCAGCATTTGAACCAATTATCCTCTTTAAGAGAAAATCAGGCCTAATCCCAGCCTGCCTCACATCTTTTTAGTATCAGCCACTAACAAGAAGTTCTGGTGATATTATAATCTAATCATTCGGCTCTCATCCTATGTTCCTGGGACATTTTGAAATTTTTCTTCCTTTCCTAATCTCTTTCTTACATTTCAGATCAATAATGAACTAGCTCTCCTAAATATTTCTATTTGCTTTAGCTCCTTACCTTAATTCATTTTTTCCTTGATTATTACATCCAGTATTATATGATTGGAGAATTTTCTCTCAGATTCTTGTTGATTCCACAAGTGAGTTTTAGGATTTCTTGCAAATATCTTAGTGGCAAATTGGGAGATGGTGAGTCATGGGCAGTTAGCCAAATGCTATTTTACATAAGAATACTTTTTAAAAAAAAAAAACAAGGATCTTTATTTTTTTATTTCGCTAACTTAAAAATAACATATGTTCATTGGAAAAAGTTTAGAAAACATAGAAAATACATAAAAAATTACAAGTCACCAGATTCTACAATCCAATATCTTGGGACATTTCCTAACATCATATTGAGAACATTTACTTGTATCTCTCAAAATTCTTTAAAAATAAATGTTTTAATTCTCACATTTAATTTCACTTAACAAAATTGTAGGAGCACAATTTATTTGTCTTATCATTTGGTATTTGAAATATTTTACTAGCCTAACAATACTTATGATGAATATAATTTTTGATTTTTTTAAAAAGATATATACTTAGAAGTGGAATTGTTGCATTTCTTAACACTCATACATTGCTAAACTTACTATTTAACTGTTTTGTGGCTAGTATTGAGTATTTTCATTTTAGGTAATCTTTACTTTTTACATAGAAAAACAAAATATCTCATTTTCATTTCTCAAATTATTAGTGAGGTTGAACAATTTTCTAATGTGTATTAGTGATTTTTAATTTTTTTTTCTGTTTTGTAGTCACCTATTTATAGTCACCTAAATTATATTTCAAATATTTTTCGAAGTTTGTTGTTTAATTTTTACATATTTTGTCACAGTTTTGCAACCGTATTAGGGCAAAAGTAGTGTGCAGGCAACCCAACTTTTCTCATGCTCAAGAGGCAAACGTTTTCAACTTTTTCATCTATTTATTTTAATTTTTCTTTCCACAGAATTAAATAGCTACATTGTAGTAGTGATTCTTGATTTTTTTTATTTTTCACTTTTGATTTTCCAGTATGGAAAATGAGGCTGTGGCTCTATTTCCATCTTGCAGATCTACCATCACCTCCATATCAGTAGTGTGCACACACACAAACACATGCACACGCATACATGTATACACACACAACTTCCTATTCCTCATCTCCCTAATATCATTTTCATAATATTGGTTAGATCAATATTCAGTATTTACTATTTAGTTATGTAAATGTTACTACCGTTGAGTCACACATAGTATATATTATGATTTCTAGTACAATTTTCTGTTTTAGTGAGAGTAAATAATCATCTAAATGGGTGTATGAAGTGGTATCTCACTGTGGTTTTTGTTTGTATTTCCCTAATGATTAGTGATGCTGAGCACCTTTTCATGTGCTTAATGGCTATTTGCATACCTTCTTTGGAGAAAGCCTATTCAGGCCCTTGTCCATTTAAAATTTTTTAATTGTTAAATTGTAGTTCTTTCTATATTCTAGATATTAATACTTCTTCTTTATTGATACATTATTTTCAAATTTTTTCTCCCATACAGTGGGTTGACTTTTTATTCTGTTGATCATGACCTCTGATGCACTAAAGTTTTAAATTTGATGAAATCCATTTATCTATTTTTCTTTTATTGCCTGTGTTTTGTGTATCATATCCAAGAAATCATTGCCAAATTCAACATCATGAAACTTTTCCTCTGTTTTTTTTAATAGTTTTATAGTTTAAGCTCTTAGATTTAGGTCTTTGATCTATTTTAAGTTAATTAGAGTCCAGCTTCATTTTTTAATGAAGTTTTCCAAACACCTTTTGTTAAAATGACTAATTATTTCTTTGATGATTTCTTTTCCTATGTATTTTCCTGTTCTTTCTTTCTAGTGCTCCAACTATTTGCATATTGGGCCTCTTTGCTTCTGATTTTCAATATTTTTTGGGTTTTGCTCTACTTTTGAGAGATTTTCTAACTTTGTCTACCAATGCCTGTACTGACTTTTAAATTCTGCTTTCATGTATACATAGTATATTGTATGTATAATAGATTCTGCTTTTCAACTTCCGAGAGCTCTTTGCTTTTAATTTGTTATTCTTTTCTTACAGTATCCAGTAATTGTTTCTTGGGTGCAATATGTTCTCTTATATTTCTAAAGAGAGATAGCTTTTTAATTTTTTTGAGGTTTTCATCTCCCTACATCATCTTTGTCTTCCAAGTTTGTTTGATATTTTCTTTCTGATTTGTCTTTGTCTTTGATGTTAAAGGACTCTCTCAGATGCCTCTGTTATTTGTATTCAAGAGTGGAAAACTACAAGCCTGATTCACAGCTCTGTTTCAATAGGTAGTGTTTATTGACTGTGAGCTTTAGTACAGGGCAATCTGGCTGAGCTATTTCAAAAAGAAACACCTGCTATTAACATATTAGTTCTTTTTATTTCTAGCAAAAGAGATTCTGCAGAGAAGAATCTTTCATTCTCCTGTCTAGAGGATATAAACCTGGATGACAATGTTCTAGGAGATGTGGGTGAAGGGAGTATGCTGGAATATGGTATCTCAGCATTTGATATATAATTAATCTGTTGTCATTACAGGACCTCTCACCCTCAACAGTACCCTACAGTTCACCAATCCAGCCACCCTTTGTTATATCCTCTTCAAGAACTAAACCTAAGGTCTCTGCCTGAGTTGAAGAGGGACAATTTCATGGTTGGGTAATTTCTGGATACAGACTTTAAAAAGAACTTTGTGTTTTTAACTCTACCCTCACTGTCATCTCAAAAAAATCATTGTTGAGATTTGCTATATTTGCTATATAGCAACTTACTATATTTTCCTGAAGATCTTTATTTTAATTTTTAATGACAAATTCGAGGTCTAAATACTTATGTGTCAAATCATTGAACTTTTCCCTTATCAACTTTCCAATTGCATTTATTTTCAAAAGGGTATTCTTTATTTGAAATCTCAAAATTATATTCCTTTTAGTTTGTTTTTAACATATTAAGTGTGTACATTTAACTCAATAATCTGGTATTTATTTTAAGATATAATTTGAACTAAATATCCAAACTAAGTTTTCCCCAAATATAAAACTTATTTTTCCTAACAATATTAATTTTCTCCATACTCATTGATTCATGATGTTTCCACTATGGCATATTAAGTTCTAATATGTACTAGTCTGACTTGACTAACAACTTAGTGTATCTATTCTTCTCTCACACTGTATTAATTAGGCAGAATTCTAATTTCCTTCTTCACCTCGAAATTTTTGTAATACTTATCTACTCATTTTTTAAGGTTTAAATATGAATTCCCAAAAGCTTTGCCAAGTCTCTCCTCAAAAATCCCATTAGAATTTTTATTAGAATTTGTAGAAATCATAAGTACTATTCACCAAATATTGCTGTTTTCCCCTTTTCTTGAAGCTGCAAGTGGCCAAGAATCTTGTTTCCTATAGTATGTGACTGGAGGTTATACATATGTCACTTCCTTCCCTTACAATTTCCTTCCTTACCAATGCTCTAGGGATTGGAGAAGTATATGTCAAGATATAGCTTCCATGTGCCTGGCATGTGAGTGACAACAATGAGCAGAGCCATCTTGTTGATCTGCTTTAGACATATAGTAGAAAAAATACACTTAAAATTTTTTTGTTGTTAAGCTACTGAGATTTTGGGGTCATTTGGCACTTCAGCATAATGTAACCTATGTATAAATATAGAATTATGTTAATAATAACAACTAATTTAGGAAATCTAGAATTACCTCTAACCTAATTGCTATAGGATTCATTACTGCCAAGAAAAGGACAGGAGTTAACTGCTGTAATATTAAATTTATTCTAGTCGACTCTCTTGGCTAGTTCCATATCATTACTTTAGCCCACTTTATGCTCTTTTATCAAACTAGGCTTGAAGGTCTCTCCTCCAAATAGTGTTCCCAAGGTAGGGGGAGAAGGATATGGATCCTTAGATCCTGTATTGGTCCCTGTGTTTGCATAGATTTCATGAGGAAAACTTCCTTTTTAAGGATTTAGCTTGTTTGCCTTTTTCCCCTGATGTGTACCCCACCCCTCCACTATTTGAGATTTGTGTTACTATAGAGAAGTCCCTGAGAAGATACTACTGAGAAAGACCCTTAGCTCACTTTAGCTCCCTAAAGTTCTCTTTCAAATCACTGAGTGAAAGAAGGATGAATTCAGATATTCAAAGGCTGAGCCTACCTGTGCATGGAAAGGGCACAGAAAAAGGTGAAAAGTAAAAGCAGTTTTAAAAATTTTCCCACCCAGACCCTTGGAGATCCACTGAGGCAGAGCTGTGTGGGGTTCTTTGTGTATGAGAAAGGGTGAAATGTATATTTTCCCATTCTCCTGTTGACCAACGCTATGTTTCATAATGTTTCTTCTGGGTATAGAGCTACAGTGCATTTCCCAGCCTCTCCAACAGTTAAATATTGGTCATGGAATGTGGGTAGAAGTGACATATGACACTTCCAGGCCTCACTTCCAAATCTTTTCTCACTCAGTGCTCATCTTCTAGTTAGATCCAATGGAGGACTCCAGGATGCTATGAAAGGGTGGAGTCCCTATATGGAAGAAACATGGGTTTTCTTGCTAACCCACTGGACTGTGAATATGAATGACAAATAAACTGCTTTTGTGTTATGCCACTGATCTTTGTAGGTTATTTGTTATAACTGCCTATTCTGACATTAAAAAAAAATAGTTCCAAACAAAATTGTGTTTTTTATATAGTAAGTCTTTCGTGGAGTCGGGGTGGAAGGAAGATAGTTTGTGTTTATTAACTAGTTCATAATACCTAATTAGGTGATATGAAAAAGTCATTTAAGCACATTTTATCTGAAAAAAAAATAGAACTGCCTAATTGACAGGCTATTTTACTATTATGTAAAACCTGAGAAATATGAAGTAATTTTATTAATGTCTATGACACTATATTAGGTGTTTCTTCTTTGCACCCAAAATCTAAGATTCATACCTCATGTATATGATTGTATTGCCATTTGAGACTTTCTCAATGAATTGAAAATTAAGAAAGTAAACATCTTGTAAAAGTTGCTGTACTCACTCACTTGTATTAAGAAGGAGCAATACTTTCATACATAGGAACTCTTCTTGGCTAACTTGAAGCTTGACAAACTCCTGTGGGATTTGCCACATGGTGAGGCATAATGAATAGAATGATGATTCCTTCATCCTCTGTCTTGTATCACACACAACAGACAAAAGAAAAAGCAACAGGAAAAAAGAAACACAGCCAGTTTGTGTAATTTAACAGAGAAAATGAGATTTGGTAATTTACATATTACAGAAAATGTCTTTTTGTAAACAAACACAATATTTTGAATTTTAAACAAAATAATAAGTAAACTATTCACAATACTGAATTTTTGAGGTTAAGAAATTTTAAAGTTAGGAAATCATGTTAAATACATATTGACCAAGATTAATGTTGTTTCTCACTTTTATCATTGCATTTAAAAACCTAAGGAGTTGAAAATGTGGACCTGAGGAACACTCAGGAAATCATATATTTACTGATGATATTTTCTGTTAAATATATATATATATNGAATGTAGAATAGTTCAGTGTATTCAGTTTCAGTTCAGAGTATTCAGTGTAGAAGAGTTATACCATGAACTATTTCAGGGGAAATGTATGGTGACAAAGAGAACATTACAAAGGATTAAATAACTGACAAGGCCAAACACTAATTCTAAAGGTCAGAGAAAAATTCTTAAAGGTATTTTCTCAACCATGTGCTGCTCTGCAATATCCACATTAGTCACATGCAGCTAACACAAGTAGTGAAAAGAAAACTAAATTTTGACTCAGACGAGGTAAAATTAATCTGGACTATGACTCAGATTCTTTGGCAGGATATGCAATTCTTCTGAGCCTGTTTCTTGAACTGTATAATGAAAAACATTGATTCCTTACCTATTTCAAAAGATTATAGGGCAAAATGGAATAAAATATATGAAAATTATCTGTTAACTGTAAAGACAAAAATAATATGTCATACAATTCTGAGTCAGCATTCATCATTAGAATGGTATAAATATTCCCATGAAAATATTCTTATTCAGTTTAAGATTATATGTAGAAAGTTAATTAGAGTAATTTAAATATAGCCAAGAAAATTGAAATATTTCTCTCTCAGTTTTTAAAATAACTTACCAGTCTGATTTTTCCTCTAGGAGGAGAGATAATATCTTTACTTTTTGAAGGTAAGTCAATACTTTCAAGCAAAAATACTTCTAATTTACATTATTATCTTCATTAGTACCAAGTATAAAATTTTAATTTGGTAAACTAAAAATTTCATTTTATCTTTAAGTATATTTCTTGAGACATTTTTGAAGTTTAAAAATGGATTTGAGATGACTATTATATATTGAAACAAAAGGGGAAAGTTATCTCCAAATACCAAATTACTGATAAAATGATACAATTTTATTAATTTTGTTATAGCAAGCCATATCCTGAGATAATTCTGATAAACATTTCAGGAAAATTCTATTATTTGGGATACTAAATGTGTAATCATTTACTGAAATATAATTTTCAAGATTATCCTTTGTGATAATATGAACAAAAATCAAGTTACTACTTACTCATTTAGTATTAGATCAGGTGCAAAATATAGCATCTGTCCACTGACATGTTTATAAGATCTCCATCCTAGTCCAAACACCATTAAGCTCATCCAAGAATACTGGATGAGAGTTATCTGGTCATCAATATGTAAATTTCGAAAACCTACAAAACAAAGTTAAAAAAAATGCAAAATGATCCCCAGAATCGCTTGTGTTAAAATGTTGAAAATGTGTAGAAATTTGAAAATAGATGTAAGTAGGGTAATATATTGTTTTCAATTTCAATGTATTTTATACTATAAATGAGGAAATATTAATACATAATAGAGCCTGAGAAATTTAGGAACAACTTTGAAATCATTAAAATTGGTAACTGTGATTTAGCATTTCTGGGAATTCACACATACAACGTTCATTTGCTGAGAATCACTTGTGCACCAGGCCCTGTGTAAAAATGGTTATGAGAATGAAAGACTCAGCCCTTGCCCTTAAAAGAAACTCACAAGTCAATAGGAAACACAATCACATAAGTACAGTGATACAGAAGGTTAACAGGAAATACACCAGGAATTGGGGGGCAAGTCAGGAAAAACTCTTGAGAAGATCATGCCCAAGCAGAATATAATCAGATTGTTGAGGAAACTTAAATCTTTGGGATTTAAAAATAAACTGATTTTATTTTATAAAACCACTGCTTTCAATTGTGCTTTATTTTTATTTAACATCCCTTAATTATGTCTTAGGTAGATTCCATAGTTTTCTGGTCACTTTTGTTTTTTGAAATTTAATCCAGTCTCATTTTATTTTATTTTTTTAATTTTTTATTGACATTCATTTTTTTTAATTTCCTTTCATCCAATTCGCTTTCCAGAACTTTTTATTTACTTATTTATTTATTTATTTATTTATTTATTTATTTATTTATTTATAATTTTTATTATGTTCAATTAGCCAAAATATAGTACCTCATTAATTTTTGATGCAGTGTTCAATGATTCATTAGTTGCATATAACACCCATGGAGTTTAAGAGTTTTAGAGTCTCTGTGTGTGTGTGTGTGTGTGTGTGTGTGTGTGTGAATCCTCTGGTCTTTCATACCTTCACAACTTCTTTTAGGCCCTTCTCTGTGTCGGTGGCAGAGGGAGGATGGGAGGGAGTAGGGAAATGCACTGACTCAAATGGTCAAAATCTTCTCTTCACCTCTTTTCAGTTCTCACTTTGTCTGTTTTGCAGAAGGTCACAGCCCAACATGATAAACTTAAACGAGGGAGAAGCAAAGAGGTAAATCTGGATATGGAGGCTGTGGTCAGATATGTCTATTAAGGAGCAACAATATGATATAGCCTTATTTGTGTTTTGGAGGGATTCTTGGTAGCCATGTAGAGGATGGATTCAAGGGAGTTAAGTCTGGTGTTACAGAAAAAAGTTGGGAGCTATTGCCAAAAACCAAGTGAGAGATGATAAAAGTCTGAAATAAGTCAACAGGCAGGCATACAGAGGAGGGAGTACATCAGAGAAATATTTAAAGGGTAAAATCAAAGAGATTTGATAACTGATTGTATGTAGGTAGGAGGAAGAAGGAGCCTGATAGATGTTTCAGAATTTTGCAGGAATGGGAATGATAACAGCATAACTGAGACAAAATAGAGGAGGAGAAATAGGCTAGGGACCAAATTGTAAGTTTTGATTCGTTGGAGTGACTTTTGGAATGTCTAGACAGCAGTTGGATAAATGAATTAGAAATATGGAGAGATATGTGAACCATAAGTATAAATTTGGAAATTATCTGTATTTGAATATAGCTGAAACAATGATAGTAGATGAAATCTTTTATTAAAGGTACATAAAAATCAAGTGTTTTGGTGGAAACATCAACTATTTTCCACAAAGCTATTTTTTTAAAAGATTTTATTTATTTATTTGACAGAGAGAGACAGCCAGCAAGAGAGAGAACACAAGCGGGGGAAGTGGGAGAGGAAGAAGCAGGCTCCCAGTGGAGCAGGGAGCCCAATGCAGGGCTTGATCCCAGGTCCCTGGGATCATGCCCTGAGCCAAAGGCAGATGCTTAATAACTGAGTTACCCAGGTGCCCCTCCACAAAGCTATTTTAATAACATCTGTTCCACCTAAGAATGCATATATGTATTTCATTTTCCAGAATATATATTTCATATATATACTTGGTATATACCAACAAATATATATATTTATACACATATATTTATATATGTGTATAAATATATATACATATACATAAATATATATACATATATTTATGTATATGTATATGTGTACATATGTATATATATGTGTGTATACATATATATATATACATATATACATATGTATATATATGTGTGTGTATATATATATATATAAAATGACAGGCTCATAGAAAGTTAGGTTCCATTAGTCAGATGTATTAATAAATTATTCACTACCATTTTCAGGAACATATTTTTATTCTTTATTTTTTATTTTCTTTTATCCTTTTAGCCTCTTCCTTTTATCCTTTATTCTTTTCTTAGTCAATTTCATAACTTTCTAAAGAAAACATTTCATACTACTTAAATATTTGACCTACTGTATTTTTTTCACTCCAGGCCTTTGTTTCATGTTAATCTCTAATTTGAAAAATTTTACATCATAATATAACAGTTAATTCGTTTGTTCTTTTTTTAAAAACAGATTCCACTTATATTTACTTTACCCCACCCTTTATTTTGGGAGGGTTGCTTGTTTTTCTCTTTGCATTCTGGGACTACTAGAAATAAAAATAAAGGAACATTTTTAGTAGATTATAATACAAAAGGCAAATCTTTGTTGAAATAACTTAAAACTTTTGAAATTACCAATATTTATAGCAGAAAGTGTATTTTCCATTTAACAGAATGAAAAGCAACTGAGAAAATAGCTTTTTAAAATAGCCACCTTTTAGAGGGCTTATCTGTGATAAACGTACACTGTTAAATTGACTTGAACATGCCTGGTACAGAAGTGTTCTTTTTTTCCCCATTAACTGTAATATCATTCATTACTTCATACTGAAACAAAGACAGGAACACTGAGCTCAAATTACCATTGATGATAATGATCAGGTAAAGTCAGTACATTTTCAATGATGATCAAAATGAAAAACTTCACATAGAAAGTGATGGATGATCCTTAATTGTGTTTAACAAGTAGTAAAGAAAAATACCCTTTCCTTTTAAGTGACTTGACCTGATAATTTTTGACAAAAGCCCTGTTACAAGCTGTTCAATTCTTACTGCTTAAAAAAAAAGTGTATGGTAACACATGGCATGTATAATCTTCTAAATTCTCCTGTGCTTCCTCCAGAGTTTTGATCAACTGTATAGGTTGTGCTGTTTTAAAAACTGTCATGTACTGAAACATTTACTCTACAACAAAGGTGGAGCATTCAATATTTCAGCACCTTCTGACACAAAGTGTGAGTGAAGTTTGAGGAGCATAAAAAAAGCTACAGTGCAATAAGTATAATCACCAACATATATACAATTTTTTTTATGAATAAGGACTTGATGGCACAGTTCCTTTTGCACCAGTCCTGTAATTTAAATTTCTATAAATACTCTTTAAGCATCCCTTCTGGATGAAGCATTCTGATTGCAACTAGGCAAAAGACTAGAAAGATGTTTCTGCCTTTAACACTTGCAGTCTGGTGAAACAGAAAATGAGAAAATAATTATAAATCAGAGTGATAGTATGGTTGACAAAGCAAAGGTGATGTGGTAGAGCAAAGAGGCCTTTGACTCAGTCTGGGAAGACCAGGGACCTTGTCCTTGGGGGAAGTGACAGGTAATTAGAATCCTGAAGGCTAGTGAGGCACAAGCCAGGGGGAAAATGTGGAAGAAGGGAAGGATCTTCAGGTAGGGTAACAATATGGGCAAAAGAAGGCAGGATACTGAACAAAGAGCATTGTGAGAATTGAAGCTCAGAGTTGCTTGAAGAGGAAGAATCAGACATAATATTGTAAATTCAGAAGTTAAATCACAGATAACCTTGGATGGTTAATCCACTCCTTAATCTTAAAGTTAAGAAGTTTGGACTTTGTTATGAAAAGTAAAGGAAATAATACAATTGGTTACAATTGTTTTTAGAAAGATGATTCTGGTGGCAGAAGAGGATTGTTTGGTGGTAGGGTGAAAGTGGTAATAGGGTTAGTCAAAGAGCTACAACTGAAATCTAGGAAAAAAGGACAAGGACCTCAACTAAGTCATGGCAGCAGCAGTGGAAGTAGCATATATAATGAATCATATATTTAATAAGTGGAGTTGACAGAATTTGATAACTAATTGGACAGGAGGTGAAGGAGAAAATTGAGCCTAGTATGATACCCAAGATTCTATCTGAGGCACCATTTAAAGATAAAGAAAAAGGTTTTAGGTTTATGAAGCAGAAGGTCATGTTGGCCTAGAAATTCATCCAGGTGGAAATATGTATAAATAATTGAAATACATGGTTCAATAGCTCATTAGAGGGTCTAAATACACTATGCATTTAGGAGTCACCAGAATATATAGTGGTAGTTGAAGACAAGGCTATAAATGGGCTCGTCTAGTTTGTGTAGAATTAGAAACTACTGGAGTAGAAAATGGAATGCAGGAAATGCCAAATTTATGATGTGAATGGAAAAACAAATCCCCAAAGGAAACAAAATGTGTAAATTGAGAGAAATATATCTACCTGAAGGGAAATGATATATGCCAAAGTAAGAGTATCAGCAAGAAATGGTACTTTGTCAGTGGCCCCAAAGGCATGCAAAACATGTTAAGGGTTGAAAGTATTCATTATATTTGATAAACAAAAATTTTGTTAACATAGGCAATAGTAATTTCAGTGGAGTAGGATGCTAGAAAAATCATTTTTGAAAGGCTTCATAACAGTATTATCAAAGCTTGATACTCACAGGCTAATTTCATTTCTTTTCCATCACTTTTTTTGGGGGAAATAATTTGATGTATTTATTTTATTTGGGATAAAAGAAAAAAATCCTGTCACATATGCAATGGCTGTCCCTGACTCAAAAGATATTTTGGCATGCTTCAAAGGCAGAAAACAAGGCAAAGGACTGTTCCAGTCTTCTGATACTGTTGATTGCAAAGAGTATGGCTAACTGAGATGAAGAAGTGAGATATTTCAAAAATGCAATATTTGAAAATGTTAAAGCATTGACCCTCATAGATTTTTTTCACAAAATAGAAGAATCAGGAAAAAATTTATAAAAAGGAAATATTTCTCTGAAACCTATCATGTAAATTCTGCTGTAATATATTGATATAAAGGATAAATAATATTTCAAAGTGAAATTGAATTGGGAATAAGTACTTACTAATTTAATTTCCAAAGCCTACTCTGACTTTCAAGATCCTCCTTTATCAACCCATAACTTAACTCTAAGTTTCCTTCGACTACTCTCCCTAACATAAATTATGAGTGGCTTCTTAATACTTTGCTGATGAAACCCCCAGGATGTCAATACTCACTGTAATAGTGTTTGAGAAACACTGTGTATAGTGTATAGTGTTTGAGAAACACATACACACCATATCTTCTTTATCCATTCATCTATCAATGGACACTTGGGCTGCTTCCATAATTTGGTTATCGTAAATAATGTTGCAATAAACATAGAGGTGTATATATCCTTTTGAAGTTGCGTTTTGTGTTCTTTGGGTAAATACCCAGAAGTATCATTACTGGATCATTTGATAGTTCGATTTTTAACTTTTTGAGGAACCTCCATACGATTTTCCATAATGATTGCACCAATTTACATTCCCATCAATAATGTGTGAGGGTTCCTTATTCTCCATATCCTTGCCAACATTTGTTATTCATTGTCTTTTTTATTCTAGCCATTCTGACAGATGTGAAGTGATATCTCATTGTGGTTTTGATTAGTATTTCCTTGATGATGACTGATGTTGAGCATCTTTTTATGTGTCTGTTATCTGGATATCTTCTTTGAAAAATATCTGTTCATGTCTTCTGCCCATTTTTAAATTGGGCTATTTTTTTTTTTTTTGGTGTTGAGCTACATAAGTTCTTTATCGATTTTGGATACTAACACTTTATCAGATACGTCATTTGGAAACAGCTTCTCCCATTCAGTAGGTTGTCTTTCAGTTTTGTTGGTTTCTTCCTTTGCTGTACAAAAGTTTTTATTTTGATGTACTCCCAATAGTTTTATTTGTGCTTTTGTTTCCCATGCCCCAGGAGACATATCTAGAAAGATGTTGTTATGGTTGATGTCAGAGAAATTACTGACTCTGCTCTCTTCTAAGATTTTTATTGTTTCAGGTCTTACATTTAGGTCCTAATCCATTTTATGTTAGAAAGTGGTGCAGTTTCATTTTTTTTGCATGTTGCTGTCCAGTTTTCTCAACACCATTTGTTGAAGAGACTGTTCTTTTCTAATTACATATTCTTTCCTTCTCTGTTAAAGGTTAATTGATCATATAGTTGTGGGTTTACTTCTGGAGTTTCTATTCTGTTCCTTTGATCTGTATGTATGATTCCATGGCAGTACCATACTGCTTAGATTGTTTAGATTGCTACAACTTTGTACTATTTCTTGAAGTCTGGGATTGTGAAACCTTCAGTTTTGTTCTTTCTCAAGATCGCTTTGGCTTTTTGGGTTTGTCTGTGGTTCCATACAAATTTTAGGACTGCTTGTTCTAGTTCTGTGGAAAATGCTATTGGTATTTTGATAGGGATGACATTAAATCTGTAGGTTGCTTTGGGTAATTTAGACATTTTAACAATATTAACTTATCCAATCCATGAGCATGGAATATCTTTCCATTTGTTTGTGCCATCTTCAATTTCCTTCACTGATATTTTATAGTTTTCAGAGTACAGGTCTTTCACCTTCCTTCGTTATGTTTATTCACAGATATTTTATTCTTTTTGATGCAATTGTAAATGGGGATGTTTTCTTAATTTCTCTTTCTGCTGCATCATTATTGATGCATACAAATGCAACCAATTTCTCTATATCAAGGTAATCCTGGTCTTGTAGAATGAATTTAGAAATTTTTCTTTCCCTTTATTTTCTGGAATAATTTGAAAACAAAAAGGTATTAATTCTTTTGAAAATGGTAGGTAGAATTTACCTGTGAAGCCATCTTGTCCTGGACTTTTGTTTGTTGAGAATTTTTTTGATAACTGATTCGATTTCTTTACTAGTAATTGGTCTGTTCAAATTTTCTTTCTTCCTGATTCAGTTTTGTAAAGTTATATGTTTCTAGGAGTTTATTCATTTCTTCAATATGCTGGCATATAAGTTTTCATAATATTATTTTGTGGTGTTGGTTATTATTTCTCCTTTTTCACTTCTGATTTTATTTATTTGAGTCCTCTTTTTTTCTTGGTAAATATGGCTCAAGATTATCAATTTTGCTTATTTTCAAAAGAACAAGCTCCTGGCATCATTGATCTTTTGTATTATTTCTTAGTCTCTAAGTCATTTATTTCTGCCATAATGTTTATTATTTTCTTCCTTTTACTAGCTTTGAGCTTTTTCATTTGCTATCTTTTTTAGGTGCAAGGTGTGAGATTTTTCTTGTTTCTTCAAGCAGGTCTATATTGCTATAAACTTCCCTCTTAGAAATGTTTTGGCTGTGTCCCAAAGAATTTGCACAGTTGTTTTCAATTTCTTTAACTCCATGTTTAGAGAGAGATATTGAGAGAGAGCACAAGCAGGGGGAGTGGCAGGCAGAGGGAGAGGGAGAAGCAGGCTCCCCACTGAGTTGGGAGCCCAACACTGGCTCCATCCCAGGATCCTGGGATGATGACCTGAGTGGAAGGCAGACACTCAACTGATGGAGCCACCCAGGGCCCCATTTCCACGTTTTGTTTTCTTTAATTTCCTCTTTGATTTCTTGTTTGATCCATTCATTTTTTAGTATCATGTTTTTTAGCCTCCATGTATTTGTGTTCTTTCCAGATGATTTCTGGTAGTTGATTTCTAGTTTCATACTGTTGTGGTGGGAAGATGCTTGATATTATATTTCAATCTTCTTGAATACTGAAAATTGTATTGTGGCCTAACGTGACTTATCACAGAAAATGTCATATGTACTCTTGAAAGAATGAGTATTCTGCTGTTTTTGGATGAAATATTATGTATATATTTGTTAGATCTATCTGGACTAACGTGTCACTCAAAGCCATTGCTTCTTTGTTGATCGTCTGTCTGGATGATTGATCCATTTATGTAAATAGGGTGTTAAAGTCCTTATTATTATTGTATTACTGTCAATCTCTCCCTTTATGTCTGTTAAAATTTATTTACTACCCTAGTTTTTTGTTTGTTTCTGTCTTCATGGTAAATGTTTTTTAATCCCTTAACTTTCAATCTGCATATGTCTTTACGTCTGAAGTTCCTCTTGTAGACAGTGTACAGATGGATCTTTTTTTTAACCATTCAGTCACCCTATGTCTTTTGATTATTCCATTTGCATTTAAAGTTATTACTGATAAGTATGTACTTACTGCCATTTTGTTACTTGTTTTCTGGTTGTTTTTGTTTTTCTCTGTTCCTTTCTTCTTCTCTCCCCCTTTTCTTTATGCTTTGATGGCTTTCTTTAATGTTATGCTTGGATTCATTTCTCTCTCTCTCTCTCTCTCTCTTTGGTGTGTGTATCTATGATAGGTTTTTAATTTGTGGTTACAATTGGTTTCACATATAACATCTTATGTGTATTGCAGTCTCTATTAACTCAATGGTCACTTAAGTTTGAACACATTCATGTCCTACATTTTTACTCCCTTTCCCATTTTCTGTATACCATGTCATATTTTACATCCTTTTATTTTGTGAATCCCTAGACTAATTCTTGTAGAGATAATTGATATTGCTTTTGTGCCTTAACCTCCATACTGGTCAATTTACTATTATTTATTCAAATAAGTTTTCTTTCTCATTCTGCCTGTTTTCTCCTTCTGGATTCCCTATAATATGAATGTTACTACACTTAATGATGTCCCTGATTTCTCTTAACCATTTTTTATTTTTTATTAGTCATTTTTCTTTTTGTAGTTCAGCTTGTTTTTCATTAATCTGTCTTCCAGGTGTGCTGATTTGTTCTTCTACATTGCCTAATATGCTGTTGACTCTATTGTATTTTTTTTATTTCAGTTATTGAATTCTTCATCTCTGACTGGTTCTTTTTATATTTTCTATCTCTTTACTGTAGGTCTCACTGAGATCCTCCACTCTTATTTCAGGTCCACTGAATACCTTTATGATATTACTGAATTCTTTATCAGGCATAGCACTTATTTCCATTTCATTTAGTTCTTTTGCTGTGATTTTGTCCATTTTTTTCTTTGGGATATACTCCTCTGCCTCATTTTGTCTAACTCTGCTTATAGGTATTAGGATGGTCAGCTATATCTCTTGATATTAAAAGTAGTGGCCTTGTGAAGAAGAGGTCTTGTGGTGCCTGGTAGTCAGTGTCCCCTATTCACCAGAACCTGTGCTCCAGGGGTGTCTCCTGGATATGGGCTGTGTAAACACTGCTGTTGTGGCTGAGCCACTAGCTGACTGAGCTTTAAGTTCAGTAATCTGCAGTGACTGGCTTTACCTGTTGTGGTTTCTTTTGTGGGGTGTGTCTGAGATAACCATGGATTTTTTTGTGGACAATGTCAGCATTCAAGCTAGCTGTCTGCACTCTGTGTGCTGCCGTTATGTTCACGCCAATTGTCAGAGTGCTCTCCACATGTGGCCCCCTATAGAGCATTTCTTGGTGGTTGGGGCTGGCAGTCAGACCACATTTTTCCACCCAGTGTGTCTGTCACAGCTGCAGGCTGTGTGGTCAGCTAACATGCTCAGCTCTGGAACTGCCCACGTGCTGATGTGTAGAGTTATTTTCCACTATCTGCAGGTCAGGAGACACTTTGGAATGGTGTCAGTCCCTGCTGGGGCTGCTTGTACAGTGTGTCAAGGCAGGAGCTCCTTTTGAGGAATATTTGCTGAAGTGGACAAGATGGATGGGGTGAGTCTGCAGGGGAGCATGATTTGGGGCACATGGTGCTAGCAAGATAGATGGTGTTCCTGCTGGTATGCACAATTGTCTAGCGATCTAGGCTGGGGGAGGGGAAGAAAGATGGTGTCTGCCAGCACTTTTATTCCTGATGAAATTTCCTGTATAGCTATGTCCCTCTAGCCCATGTTCTAAGATTAGTAAATTACTCTCCACATATACCCCAGGCACTATTCAAACTGCTACTATCTGCTGTATTGGTTTGGTTGGGTTATTTATTATGCTAGCTCTTTAAGGAGAGGAAGTCAGTTTCCTATTGACCATTGACCCTCCCAGAGCTAAGCCCACTGATTTTTAATGTACCCAGAGTTAGGCCTTACTAATTTTCAAAGCTTGCCAAGTTAAGCCCCAAACTAGATGTTATGAGTATTCATCTTCCTAGTGCATGTTCCCAGTGCTGAGAGTGCCTGGTAGGACTGGTCCTGTTGTTTCTCCATGCTTATGATGTCTCCGATTTGTGGTGAGTCTTGCCAGGGCTTTGGCTCCCAACCATGTCTCTGCTCCTCTTCTCCTTTTCAATGTGGCCTCCTTTCCATGATTAACTGTGGAAGCTATGTTCTACAGAGTGAGTTACACAGATGTAGTTGTTATTTTGGTGTGTCCCTAGGATGAGGTGAGCTCAAGATCCTCCTCCTCCTCCATTCTCCTGACTTTTGTCTTGTTCTTTTTTTTTTTAATTTTGCAAATGTTGTGTCACTTCAAGCTCCAAATAAAATATTACCCACTGAACTTACTGCTAAAAGTCAATGTAAAATCATTCACATAATAGATACAATATGTCAGATGCAGTGTATCCTAAGACAACATTTTAAATGTGCTGTCATGAGGCTAAAGCATCTTATAAGTCTCCATTATAGAGGAGCAATGGTATCTCTAAAATATTACGAGAGAGATGTCAGATCAGCTGCAATTACTATAGCAGGTTCAAGATAATAGAAAAGCAGAGACAAAGAAAAAATGATGAGGCCCTGACCAGGCAACAAGCACCCTCTCAGGGACCTGTAGATATATGCCTTGGAGCCCTCAGGCATACTGTCATCTTTATTATGATTATTATTTTGCATCTGATCCTAATTTGACTTCCAAAATACACTTTCGTATTGTATTGACCTGTCAACATGTTTTACTAGCAGCATCATTTTTCTGTACTATAAATAAGTAAACTGACATCCTGACTTATTAATAGGCCTCATTTAACAAAAGTTGATCTTTCACAGAACAAGTAACATGTGATTGAATGGATAAAATAAGTTTCTCTCATGTGCAAAATTGAAGACCAAATGTTAGGATATGTTACACCAAAATGAGTTCACACCATGAGCCCAGACTTCCGGCTTTTCTTTCTAACACTACTGTTTTATTGTTAGGTCATGCACACAGAAGGTATGCAATAGACACTTACTGAGTGAATCAAGTGAGCAAAAACTTATTCTGGTTTAAAGTCAACTGGAAGGTTTGACTTGACTCTACATGTATGAGTCCTTTCAAATAGTTCAATATGGTCACTCTGGTTTATTGACCATTTTCATCATTCATGCAGTATGCAGACCAAGCAAATATATCTTAAAAGATCATGGGCCACGCAATCATTTGTTAATCTATATTATCAAATTAAATTATCAAATAAGCTTTAATTATTGTTATAATAAGTTAATGGAAATGGTACCTGTAATAATGGTGGATGCCATCATTCTTTTTTTACTTACACACAAATTACATTTTTGCAACATTAAAAAAGTTGCTGCTAAATTCAGTGTAAAAATTTCCTCTCTTTTTGAGAATGTGAAGATGAAAAGTCTTCACAGGTAAATGTTTCAACTTAAAATGTTCAGTTAGCTTTTACCCAAAGTGAATAAATTATCTTTTAAGCTATAACTGATTATTTTCTAACTTTGCCAACTGATAGTAGAATCTTTTTAAACAGTAAAGAACCTCCAAAATGCAAAAACTGTAAATAAACTGTATCAATAAAAATCAAAGAAACCACCTTTTCTAAATAACATAAAAACTGAGAAAAGTTAAGCACGTATTTAAATACTCCTATCTCAATTTAACAAAGATCTATCAAAAGCGATAACGACTTTACAGTAAGTTTTAAAAATTCAGAAATTTTCTAATGGAAAAAAAAATTTCCTGCCCAAGACTTTCAGCAACAATGGAACTAATAAGAACCTGGGGGGCACCTGGGTGGCACAGTGGTTGGGCGTCTGCCTTCGGCTCAGGGCATGATCCCGGCGTTATGGGATCGAGCCCCACATCAGGCTCCTCCGCTATGAGCCTGCTTCTTCCTCTCCCACTCCCCCTGCTTGTGTTCCCTCTCTCGCTGGCTGTCTCTATCTCTGTCAAATAAATAAATAAATAATCTTTAAAAAAAAAAAGAACCTGGGTATTTGCATTTTTCTATAAAATTACTTTATCTTCATTAGAATAGTGAATTTTATTAATTTTTCTCAACATGTATTTTTTAAAAGATTCAACAGAATCTATTTTTCTTTCTGTTTCAAATAACCTTGAATTTTGAATAACAAGTCATCTATTGAATTTCAAACTTTTCAGGTAAAATAATAACAGAAATATGTTAAGGCAAGTTGAGAAAAAAATTCTGTAAAAAGGACTATTGAATTTGCTTGGAGATTAAAATGTCATAATATGTTTAATTCTTTTTTTTTTTTTAAAGATTTTATTTATTTATTCGACAGAGATAGAGACAGCCAGTGAGAGAGGGAACACAAGCAGGGGGAGTGGGAGAGGAAGAAGCAGGCTCATAGCAGAGGAGCCTGATGTGGGGCTCGATCCCATAACACCGGGATCACGCCCTGAGACGAAGGCAGACGCTTAACCGCTGTGCCACCCAGGCGCCCCTTAATATGTTTAATTCTTGATCAGACACTGGCAAAATCAACTGGTTTAAAAAAGTATAAGGATATTTTTGGTGTGAAGAGAATATAATTTTTAAAAATGCTCTATTACTAATTATGGGATTAATGCCTCCACAAACAATAGCTAACCATGTATTCTCCTGGCACTCCTGTCTCAGATTTAGCCAAGTAAAAACTGCATCCTTTTATGGACTTGTGCTTAGGAAGCAAAACTAGTTTATAAATAAAGTGACTTAAATCCTTTCATGATGGTACAAGCCAGATTCTCACTGTTATCTGCTTTGTCTGAGTATAAATTAGAGAAAATAGTGACTGGAAGGAAGTTCATTTCCCTATGTCCAAATTATTTATATATGTTTATAAGTTATGTTTCTTAATTAACTTTAACACCCCACTGTACTCTGAATACTATTTTAATATGTTATATGGATAGATATATTCAGTTTTATTTTCAACCATTTGAGGTTGGTTAAATTAGCACTTAGAATGATCTAGACATTTTTAAGAACATGGTCAGTTTGTTTTTCTCTTAACTACTATAACATCTGTGCTTGGACACATAAAGTTATGCTGTTCCTTCACTGTTTCATGCATGTAATTATTGAATCATCAAGACTCAAAGTGTTATCTATGACTTTTGTATTTCCATAGCACACAGTAGGGCCTTAGACAAGTAACAGATTATTTAAGATCCTTGATAAGTATTTTGAACTGCTGAAATGCATACTACAACATGCTGTTTACACAATGCTTAATTTACTGTATAGACTTCAACAATCTACTAATACAAGAAATAAAGTAAAATTTTCATTCTATGCTACTATATACAAATTATTACCTGGCAATGATTTAGACCACTTGACTACTGAAAGAAGTTGTCTCTCGCCTAGTTGATTAAGACTTGTCAGCAAAGAACTGGAGGTATCAGGTTTGGTGTTGTCATGTCCTGCATAGATCACATCCGGTTCAATGTTCATTAGCAGGTTGATCAATGGGGGGATCAACTGTATATCTTGACTTGGTGAGAAGGAGATTCTTTGGCTTAGGGCTTGGCTTTCATTTGGAATGCCCACAGGCTGTGGGAGAGCAACGGCATCCAATGCTCTCATAACTCTGACTTTATTGAACTTTTTAAACTTTCGACCTATAAAGAAAAAAAGAAAAGATCATGTAAATACATATAAACTAAATTTTCCAGCAGACTGTTATTTTTCTTAAGTCTTAGAATTAGAGCATTGTAGGTTTTAAAATCAATCTAATAAAATGAAATTGAATCAGTAAAATGTTAGGTCTCAGACTTGGATTAAAGAATTAATTACACCAGCATTTTCTGGGTTGGTGTGGTATGAATATTTACACCAATATCTAATGGAGGATTATGGAACTTTGCAGCAATATGTATGAAAAGGCAAATGGCTTTCAGTAGAGACTAAGCTCAGTATTGGTAAATATTCTGACAGGACTGTCTCCCAAAAGCTAATGCTACAGACTTCATTACTTAAAACATAGTTTGCAGTAAATATTGAATCTTCTTTTGGGTTTTATTCTTTTAGGAATGTGTTGAGAGCTAGCCCAGAGTATGTAAGATGATGGGGTAGGAGGAGCTTGAGCTCACTTTGTACCACAGACACACTGAGATATTAGCTACATCTATTCAACTAACTCTGAAAATGACCAGAAGACTAGTGGAACAGACCTTCCACAGTTATTTGTGGAAAGGAGGACACATTGAAAAGTGTAGGAGGGGTGGAGACACAGCTGGGACTGAACCTTTGGTGGGACTGACTCCAAAACAAAGGGACATCAGAAGCTGGAAAAGCAAGCAGATCAGACCCCACACTACACACTCCCAGCACTGGGCACCTGCACTGGGAAGATGAGTCCACATAACATAGGGCTTTCAATACTAGTGTGGCTTAACTTCAAGAGCTTTTAATATCAGTGGGCATAACGCCCATTCTTGCAAGAACTAGTACAAACACTCTCCATTTACCTTGCTAAAACTGTATACCCAACAATGATGTTCTCCTGTGGACCCATCCCATCTAACCCTACCCACCTCATCAGGTATCCCTCCAAAGTGTCTCTGGCACTGGGAAAGTGGGAGGTCAGGGGGAAAGAACTTCATACATCAGCATGCCCACAGTTCCAGCAGCCAGCCTTTTAGCTGCCTGTGCAGGCACCTGAAATTGTGGCAGAGTGGCTAACTGTAGACATTTGGTCTGACTGCTGGCCCCATCCACCAATAAGACCATGAAAACCTCAGACAAGACCCTCAAAAGTATGGGGACCAAACCTTGTCCAGTGTGCCCAGCAGGAAAACTGGGTCATTGCAGCTGGTTGGGCTGGAAGCAACTGCAGATCAGCCACAATAGTAGGTACACATAGCACACACAGGGAGCAGCCCTGGAGCACCTGGTTCGGTGACCAGGGGACATCATCTACAGGGTACCACAGAACCTCTCCTTCACAAGGTCACTACTGTCAATACCAGGAAACATACCTGACCTACCAAATACATATAAACAAACACAGGGAGTTAGGCAAAATGAAGAGACAGAAAAATCTCTCCCAAATGAAGGAGCAAGACAAAATTACAGCAAAAGAGCTTAATGAAATGAAAATAACCAATGTTGGATAAATAGTTCAAAGTAATAGTCATGATACCCAATGGACTTGAGAAAAGTATGGATCATTTGTTAGATCTTCAATAAAGAGATGGAAAGTACAAGAAGAACCAGTTAGAGATGAAGAATTCAATAACTGAAATAATGCACTGGAGGAAATCAATAGCAGATTACAGGAATGCAGAATAATAGATCAGCCATCTGGAAGACAATGTAATGGAAAGCAACCAGGCTTAATGAGAAAGAGAAAAAAAAGAATAAAAAATGAAAAGAGGTTAAGGGAACTCAGCAACATTATGAGGAGTAATAATATTTGCACTATATGGATTCCAGAGGGAGATGAGAGAAAGACGGGACAGAAAAGTTATTTGAAGAAATAATAACTGAAAACTTCCTTAATCTGAACAAGATAACAGACATCCAAGTCCAGGAAGAACAGAGAGCCCCTAACGAGATGAACCCAAAGAAGTCTACATCAAGATAGATAATAATTAAAATGGCAAAAAGTAATGATAAAGCAAAAAATTTTTAAAGCAGCAAGAGAAAAGAAAACAGTTACATACAAGGGAAACCCCATAAAGGTATAAGCTGATTTTTCAATAGAAACTTTGTAAGCCAAAGGGAATGACCTGAGGTCCTCAAAATAGTGAAAGAGAAAAGCCTACTACCAAGAATGTTCTACCTGGTAGGCTGTAATTCAGAATTGAAGGAGAGATAAAGTGTTTCCCAGACAACCAAAAGTCAAAGAAATGCATCACCACTAAACCATACTTAAAACAAATGTTGAAGGAAATTATTTGAGTGGGAAAAAAAGGTCACAGCTAGAAGTAAGAAAATTACAAAAGAAAATAATTTCACAGGTAAAAGCAAACATACAATAAAGGTAGTAGCTTAATCACTTGTAAAGCCAATGTGAAGCCAAAACCACAAAAGTTAAAATCAATTATATCTCTAAAAATCAGTCAAGAGATACACAAAGGCATGTAATATATGGCATCATATACATAAAGTGTGGATGAGAAAGTAAAATTTAGTGCTTATAGAACGTGTTCAAACTTAAGTGACCATCAACAATGTAAACAGCTCTACACATAAGATGTTGTATCTAAAACCAATGGTAAACTTACAAATAAAAAAAACCTATGATAAAATACACAAAAAAAGAAAGGAATCCAAGCATGACACTAAAGAAAGTCATCAAACCACAAGAAAAGAAGGAAGGAACAGAAGAGAACTATAAAACAAACCACAAAACAATGAATAAAAAGGCAAAAATTACAGACCTATCAATAATCACTTTAACTGTAAATGGACTAAAAGCTCCTATCAAGACTCAAGGTGACTGAATGGGTGAAAAGACAATACCCAACTCTATGCTGCCTAGAAGAAACTTACATCAGACCTAAAGACACATACAGACTGAACATAAAAAGAAGTAAAAAAAATATGTATCATGCAAATGGAATTGAAAAAAAAGTCAAGATAGAAATACTTATATCAGACAAAATAGATTTTTTTAAAGATTTTATTTATTCATTTGAGAAAGAGAGAGTGAGTGAGCAAACAAGAGAGCACAAGTGGTAGAGGGAGAGGGAAAGGGAGAAACACATTCCCCACTGAGCAGACAGCCTGATGCAGGACTCTATCCCTGGATCATAACCTGAGCCGAAGGCAGACGCTTAAGTGACTGAGCCACCCAGGTGCCCCCAGACAAAACAGATTTTAAAACAAAGACAAAGGACACTACATTACTATAAAGGGATCATTCAGTGAGAGGACATAACAATTGTAAATATCTATGCACCCCAAATAGGAGCACCTAAATATATAAAGCATATATTAAGAGACTTAAAGGGAGAAATTGACAGTAATACAATAACATTAGGGGACCATAACACCCCACTTACGACAATGGATAGATCATCCAGGAAGAAAATTAACAAAGAAACAGTGGCTCTGAGTGACACTTGGACCAGATGGACCTAACAGATTTATACAGAACAGTCCATCCAAAAACAGCAGAATACACATCCTTTTCAAGTGCACATGGAATATCTTCCAGAAGAGATCACATGTTAGGCCACAGGACAATTCTCAATAAATTTAAGAAGATTGAAATAATAGCAAGCATCTTTTCTGACCACAATGATATAGAACTAGAAATCAGTTATAAGAAAAAACTGGAAAAAACACAAACACACAGAGGCTAAACAATTTATAGGTCAACCAAGAAATCAGAGAGGGAATACAAAAATACATGGAGAGAAATGAAAATGAAAACAGAATGATCCAAAATCTTTGGGGTGCAGGAAAAGCAGTTCTAAGAGGATAGTTTATAACAATACAGGCCTACCTCAAGAAAAGAAAATCTCAAAATAAAGAACCCAACCTTACATCTAAAGGAACTAGGAAAAGAAGAACAAACAGATTCCTAAGCTAGTAGAAAGAAAGAAATAATAAAGATTATGGCAGATTAAAAAAAATTTCAGACTAAAAAAACAATAGAAAAGATCAATGAAACTAAGAGCTAATTTTTTTAAAAGGTAAACAAAATTGACAAAACTTTAGCCAGAATCAGCAAGGAAAAAGAGAGAGGATTCAAATAAATAAAAGCAGAAATATAGGAGGAGAAATAATTGACACCACAGAAATACAATGGAGTATAAGAGACTACTACAAAAAATTATAGGCCAACAAACTGGACAACCTAGAAGAAATGGATAAACACCTGGAAACATAAGCAATCTCCCAAACTGAATAAGGAAGAAAAAGGAAAGTTGAACAGACTCAATTACTAGCCATAAAACTGAAAAAGTGATCTAAAGTTCCTAACAAGCAAAAGTCCAGGACCAGATGGCCTCACCACAATGAATTCTATCAAACATTTAAAGAAAAATTAATACCTATTATTTTCAAACTATTCCAAAAAATAAGAGAGGAAGGAAAACTTCCAAATTCATTCAATGAGGTGAGCAGTAACCTGATACTAAAACCAAATAAAGACACTAGAAGAAAAAAAAACTACGGGCCAATATCTCTGCTGAACATAGATGCAAAAATCCTTAACAAAATATTAGCAAACAGAATTCAATGATACTTTAAAAATTACTCACCACAATCAAGTGAGAGTTATTCCAGGGATACAAGGGTGATTCAGTACTCACAAAGCAATCAAAGTGATGCATCAAATAAACAAGAGGAAGGATAAAAATTATATGACCAACTCAAAAGATGCAGAAAAAGCATTTGGCAAAATACAACAGCCATTCATACTAAAAACTCTCAAAAAAAGTGGGTTTAGAAGGATTATGCCTCAACATAATAAAGGCCATATATGAAAAACCCACAGCTAACATCATATCCAATGGTGAAAAACATGGAGTGTTTCCTCTATTCTCAGGAACAAGACAAGGATGTCCACTCTCATCACTGTTATTCAATGCTCCACTGGAAATCCTAGCCACAACAATTGGACAAGAAAAAGAATCAAAAGCATCCAAATTGGTAAGGAAAAAATAAAACTGTCACAAATTCAGATGACATGACATATATATATATATATGTATATAAATATATATGTATATATACATATATACACACATACATATGTACATATACACACATATATGTATGTATATGTACATATACATGTGTGTACATATATATTATATATATATATATTCTTAAAGATTCCACTAAAAACTATTAGAAGTAATAAACGAATTTAGTACAGTTTCAGGATTCAAAATTAATATACAGAAATCTGTTGCATTTGTATGCACTAATAATGATGTAACAGATAAATTTAGAAAACAATTACATTTACAATCACACCAAAAAGAATAAAATACCTACAAATAAATTTAACGAAGGAGGTGAAAGACATGAACTCTGAAACTTTAAGGCATAATTCAAAGAAAATGATGACACAAACAAATAGAAAAATAAACCATGGTCATGTATTGGAAAAATTAATGTTAAAATGTCCAAACTACTTAAAACAATCTACTGATTTGATGCATTCTCTATCAAAATACCAATAGTATTTTTCACAAAACTATAACAAATAATATAATTTGTATGGAACCACAAAATACCCTGAATAGCCAAAGAAATTTTGAGAAGGAACAAAGCTAGAAATATCTCAATTCCAGATTTCAAGATTTACTACAACGTTAGAATAATGAAAACATTATGGTACTGGCAGATAAATAGACACACCAATCAATGAAACACAATAGAGAGCCCAGAAATAAACCCACACCTATAGGTCAATTAATTGACAGGCTCTTCAAAAATGTTGCTGTGAAAAGTGAACAGTCACATGTGAAAGAATGAAACTGTACCACATACACCCTATAAAAAAATAAACTCAAAATGTATTAAATACCTAAATATGAGACAATCTCCTCAGGTAAGGGAAACAAAAGCAAAATTAAACTATTAGGACTATACCAAAATAAAAAAGCTTTTGAACAATGAAAGAAACTCAACAAACCAACAAGGCAACCTGCTGAATGGGAAAGGATATTAGCAAATGATATATCCAGTAAAGGTTCAATATATAAAAAATAAGCAATCTGATTAAAAAACGGGCGGAGTATCTGAACAGAGTGTTTTTCTCAAAGACATACAAATGGGCAACCTAATCATGAAAAGATGCTCATCAGTAATCAACAGGGAAGTGCAAATCAAAACCACAAGGAAATATAATCTTATATCTTACACCAGAATAGCTAGAATAAAAAAGACAAGCAATAACAAGTGTTGGTGAGGATGTGGAGAAAAGGGAATCCTCACGCACTGTTGGTGGAAATGTAAATTGGTGCAAACACTATGGAAAACAGTATGGGGGTTACCCAAAAAATTAGAAATACCATATGATCCAGTAATTCCACTACTGGGTATTTATCCAAAGAAAATGAAAACTGTACCTTGGAAAGACATGTGCACCCCTATGTTTATTGAAGCATTATTAACGACAGCCAAGATATGGAAACAAACCAAGTGTCTGGTGATAGATGAATGGATAAGAAGATGTGATACATATATACATACATACATACAATGAAATAGTACTCAGCCATAGAAAATAATGAGATCTTGCCATTTATGACACCATGGATGGACCTGGAGGATATTATGTAAAGTGAAAGACAAATATCGTGCAATTTCACTTATATGTGAAATCTAAAAACAAAAAAAAATGAGTAAACAAACAAAAAGCAGACACAGACTCATAAATACAGAGAAGAAACTGATTGTTGCTAGAGGAATGGTGAATGGGGGGATGGGCAAAATGGGTGAAGGAGAGTGGGAGACACAGGCTTTCAGTTTTGTAATGAATATTTCACCAGGGTAAAAGTTACAGCATAGGGAATATAGTAAGTAGTGCTGTAACAATACTGTATGATAACAGATGGTAGTTACACTTGTGAACAGAGTATAACATAATGAGGAATTACTATGTTGTATAACTGAAGCCAAGGTAACAGGGTGTGTCAATTAAACTTCAATTAAAAAAAAAAGAATGAAAGAGGTGGGTTGGGGCCTGGGCAAAATAGGTATAACATCTAGTTATAAGATAAAAAAGTCACAGAGATTTAAAGTACAACTTAGGGTATATTGTAAATAATATTGTAATAACTTTCTATGGTGAGAGATGGTGACTACACTTACTGTTATGAGCATTGAGTAATGTATAGAATTATCAAATCACTATGATGTACTCCTGAAACTAATATAACATTGTAGTCACCTATACTTCAATAAAAACAAAGAATTAAAAAAGTTTTAAAAATCTATAGAACTTCATATAACTGTACTTCCAGCATTTTGTTGAGAAAACAGATAATGGAAAAAAGCACTCAGAATTAAATAACAATAGTGTTATTTACAATATTATTTATGTACTTCCAAAAAACAATAGCATCTGGAGGTTTGGGTAACCTAAGTAGAGACTAGAGGTGTAATCACTTCCACTGTACTATTCTCCCACCTACTGTGTCTGTCTTTGGGAGGTAATACGCATGGGAGCTTTCATTGTTTTCCTGGAAGGAGAGGAGACTCAGATACTAAGGGCTCAGATACTAGGGAGTGGACATGAGGGTAATGGGAAGCAGATTGAAAGACTGACTTAATAGTTGTCTCTCACTCATCCTGACGAATGTTATTTTGAGGGACGGAATGTGTTTCATAGCTGCACTGTATGTAATAGCCTTCAAAGTGGAAACCAATGTCTATCAAAATGAGAATGGAGGGTGCCTGGGTGGCTCAGTCGGTTAAGCATCCAACTCTTGATTTTGGCTCAGTCATGATCTCAGGGTTGTGGGATCCAGCCCTGTGACTGGTTCCATGCTGTGTGTGGAGCCTACTTAAGACCCTCTCTCTCTCTCCCTGCCCCGCTTACATGTGCTCTCTCTCTTTAAAAAAATGAGAATGGATGATAGTCATAGAATGTAATAATATAGTGCAGTAAAAATGAATAAAACAGAATAATACACATCAGAATAAAGAGCTTCACTAATGTTAGGTAAATAAGGTCAAATTGCAGAAATACATGTGCCATATGATACCATTTTTATAAAGTGGTAAAACAATCCTCAAAACTAAAGAATATATTGTTGATAGAAATAGATATTCAGAAAATTTATAAAATAACTCAAGGGTATGATAAACCCAATATTCAAGATAAAGGTTTCCTGGAAAAATGATAGCTTACATATAGCCTAGTAGTAAAAATTCTGAACTATGTTATAAAAAAGTTGTAGGAACTTGGGAAGAAAGAGAAAAAGGTTCTGAACCTATTTAGTATGTGTTATTAAAATAATTTGGTAAACTGTTATAGGCATAGTTATTGTTTAATTCTGATATAATTAAAGAGGAATATAGTTTAATTATGAATCCTCAGAACGAGAAGGTAAGCACTAACAAAATGGAAAAAAAGATTAAGAAATTAACAATGGATGACTGAGTATTGAATGGGGAAAAGAAAATGAAGGAAAAGTTAACCAACCCTGCAAAGAAAGGAAAGGAGTATTTAAGTAACAAATATACTTAAATAAATACATAAAATATATATAAAATGTATTGGAAGAAATAAAAGCTTATATATTGATTACCCCAACAAATGTCAATGTCAAAGAAAGTCAGGCTGGGTTAAAAAAATTAAATTTGTAGTTTTTAAGAAAAACAATAAAAACAGGAAAAGAAGCAGAAAATTAAAAGATGAGAAAAAGTGAACCAGGTAAATACAACATGTAGAAAGCAAGAGAAGCAATATTAATAACAGATAAAACAGAATTCAAGGCCAAAGACATTAAATGAGACAAAAGTGATGATATTAAGGATAAAGTATTCCCCTCAAAGAAAACATAAAGCATAAGCCTTTATGAAACAAACAATACAGAAACCAAACACTTAAAACAAAAAAAACCTTTAAAAAAAGAAAAAAAGAAAACTTGATAAAAACAGAAGGGAATATTCTTATATTTCTTTCATATTTTACATATCAAGTGCACAATTAATAAGCACAGATAGAGAATTTAAACTGATACAGTACAAGGAATCTTTAATAAATTCTGAAAAAATAAACACTATATTGTTTCATCATAACATTATTTTATTTTAAGATTTTTTATTTATTTATTTGACAGAGAGAGACAGCCAGCGAGAGAAGGAACACAAGCAGGGGGAGTAGGAGAGGAAGAAGCAGGCTCATAGCGGAGGAGCCTGATGTGGGGCTTGATCCCAGAGCACCGGGATCACGCCCTGAGCCGAAGGCAGATGCTTAACGACTGTGCCACCCAGGCGCCCCCATCATAACATTATTTTATTAAAAATCAAAGTTAACTTGGCATTTAACACATTTTTCTAGTTAAACCCTTGATCAATGAGGAAATTTACATAAAAATTATTAATCATCTAGACATTAACAAAAATAACATTTCAAATTAAAATGAATGAGATACAGTTAAATACGCAAATATACATAGAAAGAATTATATAGCTTTTTGTTAAAAAATAATGAAAACAAATGAGTTAAGCATTCAATAAAGACATTACTAGAAGAGAGAAAATTAAACAAAGAAAAGGAGGAAAAGTGGTTCATATGATGTGTGGTAAAGAAACTTTAACTACAGATACTAGAAGAATTAGAAGAATTAGAAAACAATATTAAACAATATTAAATGAAACACTTAAATAAATTTGATGATTTAGAAAATGGAGAGTTTTATGGAATATGAATTATCAAAATTGACTCTGACAATGTCACAGCCTAAGTCTTCATTTCTTCAGTGGCAGAAGATTTCTCTTACACTGTCTTAAAAAAAAAAAAGTCAAAACCTTCCCTACGTATTTTATAAAGCACAGTTAACATGAAAACATCATACCAGAAATAAAGATTAAGTTGTCATGATAAAAAATAGATAAAATCTGAAAATGAGCTACCATCTTGAATTCTGCAGAATTAAAAATAGGACACTATAACTTATACTTGTAGAGCTTGTTCTGAGAAGAAAAGAATGGTTCAATCCTGGAAAATCTGCCATCATAATTCATCATCTTGGATCAAAAGAGAAATTCACACAGGTTTTATCAATAAATGACAAGAGGCTTTGAAAGGCAGAATCATGGCTTCTCAAAGATGTCAGGAATAAGAGAGAATTAATCTCCTTAATAGGTCACATATCAGATCACAAAACAAGTGTCAATAAATTCAAGATAGAAATTATACCATGCACCTTTTCTGACCACGATGTTATGAAACTAGAAATCAATTATGAGCAAAGAAATCTAGAAAGAACACAAACATATGGAAGCAAAACAAATGCAACTAAACAATAAATGGATCAACCAAGAAATCAGAGGAAATAAAAATATACCTTCAGACAAATGAAAATAAAACACAATAGTACCAAATCCTTCAGAAGCAGTAAAAGTAGTTCTTAGAGAAAAGTTTAAATCAATACCTGCCTACCTCAAGAGAAAAGAAAAATCTCAAATAAGCAACCTAACCTTCCACTTTAAAGGGTTAGAAAAAGAAGAACAAACAAAGCCCAATCTATTAGAAGGAAGGAAATAATAAAGATTAGAGCAAAAATAAATGAAACTGAGACTTAAAAACAATAAGAAAAATCAAAGAAACTGGGAGGTGGTTCTTTGAAAAAATAGGCAAATTTGATAAACCTTTAGGCATATTCATCGAGAAAAAAAAAGAGGATTCAAAAAAATCAGAAATGAAGGAGGAGAAATAACAGCTAACACCACAGAAATACAAAGGATTATAAGAGAATATAATGGAAAACTATATGCCAACAGATTGGACAGCCTAGAAGAAATGGATAAATTCCTAGAAATACTTAGGCTTTCAAAACTGAATCAGGAAGAAACAGAAAAATTTTTTTAAAGGTTTTATTTATTTATTTGACAAAGAGATAGCAAGCACAAGTAGGGGAGCAGCAGGCAGAGGCAAAGGGAGAAGTAGGCTCCCCACTAGGGGAGCCCAATGCGGGGACCCCAATACGGGAAAGCCAATGCAGGGCTCAATCCCAGGACCCTGGGATCGTGACCCGAGCTGAAGGCAGACGCTTAATGACTGAGCCATCCTGGCACCACAAGAAACAGAAAATTTGAACAGACATTAACTAGTAATGAAATTGAATCAGGAATAATAATTTTAAAAAAAAAAACCTCCCAAAAAATAAAGTCCAGGAAAAAATGGCTTCACAGATGAATTTTACTAAACATTTTTTTTAAAGATTTTATTTATTTATTTGTCAGAGAGAGTGAGTAAGAGAGAGAGCACAAGCAGGGGGAGCAGCGGGCAGAGGGAAAAGCAGGTTCCCTGATGAGCAAGGAGCCTGATGGGGGACTCAATCCCAGGACCCTGGATCATGACTTGAACTGAAGGCAGATGCTTAGCTGACTGAGCCACCCAGGCATCTCACACTAAACATTTATTTTTTTATTTTAATGTTTTTTTATTATATTATGTTAGTCACCATACAGTACATCCCTGGTTTCTGATGTAAAGTTCGATGATTCATTAGTTGCGTATAACACCCAGTGCACCATGCAATACGTGCCCTCCTCACTACCCATCACCAGTCTATCCCATTCCCCCACCCCCTCCCATCTGAGGCCCTCAGTTTGTTTCTCAGAGTCCATAGTCTCTCATGCTTCATTCCCCCTTCTGATTACCTCCCTTTCTTTATCCCTTTCTTCCCCTACAGATCTTCCTAGTTCTTATGTTCCATAGATGAGAAAAATCATATGATAATTGTCTTTCTCTGCTTGACTTATTTCACTTAGCATTATCTCCTCCAGTGCCGTCCATGTTGCAGCAAATGTTGAGAACCCGTTCTTTCTGATAGCTGAGTAATATTCCATTGTATATATGGACCACAACTTCTTAATCCAGTCATCTGTTGAAGGGCATCTCAGTTCTTTCCACGATTTGGCTATTGTGGACAATGCTGCTATGAACATTGGGGTGCATATGGCCCTTCTCTTCACTACTTCTGTATCTTTGGGGTAAATACCCAGTAGTGCAATGCCGGGGTCATAGGGTAGCTCAATTTTTAAAGAAGAGTTAATACCTACTCTTCTCAAACCGTTCCAAAAAATCAAAGAGAAAGAAATACTTCCAAATTCATTCTATGAGACCAGCATTACCCTGATATCAAAACCATGCAGTCACCACAAAAATACAGGCCAATGTTTCTGATGAACATAGATGCAAAAATCTTCAACAAGATATTAGCAAACCAAATTCAACATTAAAATAATCATTCACCATGATCAAGCAGGATTTATTCTAGAGATGCAAAGGTGGTTCAATATTCTCAAATCAATTAGTATTATACATCACATTAATAAAAGAAAAGATAAAAATCATAAGATTATCTGAAAAGATGCAGAAAGTTATTTAACAAAATACACGTTAAAAACTCAACAAAGTGGGTTAAGAGGGAACAAAACTTACCATATTAAAAACCATATATGAGAAACCCACAGCTAACATCATACTCAATAGTGAAAAACTGAAAACTTTCCATGTAAGATTAGGAAAAAGACAAGGATTCTACACTTACAACTTTTATTCAACACAGTACTGAAAGTCCTAGCTGCAGCAACCAGACAAGAAAAAGAAAAGGCATCCAAACTGGAAAAGAAGAAGTAAAACTGTCATTATTGCAGATGACGTGATATTCTATACAAAGACATGAAAAGACTCCATCAAAAACTATTAAAACTGATAAATGAATTCAGTAAAGTTGCAGGATACAAAATTAATATACAAAAATCTGTCACATTTTATACATTAATAACAAAGTAGCAGAAAGAGAAATTAAGAGGACAACACCATTTACAATTGCACCAAAAAGAATAAAATATCAAGGAATAAATTTAAACAAGGAGATTACAAATCTGTATTCTGAAAACTATAAAACACTGATGAAAGAAATTGAAGAGGACAGAAACAAATGGAAATGTATACCATGTTTATGGATTTGAATAATTATATCATTAAAATGTATGTGCTATCCAAAGAAATCTACAGAGTCAATGTAATCCCTATCAAAATATCAACAGCATTTTTCACAGAACTAGAACAAATTCTCCTAAAATTTGTATGGAACCATGAAAATACTTGAATAGCCAAAGCAATCTTGAGAGAGAAGAACAAGCTGGTGGTATCAGGCTCCCGAATTTCAAACTTTATTACAAAGCTACAGCAACCAAAAAAGTATGATATTGGCATAAAAACAAATATATATGCATCTGTAACAGGATAGAGAGCTCGGAAATAAACCCACACTTATATTGTCAATCTATAACAAAGGAGGCAAGATTAAACATGGGGAAAAGACAGTTCTTTCTTTTTTTTTTATAATTAATTTTATTTTATTATATTATGTTAATCACCATACAGTACATCCCCTGATTCTGATGTAAAGTTTGATGCTTCATTAGTTGCGTATAACACCCAGTGCACCATGCAATACGTGCCCTNGACAGTTCTTTCAATAAATGGGGCTGGGAACTGGAGAGCTACTTGTGAAAGAATAAAACTGGACCACTTTCTTACATCATATAAAAACAAAAACAAAACAAAACACCTCAAAATGGATTAAAGGCCTAAAAGTGAGACCTGAAACCATAAAACTCCTAGAAGAAATAATAATCTCTGACATTAGCCATAGAAACATTTTCTAGATATGTCTCATGAGGCATAGAAAACAAAAGCAAAATCAAACTATTGGGACTACAACAAAACAAAAAAGCAACATATTGAGTCGAAGAAGATATTTGTAATGATATATCTGATAAGGGGTTAATATGCAAAATATATTAAGAACTTATACAACTCAACACCAAAAAAAAATCTGATTAAAAATTGGGCAGAGGACCTGAATAAACATTTTTCCAAAGAAGACATACAAATGGCCAACAGATAAATAAAAAAGATGCTCAACATTACTAGAGACATGATGTTGAGATTTTGAGAAAAATCACCAAATGAAGTATAAAAGAACTTAAAGTAGAGAGAGGATGGTAGGTGTGAAAGGCTGAGACCAGAGAGCTAAGATATTGATTATTATTGGGGACCATGAAAAAGGGAAAGAAGACATAAAACAAAAAATCTCTGAAGGTAATAGAGAATGCTTTGCTAATACATAAGAAGACTTGGAGTTTCAAATAAAAAAGGGCTTATTCTGTTCCAGGAAAAAATAATGGATTAAGAAAGAGCTAAATATTGATGAAATTACTGAAATTCAAAGATTAAGAAACACAGGCAGAAAACACAGGTCATCGGATATACTGTATGGTGACTACCATAACATAATTTTTTAAAAAAGAAAAGAATAAAGAAAACACAGGTCATCAACAAAGGAAAAACATCAGAATCTCATTTTTTCTTCATTTACATTAGATGCCTAAAAACAAAGGCAGTGTATAGAGATTTGAGTGGGGAGGGGCCCATACCACACATTTTCCATGTTTTAATAGAATTTTTATAAAGATTTGATTGGCCAAGAGAAGTAGAACACACAGTACACATCTCACTTAGTTCCTTTTTCATCTCACTCCTTCTACTTCCCCCAGTCCCATCCTAAGCAACACAAATTCTTCTTTTTGTCTTTGGTAGATCAAATTGGTGAATATCTTTTGTAACTTCAGCATACTCCTGGAGTGATAGGCTCTACCCCAAACAGTTACCAAAACACTTCCAAAAATCAAAACAAGGACATTCTACAAAGGTAAAAAAAAAATCAACTGAAATATTTTCAATCATTTACAAAATTTTCCTACCGTGTAAAATATATACATTTTCTTTCAGATTATACGTCCATGGGAAGCATATGGTTTGGGAACATAACTATATACAATAATAATATTCAATAACTATTACATTAATTATTTCTATTATCTATGATTCTGTAAATTAGTGTCAATTCCAAGATACCTGCATTGATTTTTCAATGGTTCCTACAAAGAAATAATTAAAAACTTTCAGAAGACACAAGAATATATTTTGCATTAAAGTTAAATATATATTTTGGCAATGATATCTGCATAAATGGCTCCAAGAAATAAAAGATATTTGAAGGCCCAATTTACTAAACATAGGCCAGGCACTGTGCTATATGCCTTAGATCTATCATTTCATTTGCCTTCATAACTCTCATTATGTAATCTTAATGGAAAAGAAAATAAAGATGTGTAAAGTGTGTTCTTAAGGTCCTGCAGCTATTAGTGGGGAAATTTATGTATTTTTTTAAAATTTAAACTCAAGTTAATTAACATATAGTGCATTATTAGTTTCAGGGTAGGATTTAGTGATTCATCAGTTGCATATAACACCCAGTGCTCATTACATAAAGTGCCCTCCTTGATCCCTATCACCCAGTTACCCCATCCCATAACTTACCTCCCCTCCAGCAACCCTCACTTTATTCCCTTTAGTTAAGAGTCCCTTATGATTTGTCTTTCTGTTTTTATCTTATTTTATTTTTCCTTCCCTTCCCCATGTTCATCTGGGTTTTTTGTTTTGTTTTTTATAATTTTTATTTTGTTATATTAGTCACCATACAGTACATCCCCAGGTTTTGATGCAATGGTCCATGATTCATTATTTGCGTATAACACCCAGTGCACCATGTGCCCTCCTTAATACCCATCACTGGCCTATCCCAATCCCCCACCCACTTCCCTCTGAAGCCCTCAGTTTGTTTCCCAGAGACCACAGTCTTTCATGGTTCATTCCCCCTTCTGTTTACCTGCCCCCCCTTCATTCTTCCCTTCCTTCTCCTACCGATCTTCCTATTTCTTATGTTCCATAAATGAGTGAAACCATATGATAATTTGTCTTTCTCTGCTTGACTTATTTCATTTAGCATAATCTCTTCCAGTCCCATCCATGTTGTGGTAATTGTTGTGTGATCGTTCTTTCTGATGGCTGAGTAATATTCCATTGTATATATGGACCACATCTTTTTTTTTTTTAAGATTTTATTTATTTATTTTGACAGAGATAGAGACANGCGAGAGAGGGAACACAAGCAGGGGGAGTGGGAGAGGAAGAAGCAGGCTCATAGCAGAGGAGCCTGATGTGGGGCTCGATCCCATAACGCCGGGATCACGCCCTGAGCCGAAGGCAGACGCTTAACCGCTGTGCCACCCAGGCACCCCATGGACCACATCCTTAATCCAGTCATCTGTTGAAGGGCATCTTGGCTCCCTCCACAATTTAGCTATTGTGGACAATGCTGCTATGAACATTGGGGTACATATGGCCCTTCTCTTCACTACACCTGTATCTTTGGGGTAAATACCCAGTAGTGCAATTGCTGGATCATAGGGTAGCTCAATTTTTAACTGTTTTGTTTCTTAAATTCCACATATGAGTGAAATCATATGGTATTTGTCTTTCACTGACTGACTAATTTTGCTTAGCATAATAGCCTCTAGTTCCATTCATGTTGTTGCAAATGGCAAAATTGCATTCTTTTTGATGGGTGAGTAATAGTCCGTTATATATATATACACCACATCTTCTTTATTCATTCATCCATTGATAGAAAACATTTAGGCTTTTATCATGTTTTGGCAATTGTGGATACTGCTGCTATAAACACTGGGGAAGTTCATATGCCCCTTCAAATCACTATCTTTGTATCCTTTGAAAAACACCTAGTAGTGTAATTTCTGGGTTTAGTGGGGAAATTTAAATTAAACCCTACTTGTTCTGACTTTACATCCCTACTCTTATTACAATGCTATACCATCTCATACAGAGGTGTTTTAAAAATTTCTTTTTAACCTACTGATAATATTTAAAATTTTAAAGCAAGGTTAATGTATTTGATTGAAATTGGCATAAAATTCTATGTAAACTTCTCTCACTGGCAATATAGAAAATTAAGTACCTTATTAATCTTCTCTAGAACAACTAATACGATGGATGAAATGTAACTAACACACTTTTAAATACAAACTAACCTTCTCAAAAAGTCAGCAAAGTATCGAGGAGTCCAAAATGAAGACTATCTCTATCCAGTGACAAAGGGACATGAGAAGAAAGCAAGTCTGTTTTATTCCTTAGCCCAGTATGGAAAAAAACTCTCCTTTGATCATTTTTCATCAAAAGCCTCCCTTTTTTAAACCACTGTGCTACAGTGGCATACTTAGATCTGGAGTTATGGGACTTTAGAATTATTGACTACAAATATTCACAAAAAGTTTGTTTACAATTATTAAAGTTATTTCTGCTTGACTTATTTTTTGGAAACACAAAAAAAGCAAAATGTTAGTAAAAACAAGACAGATTTATTTAAAAAAACAAGTATAATGTGTAAAAAAAATACCATCACTAAAATGAAGAGATGGTAAACTTGAAGACATAACTGACTAAATTACACAAAATATAGCACTATAACAATATGGGAAATATTAAATAGGATAAAGATATATAGAAGACAGAATGGACTAGAACAGAATGGGCTATTATACGTCTATTAAGTGTTCTAGAGGTAGAAAAATGCAATGTGGAGGAAGGCGATATTTGAAGAATACTGGGAAGAATACTCCTGGTATTTATGAAAGACATAAATACTCAGATTTAGAAATCACGATTTACAAGTAGAACAAATGAAACTAGTTTATAATTGGTTATTAGAGCAAAATTGGAGAACCAAGTATAAAAACATTTTATATAAATATAGAGAAAATATTGCTTCAAAGAAACTGTTAGATCAATGGGATAATTCTCAGAAAAAAATGATACATGCCAGAAGATAGTAGATGCACATCTTTAAGCCATGGGAAAAAAAGTCAACCTAAAATTTTTAAATTACCAAAATCATCATTCAAAAATGAAGATTAAAGAAATTTAAGTGGAAGCAATTGAGTTTATCATTAACAGTTTCCCACAGAAAGAACTTATAAAAAATTTATTTCAAAAATAACTAAACTGAATGAAAGACTGAGTTGAAAAAAAAAACAAAATTTAAACATATAGGTAGATATTTTAGACTGAATAAAGTAATAATGATTACTAATTCTGGGTCATGTTCTGAAATGAATGTTGTTTGCTTTGCCATGGCCTCTCTGCTATTTGTTTTTATTTCGAGCAAAAAAAGGTTTATATTGAGTGGATGACACACGGTATTCATGTGATAATGCCAGGCCTGTTGCATGGAGGCAAAGGAAGAGTATTATATTGGATATTAAAATGTAAGTTTTATGGCAGCTAGAAAATTTTTTGGGAATTGGATGAGAAAATAGAGGGTAAAGATCAGCAGACAGGGAATGGTGCATATCAAATCCTTTGATAATATGAGGATTATAATAAGCTTTGCTGTAGTTTTGGTGGATTTATAGGCAATTATCCTAACAGTAGCTATAAGAAATCATGTGTAGATATATGTTTTTTCCTTTGGCTTAGCAAAAGGATGATGTTGCTGGGATCAGTACACTGAGACTACGCTCAAACCACCCCTTTTGGCACTGACTTAGCTTGCTTTTCCTTTTTCAGGTTCCACCTCTACTTCCCAGATCAAAACAACATGCCTGTATTTTTACTTAAAAAAATGTGAATGCTAGATAGTAGGAAATATGAAATTAAAATAGGTATTTTCCAGAAAAAAAAAACATATATTAGAATTGTTTTAAATCATCCAACTAAAGTCAGACTACAAATGGAGGAGAATCTTTGTACCCCTCAATCCCGACTTTCTACTGGATCTAGAAATAGGGGATACTGCCAGATACTATTGACTAGTTCTAGCTGGCAGCCATAAAAGCAGTCCCAAAAAACAAACAAACACCATGAAAAAACATCCCCAAAACAAATAAACAGAAACAAACAAATGAGAATGAATGTTCTAAGGAATATCCATATCTAGCATGTATGAAATAGCATTTAGGGTGAGCAATCATGGAGTAATCAGAAGACATTATTTGGCTGCAGGTTTTAATTCAGTGAACTGAGGAAACAGTGTGAGGTACTGTCTTGGGGTGGTGGTTGCTGATTCAAAGACCAGGAAATGCTCATAAGAGGAAGACCATGGAAGGTCTAAAGAGGTAGGTGGCAGGCATCACCCAAAGCAATTCCTGCATCAAAGAGAGGGCAAATGATTTCAGTTTCTATAGTCATCAAAGGCATAGACTAAGTTTCTATACCTCCATAAAAGGTACTGTTCAAGAATTTTGGAATTCTTCAGAAAAAAATTGAGGCTTACTGTCTTCAAGTGTAGGAGAAGAAAGAAAGAACACAACTTTTCTACACAACCCATATTCTGTAGCCCAGAAAACTATTCTCTTTACCAAGAGACATGGGGTGAATCTAGGGGCAGAAGGATGTAAGAAGGGAAACTAGCTTTCTAACATAACCCTTTAAAATCTGAAGAAAAGGCTCTCTACCAAAGTAAATAAATAAATAACCCTATAAAAAGTCTCCAGTTTAAAAAAAAATTCAGTTAACATTAACCATGCATTTAATCATTCTTTTACATAGAAAACTACTTATTTTGTAAGAACTAATTACCTTTGTAATACGTTAGCATTTTTACCATGAATGCAAAATACAGAGCTGAATTCATTTTAGAATTTTTTTTTGTGAGTCATTACACAAACATGTTTTCCAAAGGAAAGAATTTAGAAGCAGAATACTTAAATTAGAAGATATATTACCATCCTTCAGTGTGTAACTATCTTTCCTACTCAGTACTGTACAGCAATGAACAAAATGCAAGAGTTCACTGTGACCTGGTGAAGGCAAGGAAGTGACTCATTAAAAATAAGAATTATATGTAACTAAGAGACCCAATAACTCAAACATAATTCTTATAATCAGAACATAGTTGCTGAAGCTGGTAAGAACAACCTGCAATATCTATGTCATGACATATCAAAACAATATTTTTTACTTCTGATATTCTACCAGATATTTTATTAAACCTTTAAAAAATGTTTCAATGTTCTCTCTTTGTTTCATCTTTTGTTATTTAAATGGTCTCTATATCAGAAATGAGAAACCTCAAGAAGGGGTGATAGGAAAGAAAGAAGGAAGGAAGGAAGGAAGGAAGGAAGGGAGGGAGGGAGGGAGGGGGGGGAGGGAGGGAGGAAGGAAAAGGATATATCTCCATTTACAGTAGTGTGTAGGCAATTATTACCTAAGTGAAACTCTTCTAATTAAGAAAATATCCAACCAGGAACAGCCCTGATTATCATTCAAAAGGATGCTCTTACATTCTCAGTAAACCACAAGTACACTTACCCTTACTCCAGAAATTTAATACAGAATTAGTAATTAGAATCTAATCCAGAAATTAAATACCTTTCTGATTTATAAGAATTGGATTATTGACTCTACAGACTTTTGCTACTAACTCTCCCAAGCAGAACAATATCAGGACTGTGACATATTAGAGTGTATTTCCAACTTCTTTCTAATTAATAAACCTCCATGCAAATCTACTTATGAAATAATTAAATGCACCACTATTGTATTTCTGTGTGTGATGTGACCACAGATAACATTAGAATTCAATCAACCTTTATTTCATATATGCCTAAAATATAGTAAGGCTTTTTTTCCTTTTTTTTAATCTCAGAATTATCCCTCAGAAACAAAGATACTGCATTATATATTAGTCTTATGAGCAATCCAACATTATGAATCTCTAAATTATTTTGAATGACAATATGTTGCCAAAGACAAATTAACTTCAGTGGTAGTTTGGAAGGTTTATAGAGAATACATGATTTAGAAAAAAAAAAGAGGCAAAGAAATTTGATGAGGAATTAGTTTGAGTTTAGGGAAGAACATACCAAAAGCTTCAAAATATCCGTTAATGTCTTATTCCTTACAACAAAAACAAAGAAATTTTTTTAAAAAAAGATCTGATATTAAAAACTGAGGGATCATGACTTGAAGCCGAAGACAGACACTTAACTGACTGAGCCACCCAGGCACTCCTATCCCAGTTTAGTTATTGATAGTGCTCCATTTCATCCTCAGAGGTGTCCTAGTTTGGATAATGACTTTATAGTCACTGGCCATATAACGTAGTATACTGATTGAAGTAACTTATGCAAAAGGAGAAAAATCCACAAGATCTCAGGGAAACTGTGGCACAGGATGGCAATAGGAAACCTTGGGAAACACAACAAAATTGAGGATACTATATCTGGACAATGATAACTATCTGCTCACATTTCTGCCTATTTCTTACTATAATCTCTGAGGTTAGGGCTGTTTACCTCTGAATTAAGTTCTATCCTATAATGGAACCAATTCTTCCCATAAGCAGAAGAAATATAAGGAAAATGAAGTCAATTACAACAGCTATGCACCAACATGTTCTTGCTGCCCACCCTTCTCTGATGCTAATTTAGTCTATGCCTCTGGAATGGTATCTTCTTCTTTCTTCCCAGTTCTGAGTCTTCTCTCTTATTTTTGTTATTCTATTTTTCACTGAGCATCTGTGTTGTTGACTAGAACCAAAGTCTCTCTTCTGAATGAACCCCAGTTTTTCTGTCTACAGAGGGAGAGAAATCTCTACTCTGAATGATCCCATTTCTTGATGATTGTGTATTCGATCACTTCTGCTTTTGTCAATTTGATCCATCTTACATTATAAGAGTAGAAATGCTGAAGCAAGTAAAATGAGGGCAAACTCCAATCCAAGCTCATTCAAGGGCTTTCAACCTTTCCAGATATGAAAAACTACATTAAACTGTGTTCCCACAAAATCCCTTTCCCTGCAGTGACTGAAGAGATGGAAAATTTTACAAGAAAGTCACGGTTCATATGAAGGACAAGTAAAAATTCATGAAGAGTAAAGGGAAAATGGTACAGCAAAAGTAAACACATGCAAAGACAGGTGAGAGCTGGTGACTATAGTATAGGTTCCCAAAGGATTGGTGGGAGAAGAGCTTAGAAAAAGAGAGACTAGCTGCTAGGTGAGGAAAGGCTCCACAGGCTGCATTTAGAAATTTGGGTTTTATTCCATGGATAGTCCATGAATAGTTTGTTAGAAAAATCACTGCTTCCACTGCCTACAAAATAGTCAAACTCTAGATACCAGCTGGCCCAAAGTAACTTTGAAGCTTCATTTCTTTGAAGCTTCTTTGAAGTTTCCCACTAAATTACTGACTTTTCTGAAAATTTATCAGTGAAATATATCATGTTTCTTAGATACATAGTATTTTCATTGTAAACACCTTCCTCCTTTTCCACTTTAAAGTTTCTATTTATCCTTGGAAGATCTCCTCTTTGAAAACCTTTTGCCAACTCCCTCAGAAAAAATTAATTCTTTCCTTTTCTCTATTTGTGTAGCAATGTATGCTAACTTTCTTAAACCCATTACTCTTCTGATGATAATTATTTTACTAGGGATTAGTTTATACCGTGCTCAAGGGTAGCAGTGACTGAACTAGGCAAGTTTCTTAACACAGTGGACACTCAAAATACTGGTCTAATACACTTTTCCCCAGAGTGCAAACATATACTATTCATGGAACATAAGCTATTTTTAGGCAGTATCTTGATTACATATTTAAGTTTTTATGAATTTAATAAAGACTGTATATGACAAACCTACAGCTAATATCATAGTCAATGGTAAAAAACTGAAAGCTTTTCCTTTAAGATCAGGAACAAGACAAGGATGTCCACTCTTGCCACTTTTATTCAAAATAGCACTGGAAGTCCTAGTCATAGCAATCAGAGAAGAAAAATAAATAAAAGGCAGTGAAATTAGTAAGAAAGAAGTGAAACTGTCACTATTGCAGATGAGATGATATTATAAATCTGGTTTCAGAGGGGATGGGTTAGCCTGGCGATGGGTATTAAGGAGGGCATATATTGCAAGGAGCACAGGGAACAATGAATCATGGAACACTACATCAAAAACTAATGATGGGGGAGGAGGAGTTAAGATGGCAGAGGAGCAGGGGACCCCTTTTCCAGCCAGTCCCCTGAGTCGAGCTGGATAGGTACAGACCAGCATGAACATCCATGGAATCAGCCTGAGACGCAGGAAGATACATCTGGATCTCTACAAATGAACATCTCCAGTGCTGAGTATTGCGGTAGGAAGTGGGGAGCCATGAAACCGCGCACAGATATGGGAAGATAAACGGAAGGGGGAGGGAACTGCTTCATTCGGGGGCCGGGAAGCGGTAGCCACCTGCATGGGGGAGCGGAGGGACCGCGGACCTGCATCCTCAAGACAGAAGACTGAGACCGTGAGCCAGGAGCGTGCGCCACCAAGCATCTCACGGAACTCAGGAATTCCGGTGTGCTCACTGGAAACAGACTGAGACCAGGAACTCCAGGAGCGCGCGCGGGGCGGCTGGCAGCTGGCGGGTCATCTGCACGGGGGAAGCGGGTGGACTCGCAGACAGCACCTGTGAGACAGCAGACTGAGACCGGGAGCTCCGGGAGCACACGCGGGGCAGCTGGCGGCTGGCAGTGTTAGAAACACAAAGGAAAGAGACGTGCCAGCCCTGGAAGTGAGGGCTGGGACGCCGGGTGTGGGGCACACATCCCGGGATGCTGCAAGGTTAAGCAGCACCAACAGAAACAGAGTTAAAGTGGCCAGAACATCAGTGGAGAACGGTCCACGATCCCTCTGTTCTGAGACAGAGGCTGAATTTCAGCTGCTGCTGCTCTGACTCTCAGAATAGGCACAGCAGACCGACAGGGAAAGCCACCAGAGAAAAAAGCCTGGAAATACTGGCTCACAGCGCGCCCATCCCCACCCCCCCCCAGGGGACACGGAGACTCTACCCAAACAGGGTTTCCTGAGTAACGGCGCGGCAGGCCCCTCCCCCAGAAGGCAGGATGAAAAATCAAGAAGCCCACAACCCGGGGCGCCTGGGTGGCACAGTCATTAAGCCCCTGTCTTTGGCTTAGGGCGTGATCACAGCGTTCCGGAAAGGAGTCCCTCATCGGGCTTCTCCGCTGAGAGCCTGCTTCTACCTCTCCCACTCTCCTGCTTGGGTTCCCTTTCTTGCTGACTGTCTGTCTCTCTCTCCCAAATAAATAAATAAAATCTTTAAAGAAGAAACCCACATCCCTAAGATCTCTATAAAACAAGGGCACACGGCCTGGGTCCCAGTCAATAATATGGGCTCTGGACAACCCAGCAATCTCTCCTCATCAGAATGACGAGAAGGAGAAGTCCCCCCCCCAGCAAAGAAAAGACAATGAGTCTGTGGCCTCTGCCACAGAAATAATAGATATGGATGTAACCAAATTATCAGAAATGGAATTCAGAGCAACAATGGTCAAGATGATGAGTAGACTTGAAAAAAGTATTAATGAAAATGTTACTGAGAATATAGAATCCCTAAGGACAGAAATGAGAGTGAATCTGACAGAAATTAAAAGTTCTATGAGCCAGGGGCGCCTGGGTGGCACAGAGGTTAGGTATCTGCCTTCGGCTCAGGGCGTGATCCCAGCGTTGTGGGATCGAGCCCCACATCAGGCTCCTCCGCTATGAGCCTGCTTCTTCCTCTCCCACTCCCCCTGCTTGTGTTCCCTCTCTCGCTGGCTGTCTCTATCTCTGTTGAATAAATAAATAAAGTCTTAAAAAAAAATTCTATGAGCCAAATGCAGTCAAAACTAGAGGCTCTGACGGCCAGGGTCACCGAGGCAGAGGAATGTATTAGCGAATTGGAGGATGGGTTAGTAGAAGAAAAAACGAAAATAGAAGCTGGTCTTAAAAAAAATCCACGCCCACGAAAGTAGATTGCGGGAGATTACTGACTCTATGAAAAGATCCAATATCAAAATCATCGGCATCCCTGAGGGGGTGGAGAAAAACAGAGATCTAGAAGAGATATTTAAACAAATTGTAGCTGAAAGCTTCCCTAATCTAGCAAGGGAAACAAACATTCGTGTCCAAGAGGCAGAGAGGACCCCACCCAAGCTCAACCACGACAAACCTACGCCACGTCACATCATAGTGCAATTCGCAAATATTAGAACCAAGGATACAGTATTGAAAGTGGCCAGGGCAAAGAAATTTCTCACATACCAAGGCAAAGGTATCAGAATTATGTCAGACCTGTCTACACAGACCTGGAATGAGAGAAAGGGTTGGGGCGGACATTTTTAAAGCTCTTTCAGAGAAAAACATGCAGCCAAGGATCCTTTATCCAGCAAGGCTGTCATTCAGAATTGATGGAGAAATAAAGACCTTCCAGAATCGACAGTCATTATCCAATTTCGTAATCACGAAACCAGCCCTACAGGAGATATTAAAGGGGGTTCTATAAACGTGAAAAGGCCCCAAGAGTGATACAGAGCAGAAAGTCATAACCGATACAAACAAAGACTTTACTGGTAACATGGCATCATTAAAATCATATCTCTCAATAATCTCTATCAATCTAAATGGCTTGAATGCTCCCATAAAATGCAACAGGGTTGCAGATTGGATAAAAAGAAATGGCCCATCCATCTGCTGTCTACAAGAGACTCATTTTGAACCCAAAGATACATTCAGACTGTCAGTAAAGGGATGGGGTACCATCTTTCATGCAAATGGACCTCAAAAGATAGCTGGGGTTGCAATTCTCGTTCAGATAGTTTGGATTTTAAACTAAGGAGTTAGTTAGAGACACAGAGGGCACTATATTATTCTTAAAGGTTGTATCCAACAAATGGAGATGACAATTATAAATATATATGCCCCCAAAAGGGGAGCAGCAAGATACACAAGCCAACTCTTAACCAGAATAAAGAGACATATAGATAAAAATACATTAANGAGACATATAGATAAGAACACAGTAATAGTAGGGGACCTCAACACCCCACTATCAGAAATAGACAGAACACCCTGGCAAAAACTAAGCAAAGAATCAAAGGCTTTGAATGCCATACTCGACGAGTTGGAACTCGTAGATATATATAGAACACTACACCCCAGAACCAAAGAATACTCATTCTATTCTTATGCTCATGGAACATCCTCAATAATAGACCATGTTCTGGGTCACAAAACAGGTCTCAACCAATACCAAAAGATCAAAATTATCCCCTGCATATTCTCAGACGACAACGCTCTGAAATTGGAACTCAACCACAAGGAAAAATTCGGAAGAAACTCAAACACTTGGAGACTAAGAACCATCCTGCTCAGGAATGACTCGATAAACCAGGAAATCAAAAATCAATTTAAACAATTTATGGCGACCAACAAGAATGAAAACACAACGGTCCAAAACCTATGGGATACTGCAAAGGCAGTCCTAAGGGGAAAATACATAGCCATCCAAGCCTCACTCAAAAGAATAGAAAATTCTAAAATGCAGTTTTTATATTCTCACCTCAAGAAGCTGGAACAGCAAGACAGGGACAGGCCTAATCCACTCATGAGGAAGCAGCTGACCAAGACTAGAGCAGAAATCAATGAATTAGGAACCAGGAGTACAGTAGAGCAGATCAACAGGACTAGAAGCTGGTTCTTTGAGAGACTCCATAAAATTGACAGACCACTGGCAAGACTTATGCAAAAGAAAAGAGAAAGGTCCCAAATTATTGAAATTATGAATGAAAAAGGAGAGGTCACTACCAACACCAATGAAATTGGAAGGATTATTAGAAACTATTATCAGCAGCTATATGCCAAAAAACTAAGCAATCTGGAAGAGATGGAGGCTTTCCTGGAANGGAAGGAGTTGACCAAGATTAGAGCAGAAATCAATGAATTAGGAACCAGGAGTACAGTAGAGCAGATCAACAGGACTAGAAGCTGGTTCTTTGAGAGACTCCATAAAATTGACAGACCACTGGCAAGACTTATGCAAAAGAAAAGAGAAAGGTCCCAAATTATTGAAATTATGAATGAAAAAGGAGAGGTCACTACCAACACCAATGAAATTGGAAGGATTATTAGAAACTATTATCAGCAGCTATATGCCAAAAAACTAAGCAATCTGGAAGAGATGGAGGCTTTCCTGGAAACCTATAAACTACCAAGACTGAAACAGGAAGAATTTGATTTCTTAAACAGGCCAATTAATTATGAAGAGATTGAGTTAGTGATAAACAATCTTCCAAATAACAAAACTCCAGGCCTGGACAGTTTTCCTGGGGAATTCTACCAAACATTCAAAGAAGAATTAATACCTATTCTCCTAAAGCTATTTCAAAAAATAGAAACAGAAGGAAAGCTACCAAACTCATTCTATGAGGCCAATATTACCTTGATCCCCAAACTAGGCAAAGACCCCATCAAAAAGGAGAATTACACCGATTTCCCTAATGAATATGGACGCCAAAATCCTCAACAAGAACCTTGCTAATAGAATCCAACAGTACATTAAAAGGATTATCCATCATGACCAAGTGGGATTCATACCTGGAATGCAAGCGTGGTTCAACATTCGCAAATCGATCAGCGTGATACATCATATCAACAACAAAAGACTCAGGAACCATATGATCCTCTCAATTGATCATAAAAAGCATTTGACAAAATACAGCATCCTTTCCTGACTAAATCCCTTCAGAGTGTAGGAAGAGAGGGTACATTTCTTAATCTCATAAAAGACATCTATGAAAAGCCTACAGCAAATATTATTCTCAATGGGGAAAAGCTGGAAGCCTTTCCCTTAAGATCAGGAACACGACAAGGATGCCCACTCTCGCCACTATTATTCAACATAGTACTAGAAGTCCTTGCAACAGCAATCAGACAACAAAAAGGGAAGAAAGGTATCCAAATCAGCAAAGAAGTCAAAATGTCTCTCTTCGCAGATGACATGATACTTTATACAGAAAACCCAAAAGAATCCACTCCCAAACTATTAGAAGTTATAGAGCAATTCAGTATTGTGGCAGGATACAAAATTAATGCCCAGAAGTCAGTTGCATTTCTATACACAAATAACGAGATTGAAGAAAGAGAAATTAGGGAATCCATCCCATTTACAATAGCACCAAAACCATACGTTACCTTGGAATTAACTTAGCCAGAGACGTAAAGGACCTATATACTAGAAATTATAAATCACTCTTGAAGACATTGAGGAAGACATAAAAAGATGGAAAAATATTCCATGCTCATGGATTGGAAGAATTAACATAGTTAAAATGTCCATGCTACCCAGAGCAATCTACACTTTCAATGCTATCCCGATCAAAATACTGAGGATATTCTTCAAAGAACTGGAACTAATAGTCCTTAAATTTTTATGGAA